>NC_086077.1:7874090-8199318 GCF_948474715.1 Cydia amplana | reverse complement strand
GGTTAAATAAACGACTATTGCCCTTTGTCGAGATCGCAAAGTGCCTACATTGGGTATAATATGGTTGAAACTATGTGAATACTCTCGTATCCCATTCTCTCAGGTGCAGGTGTTTATTCACACGATTCAATAACGAACTTCGCGAACAATGGCTCACTGACACCTATCTACTTAACTGAATAATAATATAGTTTTTGATTTTTTTTAATGTGAGGATGTGTATATTATTTACCTACTCCAAGGATTAATTTATATTTACAGCATTCGTCTAGCACTCACAACGCAAGCCTTCTGTGGGATTAGGTCGATTTGTATAAGATGGTTCTAAAATATTTATGTATTTATATTTAAAAAAAAGTTATCATTCCGAAGTTAATTCTATGCAATTATTCGTAACACATCTTAAATTTTATTTTTTCAAATTCTACCGCGGAGCAGTTCATAACATTTTATGCAAATAATCAAAACAAATTACAATATTTACTTAATGTTGAGACAGCTGAGTTCCGCCGTCAGTCTAAAGCGATAAGAGCGAAACAAATAAATTGGACACGAAATATTTTGCCATTTTCCTCAAGCCCCTAATTGGATTAGTGTGATTCCGATGAATCAAATCTTTGTGATGAACGAAAACGAAACCAAAGAAGAGATATTACGTTCCACTAACAATGGGTTGTTATTGATTGCACTTCACACGCACAGCTCGCATGAAACAGAGTCCCATACCTTTGTAGCATATCGAAGCAGCGTATTATGTTACAGAGGTGTTGTACCTATTTCTGACGGATGAGCGTCTCACTTATGAGACGCTCTTAACCGCTTTGAACTTTTGAACTTCATATTGCACATCACTAGAGTATTTCGTCAGGTGACAAGCAAAAGTCACGAATTACTATAAAATATTTAAACAAAAATCAACCTTCTTTTCGTACTAATATGGTTCACTATGGCTGTGAACTTGTGGTGGTACCGTAAAACGAGGTGACTTTAGGAAATTTTGGGGATACTTTGATAGTTTTAAAACTGCCACTAAATTATCATTATTCATTATTTTCTCGAACTGTTCGTGTAACAAGTTAGATTATTATACATACTTGTTTACCTACTACTAAAAAATCCGAATAAAAATATGTAACGGCTGAAAAACTGAAATATCGAAGTCGCCCCTGCATTTGAAAGTCACCCCGGTTTACGGTACTTAGTGAGTTTTGCTTGTCACCTGACGATTTTAACCTTAATATCTGGGTGACCGAGCTTCGCTCGGAAAATATATAATAGCTCGGAAATGCGCGTTTTCCCAGAGATAAGACCTAGCTAGATCGATTTTTCGCCCCCGAAAACCCCTATATACCAAGTTTCATCGACATCGTTAGAGCCGTTTCCGAGATCCCCGAAATATATATATATATATATATATATATATATATAAATAAATAAATAAATAAACAAGAATTGCTCGTTTAAAGGTATTCGATATTTGTCTCTGCAATTATAGTATTAATTTGTATAGTAGACCTCATGTTCAAGTACCTAAACGTACAATCGAGATATTCTCTAACTTGTATTATTACGATTCCCTAAGCTCATAAACTTTACAGAACATCGTATGCCAGTTGTGCACATAGGTATCTGTTGGGTTGGGCTGTTTGCGTAGAGCTTACGCCTGACACACCGCCCCTGAATCAACACACTAATGACATCTACCGCTCACCACCGGAACTATCTTTTGGCCGTTTCACCTGCGGAATCGAACAGTTAATTGTTTTTCCGAGTGAATTTATTTTCCTCTTCCAAACAAATACGAGCTCAGTACCTTTTGTTTTGATGTAGGTGAAACCTCGTTTATATAAAGCTCCTAAAGTACTCGTACAGCGTGTGTCGCGTGATTTAGGTTTTGATGATTAGGTACTTATAGTTTTCAATTTTATGCACCAAATTTTACTTAGGCTCTAATATATGTACATACATATATAGCATTTTTTATAACAGGAATTTGAAGATATATTAAGTAGTTCATCTTTGTATGTGGAACTATTAATCTGTTTATTAATGTTGAGTTAAACTTTCAAGTATTCTCATGACGAGGGGTCGAGGGCAGACACCACTTCACGTAACTTGCCTCCATCGGAGAGGAAACAAGTGCATTCCAAATGCAAGCCGAAGGTAAACAATATAAAACTTAAAGCGAATCGGACCAATAGTAGTCAAGAAATGGGCAAACAAAGGCAAATTTAAAATTACAATACTTGTTTAACTTTTAAGTTGTTTGAGTAGCGAACCAGTGGCAAAAAGGAAAATCCCAATAAAAGTTTCTGTGAACATAGATTTCTTTTCTATTTTGAAAATTGATTACAAGTAAAAAGACGGCAGGAAAATAAATAGTCTTAAATACAGGTAGCTTTAGTCAAGTGGTTGGCAGTTTTCCTCCTCAGAAATACTAAGAATCAGAAGAAAACGAAAGTCATCGGACGTTCATTTCACTCGGTTTCCGCGCCATCAGTTTTCACTGCGAGGAAAGCCACTCCCGCCAGACTTGACAGGATGGACAACTAATTCTCTGACCCGAATATTCCTAACTAATGCATACTGAAATTAGACAAAATTCTACTTTCTTTAATTTTAACCCAATTATAAATACTACTAGATTCTCCCTCCCTCAGTAAGAGGAACTAAGGGAGGGAGAACCGTATACAGTATCTTAAAGCTCTTCATTAACGATATTTTGTACCATTCATTGTTCGATATCAGCCAACAATACAAAAGGAATATACTCCAAGGTTGTTTGTTACTATGGCACGGGTTTTGTATCTTTTATTCATTTCTCGTCACAAGCCTTCTAATGTGAGTAGGGCTTACGAGCAAACATTTGAGTCCCGGCAAACTACACTCTCTTTGATGTACAGTAAGTAGTATCTCGTGTATGTTTTCCATTTTAGGGACACTTATTAGCTTAATTATTATCAATTAACTCCAATTTTAGGTCGATATTGATTCTAATTGATTCATGTTTTCTTCTTTATAAATAACATAGTCAACCCCTGATTAAGACAGCTCTAACACTTTTATATAATTAAACATCTTTCTGGCACAAATATTTAACGCATATAATATTAACATACCTACTTTAATCAAAAATAATATATATTATAAATTATAATATTATATTGATATATTTTGAGCAAGTTGCTTGATGGTATTGATTTTTAAGTGACTCTGAATGATAAATATTCAATAGGATTCATTTTATATTTCATTACTTATGTTTTGAGGTCAGTTTTTTGTCCGCGTTGGTGTGGCGAAAAATGTTGTGTTTAAATCGGTAACAAAATTTGCTTAACCTTCGTGCCTTGAAACCCCCACAACGCTCAAAATTCCACTTTCGAACCGCTCACAACGCTCGTGATTAAATTTTGGAGTATTTTACAATTTTAGCACAAGGAGTTAAACAACAACTTTGTCCCCTTGTAAAACAAATATTTTTACTACCAACTCGACAAAAAGCTGATACTTAAACAAAACAAAAGACACATGTATTTTACTTCTTACTAGTTGAAGGCCTAATAAGCAATAAAACGACGTGAATATTATTACTTATGTTATGTGAAGACTCATAATAACGGAGTCTGCGAACTCGTTGCCGCCAAGTTTATCTAAGTTAGGCCATTAACTAGGTGGGCCTGCTAATGAGCTCCTGAAATAATTATCTTTATTTGTGTCTTGTTACAAACTTATTTCCCCTAGCGTATATCAACCAAGTAACTACATTTGTTTCCTAACAGCCACTTTATATTAATAGTCTCCATTCCTATTTGCGCTTTTTTCGTCACGTATTCAGTTAATTGCCAGAAAAAATGAAATCCTGAATAGGATACTCAACATTCATTTTTCACATCACGAAAAGAATTTTTTCTTTATGGCAATTTGCCTGTTCCAAAGTATAATAAAATCCAGTTGTCAGAGAATAACATTAAGAAAATTGCAAGAAATCCTTGGAGGCAATAAGCAATAGAAATCGTTTGCTGTAAGTACGGACAATTACTTTCGGGCTCGGAGACGATCTTTCTTTCAATTCACATTTCTCTATTGGAAACGAAACGATTGCAGTGGATTAAACTGGCAGCTCAATATTACTAGTGTTCAGTGCCCGGTTCAATGCGGGATCAGTGGAGATTGTTTTGTTAGCGGTTATGAATTTATGGACCGCACGTATAATGCCCCGCAGCAATAACACTGCTGTTTCATTACTCCACAAAGGTGCTAGCCACACCACTACAATATTTAAATGTTGGACAATGTAATTAACCATACCTAACACTATATCATCGCGTAAGTGCCATTGTGAAAAATGTTAGTCCTCATTCATAACCTTTATTACTATAACCCCCAACGACAATAGTCTCTGTGATTTCCTCCTTCGATATTATACGTTACGTTACCTTCGTACGATCCCAAATTGGATAGCTTCCCGAATTTTATGATTCCTTATAAATAAAGCGCTTTCTCTTACAAACGATAAAACTGGCTATTGGTTTCATCCATTTTTATTTGTGAAATTTATTGTTTTTTTAAGCTTTGTTACACACCTCCGTTGATTAGGAATATCTAAGTCCTTGTAGATGTAGGTGCTAGGGTGTTTTTCAGTGTAATACCTAAACATGTATTTTATACCTAATTATCGAATTTAATTCAACTTATACAGTGAAGTAAATGACAATCAGTTTATAGGGCAGTGGTACGTATGTTGGCAATTCCAGTGGCGTATGTGGAAGGTAATTGAAGCGTGCCAGTCGGGCACCGCCTCCGCTGGGACCCCACCTGAACACGCAACCGCAAAATGTGTGTAATATACCTATATATTTATTGTTTATTAATTTAACTGCCTACCTTATTGTTAGCACACTTTGACACATTTGCATACTTCGTAATTTACATGTTATCGTAAATAATAGGTATCTATTTTCTATAACTATACAATCACACGTAGAGTGTAGAAGACAATTAATTATAATTGTAATGAACTTAGAGACCGATTGGAACTTTGGCATGAAATTAAATGACCTATCAGCTGTAACATTTTATCAACCAGAAGTGTCACTGTCGACAGCTGACAGATCGTATCCATAAGCGCATACTCGCTTTCACATTAAAAAATACGCATTCAAAACGGTCCATCCGTTGGAGATCTACGATACACAGACAGATACACAGTCAGACAGACAGACAGACATTGGCGTCAAACACCCCTCTTTTTGCGTCGGGCACACCCCCCCCCCCCCCCCCCCCTTTTGCATTATCCCCTAATGCAAAAAAAGTAGTGAGGAGTGTAAAACGAAGTGACCTTAAAACTAAATAATATTGCAGATATTTGAGTGTACAGTACTGTACATATTTGAAGAGGGAGCAAGTTTACGGGTCGCCGCGCTCGACTCTATATTATGATAGTTGAAAGCTTCTCGCTTAGAGAAAACTATACCCGGATAACTTTCGCTTACTTTGAACGATTTACTTTTTAAATTGCTTTTAAAAATGTCCGGTTAAAGGAAAAAAAAGGTATATTAAGTACTTAGGCAAAAATAAAATTACTCTAAATAAATTGAAGCGCCGCTGCTGTCGCAGGCAGTTTGGTTCAGATACATGTAATAGTTAGAAGTTATTTTTGCAGTTCGCTGAAGTTTTCCCGGCTTCTAAGTTAAAGTCGGGTTGGGTCATAAATTGTGTCAGGAGCGTGAGCGGCGTAGGCACGTCGATGTGGGAGCGAGTGCGAGTCGAGTGGAGAGATCGCTGCCGAATCTCTGTAGGAATGCTCCGTGATTTAACCCCCGCTAAGCCAGCGGCTGTCACTGGCGAGATATATCACGCGTTCTAATTACGGATATTGCAGATGCTTACCTAAATGATTGCCTCGTGTGACGCTCATTTTAGCAATTGATGCTTTATCATTTATTAGATTTGTGTCTACTTGCATATGGTTTAGTCTTCAGAATTTCTCCTACCGAAGAACATATTAATAACTATCTATTTACGTATTCTGCATCGGAAATGACACAAGTGACACAACGAAGCTTTTCCTCTTTCTTCAGCGCGACTATTATTCCACTTTCTTACTGTTCTAACATGCCTAGTATGTAGGTACTCTAAAATACGGCAGCTCTCCTACTATAAGATGCCTAGTGTTAGCGCATTGTAATATGCCTACTTGAATAATAAACTATCTTTATCTTAATTATGTTTAAAGTCGATATTTTAATATATATTCAAAGTTAGAGATTGCCATAAAGTAAAATAAAATAAATATCTATTTGAAACGCTTAGAAACACTTACTGTACCCTCTGACTGCACCGCATCGCATTAATAGCGCAGATGAAGCGGGTAAACAAAATTTAGCAGTGCCTTAGATTACAGCACACAGGGGACAGGCTTCACGGCGTCGGCTTCGGCTAATTGCGACTAGCTCCACAATGATTTATGCTATCTTGTCGCTTGCTAGCTGCACACAATAGTTGCGCACAGAAGGTCGGCTTCATACGGTGCGTGTTACTCTGCCAATGGACTAACAAATATAACAGCGGATTATAACCCTCACGCACGATAGCCCTAAATTTGCGGGAGTATATGACAATACATGGCTGAATAGAATCCGATTCAGATTCCTTGTTATGAAATGGTTATGGATATGATCTGTCAGCTTTCAACAGTGGCATTTCTGGACCAGAAATTAGTTCGTTTCATAACAAGTAATGTAGCGTACTCCTCATCTATTTATACAAACCGGATCTTCTGAGTTTGTATATTGCATGTTGGCGCTAGTTGGCTTGCTTGAGCCCGCACTATGCGCGATTATCTCGGCGAGAGACTCGCGAGATTTATTGCGTTACGAGTATGTGTTTGTAAACATACCTCTTATGTTGAAAGTTGGGTACGAACAATACTTATACACGAGTATAGGCTGTTTTTTTTTTGTAAGTAGATCAGATTAGGAGAAATTACCTATTTATAAGGCTAACAAAATGCAGTATTTGACAGTTAGGTACTGACTTTCCGACTTATTATAAATTGGCTAATTCCGTCACTATTCCGTCCACGAGCGTTTATGCTATTATCTCCGGTGCCCATCATCAGAAGTCTCCATCGGCTACAATATCTGCCAATGTGGACTGTACGCTTGTTTTCAAAGTTCAAATATACTTTATTCATGTAGGCCTAGCAACAAACATTTATTACTTTGACAATGTTATTGCTTAAAAAATGAGGTTTTAATAATTTATATTATTTTGACAAACTAATCGATGTATCTGCAGTGTGCCCAGTGAACTGTGCAATAGTGTGCATTGTCGAGACACTATGGGCGTAGCTATTGGATGTTATTTAATTTACTTGCTCAACTCACACTCGGCTAGTTAAATCTAGACCAATTGAATAGCTTCCGACGAATTTAGTAGCACCAAAATAGGTGGTGAATCGATACGATATCAAAGCCGGTTTAGGAAATTAAATGTATTCATTGCAGACATTTTGATTTATTCCTATCCAGCCGCACCAAGCCACCCCTATTTTATTCGTTTCCTGTCTACCTGAGCCTTCCTTCATTATGTTCATTTGGTTTAATATAAATTACCCGCCTCAAGGCTATCTCAATTTCTTACATTTTTGTAGACGTGACTTTATCTCGTGGATAATAAATAAATAAATATTGGAGAACAATCTTACACTGATCGACCTAAATAGCATCATACTAAGCAAAGCTCGTACTAAGGGATATATAATGTGTAATCTGTAATGTGTAATTTTGCTTCTTTAAAAATATAAATAGTTCATCAATGCTTATGAGTTAATAGACCTACACATTTAGAATTTAAGCTTTTTGATATCAACACATAGGTAGGTACTATTATACACCCATGGATCGCAAATATAAAGCCACCCATTGAATCGACGTCTACTTCGATACAACATTCAGCCCACTCAAAGATAGATTACGAGCACAACTACACGAATCTAGTTCCAGCATGTACGATATGCAATTATGCAGTGCCTGAAAGCGCTTTGAAAGCTCATCTATACACTTGAGAGTAGGTTAGCTGCCTCCTGCCCAGTAACTACTAAAATAAACTTGGTCACCATACCAGTCTAGCTAGCGTCTCAGTTTTTATAACGAATGTGAAAAAGGTCTTTCAGGGTTCGAACCGGCCGGTTAGCCGTGAGTGCCGTGACCATGACCAGTAAAACCGGTGTCGAAACGTCGGTAAATAAAGGTATGTGAATAAATTTCGCGTTAGACCCGTCTATAAATGTGAGTTAATGTTAATATGTGTTCAAAACGCGAAAGTTTTAAATATTATAAAACTAGTTTTGTAAATATATCACCTCAGTGAAAACACGTTTTCACTAGATAGTTAAAACTAATTTAAAGCCATCGGGGAAAACCAGTTTTTAATGGGATTTTTCAGTCAAAAGTGTCAAAACTAATAGCTTTCGCAAAGGGACTTCAAAAATGTATTTTTTCATCGTGATTAACCAACACGCTCCTTCTCGCTACTCTCGGCGTCGCACCTATTTCGACGCTGGCAGAATAAAGCGTTTTCTAATATTAAGTCAGTGGTTTTCGCTAATCAAAACCAGTTTAACTAAAATTATATTTTGAATAATTAGTTAATAAATAGGTTTCTGTGGTTTCACCAAGGTACTTTGGAAAAACTGAAAAATCCCATTTAAAACTAGTTTTCACCGAGGCATCTACCTACCTACCTACGCAATCATTCAGGTAGGTAGGTAATATTATCTATTAAGTACGTACAGTTTATTAAAAACGTTTACTTTTTTAAAGTAAGTAAATGCTATTTTTAAAAGTCCTGCAATGTTGATATTAATTTTTCATGCCTGTAGCTGAACTACTAACTGAAAAAGTTAGTTTGTATTATTAATATAGCAGTAAAACTACAACGCGCGCAGTTTGGACAAGTAATTGCTGCAAAATCGTTCTATTATTGAATTAGTTGTTAAAACAAAATTGATTTACTTGGCTGAAGCCCATTTTGATGGTATTTACTTTTCGGAAACAGGAGGTCCCCCGTACCTAACTATATTAGTATCGAATAAAGTCGACAGCAAAATCGACAGGAATAGAATAAAGCGAAGCAATTTGCTTTGAGCTCTGGTACGGGGATTAAGCACGATGCCCGGGAAACGTCTGGGGCTAAAATCACAATGAGAATCATAATATACAGTTGAAAGCACAAAGCCCCACTTTAGCCAAACGGAGTTTTGTGAATTTATTAAGGGAGTGATAAAACATTTCTTGAATTTTGCGTCAGGCCTAACTGACGCCTTTGTCAAATCACCCCGATTGGCTTCCATCGGCGAGACAAGGAAAAACCGGTGTATTTTGGAAAAATATTTACTCTGTACATATTTACAATTCCTAACATGGCAAAGATAAAAACATAATAGTAGCAAATATAATACTAAATAACTTGCAAATCATTCGATATACAAAATCAAGTTGCTAAGTTTACGTAGGTAGTGGAATAGAAAACTCTTCTTTGCAAATCTGTAACAAAACAATTCTAGTACCCTTCGGGAATTATATCACTATACTCTTATTTAATAAACGTTGACAATAACCAGTAAATTCTACATTTTAGATAAAACTGTAATATCTACATCTTGACCTAGAATTACTGCTAATTCGTATAGTGGTACTTACAAAACTTTAATTGAACTACAGTCTGTCAAAATGCAAACTTTATCATTAAAATTGTGATAAAACTATGTACAGTATCTACAATAATAACTAGTTAAGACACCATCATCTGAAGATGAGAGTCCAGAGTAAAGCGAGGATGAAGGATGCGTGCGTGTATTTTGGTTGCGCGTCGCTGGAGAGAGCGCTGGCGTGGCACTCTGCCTCGTCTGCGCGCAGTTGCAGCAGCGGCACGCGGCGGCCGAGCTGATCCTTGCAGGTGGCGCCGCGCACGGCTCGTCGCAGCTCCGCACCCGCCTCGTTCTCCTGCAGCCATCGCCGCAGCCACGCCCCCAGCCACGCCAGCTCGCACTCGCAACGCAGTGGGTTACCCGTCAGAATCAAACCGCCTGCCAACAAACAATAAGATTGTTGACACATGTTGAATTTTATAACTAAATCTGATTAAATAGATATAAAATGAGCAATATATCTATCTATAAACCTAACCTTTAAACGAGCAATTCTTGTATATTTATTTATTTATTTATTTATTTATTTATATGTATAATATTTCGGGGGCGAAAAATCGATCTAGCTTGGTCTTATCTCGAGGAAAACGCGGATTTTTGAGTTTTTATATGTTTTCCGAGCTTTGCTCGGTCTCCCAGATATTCACAATAAATTGAAAACTTAAAATACTTATATATGGAATAGAAATAAAAATACAAGACCTTAAAGTTCCAAAAAATAAAATATTTTTTAACTTCCAAATAAGAAAAAATGAATGGTACTATTATGTTCCTTACATTTAATAAAAAAAATTGTATAGCAACAATTTACATAAATGCAATATTTCACCAACAAAATCGCAATTTCCTTGTTTTCCATAATGCGTTTTGTCAGTAATGTGCGGGTGCCAGACTTTGACCATAATTTGTGACGTTTGTAATTGCTACACACCCATATACATATATATGTAGATTTGGACCATCCGTGGCAGGTAATCAATATCAGTAGGGTGAATAACTTCCTACTTACTAGGTAATAGTTTAAGTTACATATTGCTACCCGATAAGATATTTTTAAGCTCCTAAAAACTAGGATACCATCGAATTTATTGAAAGGCAACGCATGTTGTCACACTTCTTAATAAGCACTATCGAATAATAAAACTTGTGCCAAAATCGCGTCATAACGTGTTTGACTTACAACATGCTTTTAAATTCGGAGAATGTGGGTATGTATAGCAATACGTATCAAACAAAACAGGGCGGTAAAGGGAGAAGGTCGGACACATGACTGATCTTATAAAGATTCCCATGTTTTTCCTTTTAGACCACGCAACTCTAAAAGGATACATTTGTTTCAAAGATATCAGTCAATATTTTCGACTTTTACTCGAGACACTTTTCCCCTCTCTTTGTTTACAATTTCTTTTCCAGATACGCTTCCATGAATCCATTTTGCATGACACGAATATTAAAATTTTGTGAATAATCTATATCTCTCCAAGCAAAATAAGCTTGGCATTAAAGTCGGAAATAGGTTTGCGACAAAGAATCTGTAACATTTTAATAATATTTTTTTCAAGTCGCGACTAAGTAATATCGAACAGAATTTGGTAGGTAACAGAATTAATTATCCACAGTCAAAGTAAATCAAACTTCAAATTCAATAGCAGGTACGTTTGTGAAAGTTAAACTTAAATTACACATTTCGAAGCAGTAAATTGTCTAAAATTTAAATCATATTGTGCACGAAAATGATATATTAGTTTTCCAAACGCCTTAAAGCGAAGCAAGTGTTGTTTTCATACTAAGTAAACATGCTTAGGAAACTTAAATACAAGTATCAAGGTGAAATTCGGATGATGACTGCAGCTGCTGTTGCAACATTACTGTTGCTGCCTTAATGCGGACGCTGTCACGTCAATTTCCTTTTGGTGCGTTCTTAACGAGACAGTATTAATACGGCTACCAACCTCATTCATTTTATCAAGGAAATTGACAACGACAGCGCCCGCTTCTCCGCCGCAGCAGGAATGCCGCAACATGCAATGCAGCTGCAGTTGCCATCCGAATATCACCTTAAATCTTCTACCACCTCTTACCTGACAACAGCTTAGTCGCTACATGACTCCAGCTTGTAAAGTTCGGGTAGAAAATGGCCGGATTTAGTGTGTTGAGCTGGTTATAGCTCAAGTCGAGGCCCAGCTGAGGCACCTGCCCGAGGTGCCGCATCAGCGCCGTTGGCAACTTCGCCAGGGAGGTGGCTGTTATCCGAATAAACATCTCTTGACTGCTCGAAAATGGCTCGAAGGCTTCGTCTGATATTTTACGCAGCCTCGATCCTCGAATTTCCAAGTAACGAATATTTCTTGCGTCAATTCCATGCAGCTGATTGTCCATTACATCATCAGCCCAGTGTATAATCAACTTGTAAAGGGAAGGAAGGGACGAAGTAATATTAGAGATTCGAAAAGTGGAATGGTTTATGGTGGACCACGTCTGTATACTCAGGGACCGTAAAGACATTAAGGGGCGGAAGGAATCTTGGTCAACTATATCTAAATGCTTGAGACCGTTCAAATTTAAATGAGATAAGTTACTCAACCATTTAAAACTACTTGGCGAGATTTTTATTATAGGGTTAAATGAAATATCAAGAATATTTAAATTATTTAAGTGCGACCACATCTTTGGCACCAGAGAGGTAAGACGATTATGGCTAATGTCTAAGTGGCGAAGATTCACTAGCCGTTTAACGTCAGTCTCCTTAAAGCTGTTAATTAAATTTGAAGTTAAATTGAGACTGGTTAAGTTCGTCAATGGTAAATAAGGCACTGATTTCAAACTTATATTTGCAAGATTCAAATGCCGTAAGTTGGGGAGGTTGTGGAACAACTCTTTAAAGTTTGCTTTTATGGAATTAAAGCTTAAGTCGAGCTGACTCAAACCTCCGAGACAGGAAAAAGTGTTATCGGATAAAACTGTAAGTAAATTGTGACCTAAGTTCAAACTTAATAGAAACTGTGTGTTACGAAATATGTTGCTATCTAAATATTCTATTCGGTTGTAAGATAAATCGAGATACCTGAGAGTGAAGCCAATCTGAGAGAGAGCAGTGCTTGGGAATATTGAGATCTCGTTAACACTGAGATCTAGATGTTCGATCATAGTATTCTTAAATACATCTCTAGGAAGGAGTCTTAAGTTATTATGGTCCATTTTCAGGTATCTTAATCTATTTAAATTGGTAAATTGCTCCACTGCTAGCTGGGAAATGACATTATGAGAAAGATCTAAAATTTGTAACGAAAACAAATCACTAAAAGACTTTCTTTTAATTGAGTTTATATTGTTCTTATGCAAATCTAGTATCTCTAAATGAGCAGCTTGGCCAAACGCTTCACTCGAAATATGCATAATTTTATTATGCGAAAGAATAATTTGTCGTATTGTGGACTCAAATACGAGGAAGATATTATTTGGCACTTCATGCAAATCATTGTGTGAACAGTCGAATATATTTACGGAGACTGTGGAATCGCCATCTATGCTTCTAATATTGTTTCTGCTGACATTTAACGTAAACGTAATATCGGCATGAGAAACGTTGAGAAACGAATCAAGCGGAAAGTACGTGAAGTTATTACCTTGGAGCTCTAATATTTCTAGTTTCGGCAAATTAGCAAAGGTTTCCGGCTCCATCGCATCGATTATGTTCCCAGCCAGAGATAAATATCTCAAGTTCGGTAAGTTGGTGAAACTGTGCTTAGTTAAGTTATTGATTCGGTTATAAGATAAATCTAAGTTTCTCAAGTCAGGCATATTCGTAAATGTTCGGCCTCGTATTGAACTTATAAAATTATAGGAAATTCTTATACTGTTTAGAGCTAAGGTGACATTTTGATGACTTTCGTCGATAACTATGTCTACGATCCTGTTATAGTCTAGATTTAAATACTTTAAATACGGCAGTAACGCTATGTCTGTTAATCTCAGTATATGAAAATCATTATTATCAAAAGAAAGCCAACTAAGGTTTACTAGACCCTCGTCTATTTCGAACGGAAAATAACCACTAAATAGCGTGGAAGATGACTCTAAAACATGCAAGGAGCTAGTAACATTCGAAAAAGATTGCGGATGAACGTAGTACAAGTCGTTGAAACTCAAATTAATTTCTTTTACTGGCATACTCGCAGGGAAAACGTTCTTATAAATCTGTGCAATCCTGTTTCCTCTCAAATTGATAGTCGCTAGAGCAATAGCCCAGTCCCGGAATTCGTCGGGCATCAAATTAGATATCCTGTTATAGCTTAAATCGAGGTAACGAATGGAACCCGGTTCGAGTGTTTGAAGCGAAGAGGGCATGGCAGTTAAAAAGTTGCCGGCCAGCGAAAGCGTCTGGAGGCGGCCGGGGAGGGGCGGCGACTCCTCCAACTGGTTGTACGCCAGAGATAAATGGCGGAGCCGCGCGACCTGCGCCAGGCTGTCCGGCAAATAGGACAATTTGTTGTGCTCCACTTCTAAGTGCTCCAATGAGTTTTTCAATGATAAAAATACGTCATTGTAAATATATTTAAGGTTATTGTACGATATAGACAATCTCTCTACACGATTCTTAGCATAAACGAACTTAGGAACTATTGTTAGTTCGTTGAGATCTAAAATAATTTGCCTAATTTGGATTCCTTGGAGTATAAGTATATCGGTAGAGTCATTTAGTTTATTATTACTCAAGTCTAGTTTCTCTATTCTTTTGGTTTTGTTGTTCGAACAAGTGGAATTGTGGTCAAAGTTAATAAAATTATGTCGTAATTGTATACCTTGTAGCCTAGGGAGATTATAAACTAAATCACAGGAGAATTTGTGTAAAAAGTTATTGGAGAGCTTGATGAGGGTTAGGGAGGGAGGTAAGGAGTCGGGGCTGATGGAGCGCAGCAGGTTGCCCTCGAGGTCCAGCTGCAGCAGGCGCCGCAGCGCGCTCAGCGCGCGCGCTGGCAGCGCGCGCACTTGGTTGTTACTCAGGGATAAACTCGTCAATGTGTCTTCTAAATGATGCCATCGAATTTCAGGATCGACATGTGCTATGTTGTTGCTAAAACAAATTTTATACTTCAATGTACTACCCGCTACGAAGAAAGATTTAATGGAACGTCTATCTAAATGCTCGGACTTACTTCTGCAGATTCAGCCAATTTAAAACTTTTAAATCTTTCAAGCCTTGTTGCGGTATTTCTGTGAAATCGTTGTATCCGAGATCTAAAGAGGCAAGTGTAACAGCCATGGAACTGGAAAGAAGCAAGTTCAGTTGTTAAAATATCTTTAGTATACTTTTGAAATACTTTTAAAAGTAGCCAATCCGATGAGGAAACCATATATCCATACCTAAATGCATGTGGTTCGATGTTATGTAATTTGTTTGCTACTAATACTAGGGTTTGAAGTTTTAGGCCATCCAGTGCGCTTTCTGATAGGACTTCCAGATTAGACATGCTTATATCCAAGTGTTGTAACTCTATCTGAGGCCATTCTGAAAAGGAATTATATAGTAGGTAAGTGATAAACACATTATTGTACGAAACACCGGATAAGTAACAGCAGTATATGGCCAAATGTCCATTAAGTAGTTAATGTATGTTTTTGTTTTATCCCTTTCTTACACATAGATAAGTTAAAATGACAGAATAAGACAAACGATAAATAGATCATTGAGGCTTGTAGCGTGTTTATGAACAACGACATACTTAATAGCTTACTTATTTCTTTATGGCATTGCCTATGTAAACGTACATATATCGTGAATACATATTATGTACATGATTAGTAAATAGGTACTAGTTCGAAACAATTTGCTTTGAATACATACCTACATATAATACGGAGAGAAATGAATAAATAGCACCCTCAAATTACATACGTAATGCGCCAGTTTAATTATCTTGTATAGTATCATGACTGCGCGCATAAACCCATTCATTTCATTTTCACAACGTCCGGTTATTGGTTTCGGCCCACGAGCTCAACTTTATGTTGTTTTTCGTGGTGGTAGAGGTTCAAATAATAAGATTAAATATAATTTTAATAAGTATCGTTTCTTAAGTTATTATAAAACAAAACCTACCATACAATACTCTTTATTGCACACCTCAATAAAAGAAACGATACAAATCACAATCTTAAAACTAGAGGTAACACAATCTGCGGTCTCTTCAGAGTTTGCCAAATTTTATTAATTAATTCATTCATTTCTCTATTGTTACCTAAAATAGTACATTTTATATGTTAATTAATTACATTTTAATATTATAGCATATTAGTAATTATAATGTTGGTTCTTTAGATCTATTCCTATTTAAGCGTGTACCTGGGAAGCGGTGAAGCGGCACCGCGATGCAGGACATGTGCTTGTCGCGGCAGGAGCATAGCGGGCTGCCCGCGCACGGCTCCGGGCGCGGCGCCGCCAGCGGACCCACCAGCAGCGCCAGCAGCGTGGCCCCGTGTAGCGCGCGCACGCACGCATCGCCCAACACCATCACTGCAAACACATGCTGTCATCACTACACCATCATTTATATTCTAGACCATATCCTAACATTCACCGGACTGCCTAGGTAGCCAATAAAAAGTTACGCAACGAAGCTTGCAAAACTATGTACTCGTACATATACGACGCATTCACTGATATGGTTGGATCCGAGACATTTGTCCGTGATTTTTGCATTAAAAATTATCGTTAATATAATTATTTGTACCTAATGGAAGGCTCATGATAGAGTTACAGATTTACCCTCACGTGTATTCAGCAAAAAATGATGGTTTCAGAAAAGTCATCGAATTTTGGCTCCATACATTGATTTCCACCATTCAGAACAGTTTTCAGTCAAATCTGGTTAGTAAATTATGTTTTGGCCTCTTATTATTTTGTTAGGGCCTATGCCCTACCTATGTACCTAGTACCTATGTACCTATGTACTTGACTTAAATTCATACCTACTTTTAATTTAATCAAGTTACAAAAATGAGGTTAGGGTACAGTTCACCAGGAATACAAAGTTGATGATTTCTTCGTCACCATTAATTTTTGCTGAACAGGTGGGTCAAGTCGGTAGGTACATAGTTCTTACCTAAATATTAGGTCCTCTATCGTTGGCCTTCCTTGGATCCGTATCCATACTGAAACCGACACCCTATAGATTACATTTTGACTTTTCATAAAAAGTAGGTAGGCAGATTATTTGATTCGTCTTTAAAATAGCGTATTCTGGAGAACCTATACTTCACTAGCGGCGATCAATGATCGCTAACGGAACGAGTTTTATTCACACTTTATTTACAAACACTTCTACGTTCTACCACTTAGTTCAGGCAGGTTCAGGCCTCAATTGTTCTATATAATTTGGAATTGAGAAAATAAATATAAATATCTATTACTTAAAGGAAATTTTAAATGTTTCATATAAGTTGCATGTAACTAAGTAGCAAACAGAGTGCACGTCTCGGTTGATGGAAATCCTTAATGCACGACGGAGTAAATTTGATCTCAATATCTCAAAGGGATCTAGCGTTATCGTATTTTTAAGCAAAAGGATACCGCTCACGCCTTCTCCCTCAAGGGTTAAACAAATTGAAATAAGGGCATGCGCCGTACCTTCGCATAGTTGAAGTGCCGGGTGAATAAGTGCTAAGAAAACAATAGTGCCTATCCCTTATTTTTATTTTTCTTAAGGCTTACTTGGACTACTTATTTGGTGAGATCTTTTTTATAATTGACTACTTTCCTACTAGTCAAATCAGCTTCTTTTTTAGAACTATCAATACGATTTGCTAATATGGAATTTATATGAAAACGTGTGTAGTGACGTTACAGTCAACTCACCTACTTTTTATACTTTCATCCGATTTATTAAATAGAAATTGTCTTTAAAAATAACTGCTATCTATGTTTTTCTAATAATTATCTGGTGCTTTATTTCGTGCACGGTGTGAAATAATATATCCCAACAAAAACATAAATGTGAAATGACAGCCAAGTTCAAAATTGAGAAATGTGTCGTTGTTGACTCGCCGACAAAAGAATTGAGATCTATATGGGTGCCAAGTTCTGTGTTGTGTAGAAAATCCTGAAATTATAAAGGATTTGTCTTGGCTACTTTTTAACAACAAACCAAGTTTTTGAAAAACTAACAGAAAAATATATATTACCTATATGCCTAGGTATACGTAAAAACTAGCCAAGACAAATCCTTTATAATTTCAGGATTTTCTACACAGCACAGAACTTGGCACCCATATAGATCTCAATTCTTTTGTCGGCGAGTCAACAACGACACATATTCTCAATATTGAACTTGGCTCTCATTTCACATTTATGTTTTTGTTGGGATATCATTACTTTTTGTACAGAAATTACTATAGTATTCATCATGAAAGCAGTTTGCCTAAGCTGAAAAGGAGACCCTCGCTAACGCGCGGTTAATTGTCAAAAAGTTTCTGTTTTCACATTTTTTCTTTTGTATACGCCTTATAGTCTACCTTCATGCCAAATATCAAGTTTCTAAGTGATCTAGAAGTGGGTTAAGTTTTTGGTCTACATTAAGTATTAATTATTTTTTCCATCGAATTATCAATCATTTCCAGTTTTCAGATTTTTCCCTCTATATGCACCTAATAGTCTACCTTGATGCCAAATATCAAGTTTCTAAGTCATCTAGAAGTGGGTTAGGTTTTTGGTCTATAAGTATTAATTATTTTTTTTCCATCGAAATATCAATAATTTCCAGTTTTCAGATTTTTCCCTCTATATGCACCTAATAGTCTACCTTGATGCCAAATATCAAGTTTCTAAGTGATCTAGAAGTGAGTTAGGTTTTTGGTCTATAGGTAAGTATTAATTATTTTTTTTCCGTCGAAATATCAATAATTTCCAGTTTTCAGATTTTTCCCTCTATATGCACCTAATAGTCTACCTTGATGCCAAATATCAAGTTTCTAAGTGATCTAGAAGTGGGTTAGGTTTTTAGTCTAAAAGTATCAATTTTTTTTCCATCGAAATATCAATAATTTCCAGTTTTCAGATTTTCCCTCTATATGCACCTAATATTCTACCTTGATGTCAAATATCAAGTTTCTAAGTGATCTAGAAGTGGGTTAGGTTTTTGGTCTATAAGTATTAATTATTATTTTTCCATCGAAATATCAATAATTTCCAGTTTTCAGATTTTTCCCTCTATATGCACCTAATATTCTACCTTGATGCCAAATATCAAGTTTCTAAGTCATCTAGAAGTGGGTTAGGTTTTTGGTCTATAAGTATTAATTTTTTTTCCATCAAAATATCAATCATTTCCAGTTTTCACATTTTTCCCTCTATATACACCTAATAGTCTACCTTGATGCCAAATTTCAAGTTTCTAGGTCATCTGGAAGTGGGTTAGGTTTTTGATCTATATGTCAGTCAGTCACAAAAATGCCGGTTTTTAAACGTTAATTTATCAATAACTGTTTGAGCTATGTTTATGAAATTGTGTATTTTGGACAAGCTAAGGGACTTAAATACATGTGCCAAATTTCATGTGTGTAGGTTAAGTAGGTTTCAAGTTGTGAAGGGGTCAAAAGTAGCTCGAAATGGTTCGTGTAATATTACACACGGTTGCTGCGTCGCCAGTTCCTTTTTCTTTGAACTTGGCTGGACACGCTGCCGCGTGTCTAGATTTTAAGTAGAGGAAAGTACCCAATTACACCTAATTTGGTTGTTGCTTAGTGTGCCCTCAGTCGACAACAAGTTTATGTCGACAATGACCCAGTTCTCGTGCGTTTTTTTGGGTATTAGGTTTAATCAATTTACGAATGTTTACGTCATAAAACAAGAATTTAAACAGATACCCTACAAGGCCCAAATGTTCATACAAAAAGTGCCTGAGGAAAAATGGATCGGGTATAGGGAATGCTCCCGGTACTGAGTTTGTATGGCGAGAACCGGGAAATTCCCGGTTCCGGTACTGTATTTGTATAGAAAACCAGTACCGGGAGCACTCCCTAATCGGGTAGGACCGGGAATGGGTGTGTGAAAAGTACCTATTTTACAGGATTCATGATCCTATCGTAATGAATATTTGTATGCATTGTCATCAGACTGAATTAAGAAAAGGAATCCTATATATGTTACATATCTACTATATAGTTTTTACAATTATATGAACTTTCAGTATGACGTAAGTAAATCAGCATGAGCCCGATATAAAAAGATGTAATTCTTATTTTCTTTAGACTAGAAATACTAAAATAAATAAATAGAGCCGCAAATATAAAATAAAATGTTGTAAAATTACAGGGCTTTCTTAGCACATTTTTAGCAGAAACAGAACCTGCGTTTGTGGTATATTACGGCTGACATAGCGTCTCGTTATTTTAGATTGTGTCGAGAACCCCTGGATACGAGATAAAACAACATAATGTATTGTACTCTGATATTCTTGTGTTACGAGTATTACGACAGGGTACGTTCGTTGGTTACAACACTTCCTTTGTTGCGCATTTCTTTGAAGTTATTTACTTCACGAGCCACAGACAATTTCTATACCTTGATGGAAGTTATTATTCTATACTACTGATAGTGCGAATCAAGTCAAAAATACGTATTTTGTCGTATGCGATAAGTTTAGTGACCGCGAATTGTCTTAATATCCTCCATCTTGTATAGTTAAGGTAATTTGGGAAGAGATAAATAAATTTTTGTTTTAAATTTGAGGTGGGTTCGATAAAATAATGCCCACTAATTTTAAATACTTTTTATAAATCTATAGCCAAAAAGCATCGCCATTCATGTAAACATGGCTTAACAAGAAAAACTTAGGTAGGTATTTAACTCAAATTATTTATTTCATAAACTCCGCAAAACTTATAAAAGCTATTACTAACTATATTAAAACTGAGTTCGACATAAAGTCTATACTCGTCAACTACAAACACAATTTCACAACTTCAAAACTTTCAGAAAGTTGACACCTAATTAACGTAATAAATATGTTGCAAACAATATTTAGGGTAGGTACAGACATACGTAAATACCTATAGATTAGAGATGCCCCGAATAGTGGTTTTGGCCGAATACCGAATATTCGGCATAACATTTGTAAATTTTGAGTCACATTTATTATGAAAACTATTCGCCAAGAAGGCAAGACAACGTTTGCTAAGATTTAATTTTTGTTACTCAGAACTATTGAATGTAGTCAGAGTCGATAAAATCGAACCCATGATAAAAATAAAATTATTAGTAACCAAGAAATGCTCAAAAAACAGTCTTCGTATTTAACAACTTTCTAAGAAAACATTTTAAACATTAAATTTAGTGGTCTGTGGTTATTTTTATTGTGTTATTTATCTTTTTGGGTAGGTGTAAGAGATATGCAAAGTGATCGGCAAAGTGGCCGAATAGGCCGAATACCGAATAGTTGCCGAATATTCGTGGCATCTCTACTATAGATACAGCTAGTGGAATATTAAAGTGCTTCATAAATTATTAACGGCTGTTCAAGTAATACAGGCTGTTAGTGTCGGGCACGTGGCCATGTTCTCAGCCTCATTAATTAGGGACACAAACCGAAGAGGACACAAGGGCGCAAAGGTCAGCATTTAATATTAACCACGTGACCGCCTCAACTTAAAACTGTAGTTTGCTCTAGTCTCAACTTATGCATGAATTAAATTGTTAGGTAGAAAATCCAAACTTACTCGTGAGCCTCTAGCGCGGTCTAACGTTCACTAATTAGTCTTTAATCAGCATTGTGGTAGGATTTTTCGAAGCGAAAATATACATGTCATTATAGATTGAATAATTAATTAGTAACTATTTAGTAAGTTTGCTAAAAACTACCTATATAAAATGGATTCATAGAAATCTATTTAACTTTGGACGCGATTCAATACTATTACTTAATACGAGGGGCGTTCAAAATATTCTCGGTATTGATATCTTACGACCTCTTCTAAAATTTCTTTCGTTACTGGCCGCTAAGGTTTATTCATTGACATTAAAAAAAAGTATAATTCGAACCGAGATAGTCTTTTGTTTTTCTGCAATTGCTGAACAAACATGAACATCCTGTGCGAATTGACAATGTTAACTAAATTAGAACATCGATGCGTGATAAAATT
The DNA here is from genome assembly GCF_948474715.1 of Cydia amplana. Taxonomy (NCBI): domain Eukaryota; kingdom Metazoa; phylum Arthropoda; class Insecta; order Lepidoptera; family Tortricidae; genus Cydia; species Cydia amplana. Next base: position 8,177,471 of record NC_086077.1, on the reverse strand, counting down.
CTTGACAAAACAGGGTAAAAATCAAAAAACCATAAAAGAGGAAATGGATTGTGTTTACCGTAAGTCTGCTCCTTCTTTATCTACCATTCAAAAGTGGTCAAGCGAGTTTAAACGCGGAAGGGAGAGTATTGAAGATGACCCTAGACCTGGCCGGCCTGTAGTAGCTACTTCACAAGAAAATATTGATAAAGTGGAAAAACTTATATTGGAAGATGGTCGAGTGAAGGTAAAATCTATAGCACAAGTAACCAATCTCTCTATTGGTACCGTACATGATATTATACATGACCATCTTAATATGTCAAAAGTAAGTGCAAGATGGGTTCCGCGAATGCTGACTCGGCTTCAAAAAGACATGCGTGTAGCTTGTTGTTCCGATTTTATTGACCTGTGCGGTGAAAATCCTGATGAGGTGCTGCAAAGAATAGTTACTGGAGATGAAACCTGGGTTCATCATTATGACCCAGAGAGTAAACAAGAGTCCATGCAGTGGCACATTAAGGGTTCAGCTCATCCCAAGAAGTTGAAGGTCATCCCTTCAGCTGGCAAGGTCATGGCCACGATATTTTGGGATTGTGAAGGAGTATTACTAATCGATTATAAAGAAAAAGGTGTAAATATCACAGGACAGTACTACGCTAACATTCTACGTCAATTAAAGGATGTAATTAAAGAAAAGAGGCGAGGAAAGTTAACCAAAGGTATTCTGCTTCTGCATGACAACGCCCCCGTCCATACTGCTCATATTGCCAAGGCAGCTATTGTTGAACGTGGGTTTCAAACTGTTACTCACCCACCGTATAGTCCGGACTTAGCCCCCAGCGACTTCTTTTTGCTCCCCAATCTTAAAAAGGATCTGCGTGGAAATAAATTTTCTGACGATGAAGCATTGAAGGCGGCAGTGGAGGAGCATTTTTACACGAAAGATAAAAAATATTTTTACGAGGGATTAAAAAAAATAATTGATCGATCTTTTAAGTGTATGAACATAGGGGGGGGGAGTATATTGAAAAATAAAAATATCAAACTTTTCGTACTTGTTTGTTTTCATTCTCATACCGAGAATATTTTGAATACCCCTCGTAGATAATACTATTACTTATTCTGTGCCCTTACGCTCACTGAGAGAGAAGAACACGAACCTACTAGGCTTTAACATGTACAGTCGCCATCACACATATAGGAACAGCCGAGGTGCTCACAAATATGTTAACACGCCTCTATTGTCTAGGCTATAGCTAGAGTGCGTTTTCAGATATTTTTGAGCACCTTGGCAGCTCCGTTATATCTGATGGCGACTGTACCTAATTGATTTTTTGTTAGGTATCTCAGTTACGAATACGAGTAGTAGTAAAGTACGATAATGTATTTCAATAATACTTATTTTGATTTTTAAGGACATGATGATTAATTACTCAAGCCATTCTGAGTCCATGCCCAACAGGTATGTTTGACGCTTCGCCACTGGTACCATCTATACCTTTTTGTAAAATGGAAGCGACTGATTTAAACCCAGTCACGAAATTAGAACGTTGCATGCATACCTATTAACTAGGAGCCGGCAAACTCGAACACGTACGAAATCATCTCCTAATTGCTCAAACAGCATCCCGCATGTACTAAATTACATGACACGCTTTCAATGAACGCATAAAAAATAACAAAATTTCATTTTCACGCGCGAAATCTCAAAGAGAATTCATTTGACAGCAAAAGTTGTTGCGTTATTTACGCTTTGTGAAGGTGCTTTATAGTAGTCGAGAAAATAAAGATTGGAGTGGAGCCAGAGAGGTTGGCGGCGGAAAAATGCGGCTGCACCCGCCGAGTCGCGCTTTGAATTACGTTACGGCAGCGGCTATTGCGGCGCGCCTTCTTATTATACGGATGGAGATGAGAACGGAATCTACTCCTAATGTGCCCATAAGCATCACAGCCGTCACATAGACCCAAACTATTCACCTACTTGAGAATGTCTGCACGCTCTCGGTGACGGTTTCAGTACTTTAAGGACGTACCTAATCCTAAAGTGCAATAGATACACAAACTAAGAAGCTTTCAGAGCCGTCCCGATGTCATTTCTACGAGTGTTGAAAAAAATAACACTTTAAACGTAATTTAATACGAATTTGACAAAACAAGTTAAGCTTCCAAAATGTTCATATATAGGTATATTTCAATAAAACAGCGCCTTACTTAGTGCTCTTTAGGCTCGACTACCCTACAATTTTTGCGATTTCACGTCGCGAGTGGCCGAAAATAAATTTCTGAGTTGCGCTGTGAGCATAGATTAAATATTACTCATATACTCATATGTTACAAGTAATTTACTATAGGTAGATACACACCAGGTGGTACAATTTAATGGAATAACAATTAATTTGTGTCTAATCATGACGGTCCCAAATTTATTACACAGACCCGTGATAAACAAAACTCGTTTATGCTCTGACAAAAACATTCACTTCAACCCTTAAAGGTAAATGTGATCGTAAAATTTGACAGGTCATGAAATTTTCGACGACTCCGTTTAGAAATTCTGAAACTTAAACTCCATCCTGTTCTTGTTCACTATGAATGTACTCACCTACAGCCGTACTTTTTAGGGTTCCGTAGCCAAATGGCAAAAAACGGAACCCTTATAGATTCGTCATGTCTGTCTGTCTGTCTGTCCGTCTGTCTGTCCGTCCGTATGTCACAGCCTCTTTTCTCCGAAACTATAAGAACTATACTGTTGAAACTTGGTAAGTAGATGTATTCTGTGAACCGCATTAAGATTTTCACACAAAAATAGAAAAAAAACAATAAATTTTTGGGGTTCCCCATACTTCGAACTGAAACTCAAAAAAATTTTTTTTTATCAAACCCATACGTGTGGGGTATCTATGGATAGGTCTTCAAAAATGATATTGAGGTTTCTAATATCATTTTTTTCTAAACTGAATAGTTTGCGCGAGAGACACTTCCAAAGTGGTAAAATGTGTGTCCCCCCCCCCCCCCCTGTGACTTCTAAAATAAGAGAATGATAAAACTAAAAAAATATATATGATGTACATTACCATGTAAACTTCCACCGAAAATTGGTTTGAACGAGATCTAGTAAGTAGTTTTTTTTATACGTCATAAATCGCCTAAATACGGAACCCTTCATGGGCGAGTCCGACTCGCACTTGGCCGCTTTTATTTTATTTACCTACATACCTACTTATTTAGTCACAAAACCAGCCACATACGTATTGGACCAAGCATATAGTTTTCCATAACCACAACCAAAAAGCTTCGACTCAAAAGGAGATAAGTACCTAATATTCTCTTCACTTTTCATAGAAATTACTCAGTGTTTCATTTACATATTTCATTTAAATAGAAGGGATGATTTTTGCGTAAACTAACGGCTAAACAAGTTTTTGTTCAATAAAAGGTACATACATAATTTTCTATACTCCTTGAGGCACATTTCGAAAATGCGAGAACTCACATGCGCGATTGAATTAGGAACCTTATATTTAAAGTTAAAAATGAGTCCCATCACAATGTGTGGCCATGTTGAAACTGTTCACTCAGTTGTAGCTCACCTAGGATAATGGTAGGTACCTACATAACTATTTGTGACATATCGTCTTGCTAACCGAGCTGAGACAAGGTTCCGCTTTCACCTAACCTAATTAAACACGTCTCTGGAGCGAACTTCTATCAAAAGCGGGCACGAAGTTACTATCTATTGTGACGCCCTACACTACGTTAAAATCTTAACTTACACTACGAACGATCGATCTAGCTGGCTTCTTTGGCAGAATCTCACGCTCCAACTTCACCATCGTTATAACTTAAAGTCCCTCTATCGGGCGCTTTTATTTATATATATGTTACCGTAAAAATCCGTTGTAAGTGATACGCGTTTTCCCTGGTTAAAACTAGTTTTCCGTATCCCCCTGTTGAAAACTAGCTTAGACTACGATTTGCAGTCAAAATTAGTTTTCTAAAAGTGGTTTGGTGAAAACTAGTCTTCACTAATTATTTAAAATTAATTTCAGAGTTAAAAAATAGGAGCGACGCGATGCTGAGCCAAGCGAGGAGGAGCGTGTCGGGATAACCGTGAACAAACCAGAACCGACTTTATTGGCAAGGTGCGAAGTCGGTGGAGGGGGAAGTGGCGCTGATCGTCACAAACACAGGTAATCTTATGGAATGTCCGCCATTAGTACTAGCGGCAGCCGCTTGAACTAATTTTACTCCATAAGATTTAACGTAGAAAGGCCGCCAAAATGAGGGCAGCACCAGTCGTGCACCTAGCGAATATATTTTTATAATGTACATGTACCTAGATGTAAAAGCTTTTTTGTATTGTGTACCGTCTAGTCAAAACTAGTTTTCACACTAGTTTATTGAAATAAAATATTTGAACAATCTAGTTGTCATTATTTGTCACTTTTCGAAAACTAGTTATGTACAAAAATACCGATGCCGATGCTTTACAGAAAACTAGATTTAACTATTAAAAAGTCGTTTTATTGAGGCCATACGGAAAACTAGGTTTAACTGGGGAAAACGCGTTTTCACTAGAAATGGGGTTTTACGGTAACATAAACACATACAACTTATAACTTTAGATTACAGTTCGAAGTGAGGTCAAATATATCATAGACTTATGGAGCTTCTGAGAACAAATGTAAAGATACATTTTATCTAATTTACATACATTTGTTTCAATCGTTTACAAAAGACTCCTATTCATTTTGGGTAAATGTCAATATTTAAAGTCTATTTTTTTATTCGGTAGACTAAAATGACATTTCATAGTATGAACATCATGTATTGTGTTATTTTATACTATGAAATGTAATTTTAGTCTACCGAATAAAAAATAGACTTTAGGTACATTAATTAAGTAGCATTCCATAAATTTGGAATTCACTTACAAATTAAAAATATTTTATATAACGATGTATTTACGCAAAAGTATATTAGTAGGGCATAAACTGAATGATTTACCGTAAGTCGATACAATTGTTCTGAAACCTAAAACCTGGGTGTAATTGTAAACCAGTGAGAACTATTAATCATATCGAACGTTCAAATCAAATATGAACCTCAAAGATGATCGACTTAAAATGTGTAGAGTCAGCATAAATAATAGTATTTGGAGGATGAGACTACGTGTCAAAAGTATAATTATGTAATAATATAACTATGTTACCTTAAATACCGTTTTTAGTTAAAACGCGATTTTCCTAGTTAGTCAAGGCACAAAACTAGTTTTAACTGCAATATCAAACTAGTTTTATCTGTAGACTTAGTTTTAACTAGAGAGAATTCGTTTTCACTCAGGCAATACGGAAAACTAGTTTTATCAAGCGAAAACGCGTTTTCACTAAAACTAGCTACAGTAGAATAAAGTTATTTTAGCTTTAGAAAAAGACAATTGAAACCTCAAACTATTTTTATATTATATGTATTCTATTAGAGGGCTGTTCAAATGTTATTATTTAGGAGCATGTCACAAGATTTGCAATGCCATCCTAAAAATAAGAAGTTGTTTACCAAATAACAAATCAATAATAGGACGGAATAAACTCGCCACTTTGACAACGGACGGCAACGTAATGGATAAATTAAAATGCAACATCTGGGTAGTTCCAAAATAGCTAACAACGGCATGTAGGTACGGCTTGAGATTACTAACTCAAGAAAAGAAAGATTAATCATTTCAACATTAAAGACTTTTCCCCGTGTTTAAAAAGAACGTCTAGACCGATTTATATTTTATGAAGGCAAATTACTTTTTAAGTTACTTTTGCTTTGAAGAGAATGAAAAATATGAGGCTGTATTTAATATCTAAGTTAAAATCTTTCAAAAACACATATGGTTTGGCATATAAAGATCTCATAAATGGACTGAGTGCGTATACTGCGTATGTCGATAGGTAATTTAGGTATATTAAAATTTACTGGTTTAGTCTCGTTGTTTTAGGTATTTTGACTAAGGTTTAACCATGCAATTTAAACATTGTTCCAGCATTAATAGTAACCAGTTTAAAGCAAACCACAAAAGTTACACGTATGATATGCCGTCTTGGTAGCACAAACAATGCAATACTCTCTAGCCGCTGCAGCTGTTTTACCTACTGGGCTCCACTAAATCTTGCACGGCAACGGAGGAGCTCAAACATCGCCGGCTGAAGCCCACTTGTGTACAAACGGAGGATCCTTTGGGATAGCGTATAATGCACTCGGAAGATTCTCCGGCCACGAGGTTCTGCAGGCCGTTGACTTTGAGATGTAGGCCAGATTTTAGTCCGAAAGATGTAAGGATTTTAGAATCATAACGCAAAACTTCGATTCGGTCAAACTGGAATAAAGACTTAATCTGATATCAAATAGAATCATAGAATAACCTTATATTTTTTTCAAGTGGCACACTCGCGCTGAATAAAAAAATCTTGTGAATGTGCGAAACAATGTAAAACACCGCAGACTTTTAAATATGAATATGTAAATTTAAAATTACTTTTTTGCGATTATAAAATTATTTGCAGTTGGTAATAGGAAATGCTGTAGATTTTAAAATCTAAACTTCCCCTAAAGCTCAAAAAGAAGGTAATAGATTCGTGCTTGCTACCTTGTCTGTCATATGGAGCACAAACTTGGATCTTCCAAAAGAGAACTAAAACAAAAATACGCTCTTGCCAGCGCGCTATGGAGCGAAGCATCCTTGGTGTTAAACTTACAGACAGATATAGAAGTGAAGATATCCGCAGAAAAACCAAACTGATAGACGCCGGACAACACGCACTACAATTAAAATGGCGATGGGCGGGACACGTAGCGCGAATCACAGACCAAAGATGGACGAAACGGGTAACCGAGTGGATGGGCCCCACTGGTAAGAGGAGCAGAGGGAAGCCAAAAGAACGCTGGATAGACGAAATTCAAAAGAAAGCTGGTAGAGACTGGATCTTGAAAGCGCAGGACAGGAAGCAATGGAAACTGATGGAGAAGGCCTTTACCCTAACTGGGGCCATGTGACACTCACTTACAAAAAACTATAACTATTTAATTGTTATATAACTGTTTAAATTGAATTTATTTCATGTGTTTAAGTATGTTTTAACTATGTAGTTACATGGTAATAAAGGCTTTTTTTTTTAATAGGAAATGCTGTACCGGGCGCACTCCCTAGTTGGTAAATTTACCTATTAACCGCTACATATGTCAATGTTTCAAACGGCAAAGTTAAGTTTTTCCCTCAGTACAGTTTTATCTCTTTGTTAGAGGATTGGGAACCGAACTGTAAGTATTACATAGTCAAGTTTGCACGGAACCCGCGGTGCACGATTCGGATTGACACTTAACTGTTTTTTTAATTGATTGAGTCCTGTCCTGAAAAACTCATCAGCATATATCGATTATCGTTGGATGAAATTAATATATCTCCGAATGGTGCCAAACGAGCGGAGCATTCGAAAACTCTAAATAAAAGCATTTTGTATGCATAAAGCAAAATCCGTTTTTCGTGCATAAAAGAAATCTGATTATCGCCGCGCGCGCCGACTCTATTCTATTCTTTCTTAATTGTAAAAAGTGATAATTACTGAATTTTATTTGTGGTAATTGACGCATTAGGAGCGGAATGCTAAAAAGACTTAAAAATAAACGATCTGGAGAAAGAAATTAAAACATGAATGAAACCGTAACGAAGTGCTCACGATGAGGAAAGTGAGAAATTATTTTAAAGCAACTGAAGCGGCGCCTAATAAGAGTTGCAAAACTTCCGCGGAGATTTTCAGATTAAGGTTTTTTATAAACCGTCTTGTATTAGGGATATCGATGCTTAAACTCGCTACTTTAACATTAAACTTTGTACGAATATAATTACTTAATAGAAGTGTTAAATAGCTTTCTGTAAAGTGCAATTTCATGTCATTACATTCGATATTCCGGCTTACCTACATTGTTAACTTGAAAATCATTTTAATGCTACCAAACTTTCTAAGCACTTCTACTGAAAAGTTATAGTAGCAACATTGTTGTAAAATGCTCCATGCTCCTCTGGTAAGCTGCAACAATACCTATTTCAGTTTTGTTTTATGATGCAGAGTAAGCAAAGGATGTATGAAATATTGCTACGTTTAATCCTCTACCTATTTTTAACAACACATCCTGATTATTACCTTAGTAGGTATCTAAGCCACGATACGGATAAATACTGGGCAACAGAAACCCCCTCATATTAAAAAAAAAACAATATACTTAAACTTAATTTTGTTACACTTATCGACGTTAGCGATGCGCATACGTGTATGACGTGTTTGGTTGAAGAAATGTCACTTTTGACACTCACCTATCATCGATCAGTACCATATCAGAAACAGTTAAAATTGTTAGTTGTTATAAAACTGTTAGTTCAGCCATATTCGAACTTTAGATATAGAAACGATATGGATCCATATCTAATATATACGTATCTTAAAGTTCGAATATGGCTGTAAAACTCGAATTGGCCTGCTAAAATAACCAATAAACTTTCAAAATGCTTCTTGAATACTAGGTATTTAAATATGGGTGGCACTATCTAACCAACTCGTCGGCTAAATCGTACTGATGACAGTCAAAAATGCATTTGAGTAAGCACCTAGAATAGATTTCTTATCTATACGGCAGTCAGTCAGTGATGTATAGGTAAATGCAAATTTTGACATGTTCGATGAGTGCGAATATATATGACGGGCTAAAATATATATATTTTTTTTTATATGTATGTTGCACATGTTGAATTGGTTTGTAGTAGCGCGTGCGCCTCCGGTGTCGTGATAATGCAAGCAAAATATTTAGATGTATTTAATACTCACAGGCTTATTGAATTTCTCAGTGAATTAGATATGGATCTGATCTGATTCACATCCTCTTATTTACATTATAATACGCCTGTTATAGTGCCTACATCTATAAATTGATCACCTGACATGTTCATAGTATACGTGATGATGTCGGCTTCTTTAGCGAAACAATCCCGTTCATTTTTATGCAACCAACGCATGGCTGTCAACCCTACGTAAAACCGCTGCGTGGATTGACTCTTAAGGGCTTCCCGACTTCGCACCTTCTCATAAAATAGAGCTACTTAGAAAACGCCGGATTTGCACGTGCTAAACTCCTGTGAGAATTAGGTACTCGGAAATTTCATTCCTTTTATCAAAAGGATAAGCTAATAGCTTTATGATGAATCAACTCTAACTGCCAACCTTAAATCTTTAGAGTTGTAGGTAAGTAGAAATGTCATATGTAGAAAAACGACTATACCTAAACTGTTTTTTTTTTTATAAATTTGCTTACTGCATGATGATGTTATAAACTAAACATAAATGAGGAAAATATTATTTCATTTTCTTCGGACACCTTTTATGTTAACAAAACTAACTTTTGCAATTTTAGAGTGATTTCATAAAACATTTGTTTTTTATGCACAACATACACCAGTAAACTTTTTATCCGACTTCTTTGTCATATTTAAATATGGCATACATTTATCTCCATACGGTAACAACGAAACTTTGTCAATGAATAAGAAAATTATCATACATCAGTATTCGGCTCATGAATTTGTGAAAGAGTATATTGAAATTTTATCTATATTGTATTTTAAACTGTGAGCACAAAGGTTTCAGAAAAGCAATTATCTATTCAGGGTTCGGATCACCCACCTTGAATTTTTAAACACTTCATTAAAATGACTAAAAATTAAAACGCGTCCTTAATCTATGTAGGTACATAAATCGTATAAATATATAACTCCTGCAAAAGCTATTTATCATTTAATATGTTATTTAAAAAGAGGAAATTTTGTAGTAAATGAAAACTTACGAATAGTTAGTAATTAATCACATTTCACAAACACCATTGCAATTTTCAGATCCGAAGTCTAAGCGTTTTGTTCGGCGTTCCGTAGAACTCATTAGTCACTTTTGTCGTATAATTTCGGCGAGTTGTTGACCATGTTAAAGTTGCGCACTGTACGGTTGAACGAACAAGCGGCAAGATGGGGGCGCGCGACGGGACGCCTCGGCAGCTACGGTGGAACTGACGAAGGCCGCTCGGTGGGCGGCCCGACCGCGCGGGCTTTCAGCTTCACCTTGCAGGTACCAAGGCCTGCTTGTCGCGCCGCGAATTTTTTTCTATCACCTAATTTTGACGTACTCATATGCTAAACCATATATTAAAGTTAAACAACGACGTTGCCTTAATGGTTGGTTGTAAAAGAACTGCAATTCTTTTAAAGTTAAGTACGTACCTACTAATCCATTTGTTAACAGATTGTTAACTACGAATTGTATTAGGTACGGGTAAAAATTAAAAGTTTTATCACATTGTTTTCAAAGACAGCTGGACCAGTTAGGATGTTTATAAACAACTATACTATGTCAATCGGATCTTATTTTTTTACATACATGGCAAATATGCGGGTTCCATTTAAATCAACTAATTATTTACATTTGTTTATTTAACTAATTAATGGACTTCCGAAAACGTTACATTAAAACGTAAAGTCAACCTCGGCAATCGCATTAGGTACCAACAAATGTTTGCATGTTGCTGTTTAGATATTCTCTTTACTTAGATTTATAGTTTTGTTTTCCAATTCATTTATTTATTGAAGACAACATAAGGGTGCAATCAATATTAGTATTAACTCAAACTTTATGATAGTTTACTAAAGCTAGTAATAAATACATAATGGCACTCGGACTCATTTTCAACATAAAATTATACTTACATAATATATTGTTTATATATGTCAAATAAATTAATCAGCGGCGGTAGAACGGTTGCATTTTTATCGCTTATCACCATGCCTGTCACGTTCTAACAAGTATGTAAGTGCAAAAGTGACGGGCATAGTGACAGGCGGTAAAAATGGAACCACGCTGCGCCTGCAGATGCGTTTGTGACTCGATAAAATATCAGGTCATGCCACTCGTGACATGATTTCCATATTTCTATTTACTATTGTGAAAATTGTTATGAATACTCTATTCCCCTTGAATTAAAAATTGACAAAGCACTTTGCTCTTTAATCGAAAGCTATATATAACTAATACCAATCCTCATTCGAGCCTTGAGAAAAACGTGAGAAATATATTTATTAAGAATCTTTAAACAAGAGGCTTTAATAGGAATATTATTAAGTGTTATAATACATGATGGAATTTTCCACAAAAATACAGAAATTAACGTTACGTGACGTTGCCATAAAGGTTACACTCGGACTTGGACTGCAGCAGCGTTAGGTACTGCAACAGCGTTTTACAGTCACTGTCAAGGTGACAGTCCATTTCCAACCGCAGCTGCACTACTGTTCATTTTACTATGGAAATTGACAGTAACAGCGACGCGTTCAGTACCAGTATTGCAGCTGCGGTCAGAAATGGAATGTTACCCTTAGTCAGTCAGAAACTGTTACCGCATTGCAGTCGCAATTAAAACGTGCGACTCATTATGAGGTAATTATAGTAAGAAGATTGACAGACATAGATATCGCCCCATTTGCCGTTGCTGCACCGCGCGCTGTATCAGTAACCGGTGCAACAGCAAAACTTCAACTGCAGTCACAATCAGAATATAACCTTAAGTCTTCAATAGGATACCTAGTCTTTATTTTTAGGGTTCCGTACCTCAAAAGGAAAAAAACGGAACCCTAATAGGATCACTCGTGCGTCTGTCTGTCTGTCTGTCCGTCCGTCTGTCACAGCCTATTTTCTCCGAAACTACTGGATCAATTAAGTTGAAATTTGGCACACATATGTAAGTTTATGACCCAAAGATGGACGTGTAACGTAAAGAAATGAATTTTAAATATGGAGGCCATTTTTGGGGGGTAAATGAGAAAAATAAAAAATAAAGTTTTATGTAACACGTATATCGTGTTATGTAACACGATATAGTTTGAAAATGAAAGAGCTCATTGTAAGAAACTCAAATATATATTTTTTATAATTTTAGGATTCATAGTTTCGCAGTTATTCAGAAAATAGGCAAAAAATTACCATCCATTATCTCCGAAACTACTGGGTCTAAAATTTTGAAAAAAATACACAAAATAGTTCTTTGCCTATAGATGACAGAAAAATCTATCAGAAATGTGCAGTCAAGCGTGAGTCGGACTCAATGTACGGAACCCTTGAAACGCGAGTCCGACTCGCACTTGGCCGGTTTTTTAAGAGTCATACAGACATTCGATCATACCTTTTTTTTTCGTTTTTGTCAAGCGAATGAAGGTAGGCAACTGCGTAATTCAGCAGACTGCTTGTTGAATTAAAAGTAAACATTAATTTGGGGTAAAAATAATAGTAAGTAGCCCTTATTTAAGCAGGAGGGTTATGCGTTCAACCTGTAGCCATGTATTTAATCATGTCTGTTTACCCATTTATTCTCTCGTAGCTACTAAAGGCCACTTGCACCATCCCACTAACCAGGGGTTAACCGGATAAACTAACTAGCCAGTACAATTTGATACTGGATTAACCGTTTAACCCGAAATCACATATGCGTTAACACATTCACTAAATGATACACTGCCAGCGCTACGCGCTACGAGTGTAGCCGTTACCGCCTAGCGGGTCGCTGGCAGCGAATGTGTTAATGTTCAGGCCAATTCGATTTTTAGTTATTCGACCTGTTTCCAATATGATACTGATGATATGTCAGTGTCAAAAGAGACATTTATTCAACCAAAACCGTCACTTTAGAAACTGACAGATCAGTATCACGTTGGAAACAGATCGAATAACTAAAACTCGAATTGGCCTGTAACTACATATACATAAGTTTGCGTGGGTATTATGTTTGTGTCATGAGTTCCAACTTAGCATCGAAACTACCCACTGAGTCGATTTTACACGAGTAAGGTGTCAATCTATTCGTATTTACTGACGCGCCAGTGCATACAGAATATACCTACACATAGGCTTTATTTTAAACCGAGTTACAAATAAAAAAGGTACTAGAACAAATTCATAATCTCATTGCAGTTTTTAAACCCTACAAGAAATTATAGAAATTTATTGAGGGCGCCACTGAGTTTCTTCAGGCAACACATAATGATAAAATCTCATTTATGCGCGTAAGTGCCTCCAGTACGTTTGCTGTTTGAGAGATGACGTTTGCCTTGATTCGAAACTTATGAATATGTTATACTTACCAAACATTTTAGCAGATTATTACAACAAATCACTAAGTAAGTACCTCATAATTTGAAATTTTGGCCAACGTTTTGTGGAACTTCTGAGCTGTACTACGATTAAATTTACTAGTATTCATTTTAATGCTAACTCTTTATTTTCCTCGAAAGAAATCCTCATTAAACACAGAAGTGTTTTAAAATATTAAAATATGTTTACATAATTCTCCCATAATTTTCCCATTAATTGGATTGTTATGACAAGACAACTGGCGTTGCCACTATGATTCACTTTTAGTTCGATTTTATTTAATTTTCACAATATCTTGTAGCACTGTACAATCATAAGCAATATAAGCATGAATTCAGTTAGAAATAGACAACCAAGCAGTTACTAATTATGTCATTTTTCTCAAAAGTAAAAGGACAGCTACCGTAACATGTAACATAATTAATATGTGCATCATTCACACGCAGCAGTCTATGCAAGTATGCACGCAAGACGTAAATGCAAGCACTCAGGGTGCGTACTGAATGCGTCTAGACGTTATTGTGTTACGCAACTGAAGCAGGCGTTAGTTTATACGAGCTGAGTGCCGAAGACTACTTCAGATTACATTCACTCGCTCTGCGGATTTCCGTAAAACTTTACACTAAGAAATTACTATTTTCACTCGTTAACATTCGAATAATAGAAATGAAGTAAGTGTGCCTAAATTGGTACATATTAATTGGCACATATAAATAGATAGGTAAAACCTCCTTTACCTATTTATTTATATGTAATAATTACTTTTAGTTTACTATTATAGTCAACCAACTTCCAAAAAGGGGTAGTTCTCGGTTCACCAGTCTTCGTTACTCAGTAATACTAAATTCAGTTGTAAAATAATATTGTTTTGTATTCAACCAATCTTCAATACTCATATATTTTTATACCAGTGTGGGTATGACTTTTTGTCACCAATAATGTTTATCAATTTACGCAATTTAGTAGATATACTAGGGAACCAGTAGGGCTAAGATGGCCGGCTCTTTATCATTTGTCACCATGGCTGTCACGTTCTAACAAATATGTCAGTGCGAAAGTGACGCATGGCATGACAGGTGATAAAAATGCGACCATGATAGCTGGTCTGGTGTGCTTATTAAAAAAAATTCGTTGTTGAGATTTAAACATTGTATGACGACAGTGGTGCGAAACATATTTAAAATACCTAATTATGTCAACTAAGCCGTAACCGGTATTCGCTGTGTAGTTGCGCGAACGCCCGAACCATGCACAGGCTGCCTTGAATTTCAGATATTCCATACCTGAGACGAACTGTGTCACTTCAAAGTGCTTATACGTGGCTGTTTCGCGGCGGGTGTATAAAGGCTTATGAATTCTTATATGATTCTCGACACGGCCTCCGCCGACCGGCTCCGAGCGCTCTTGGCTCCGGCTCAAGTCCCCTTCATTCCCCTATGTCTCGCCGGTAAATAATTGCGAAATAATTGTGCCCACTACTCCACCTTGACAATTATGTGCACTTTATTCGAAGGTGCTCCTAGTTTACGCCTCGCCTCGTACAGCTTTAATTACTACCTTGCGTAACATGTGACTTTATTGCTAGCGCACACATACTCGTACTGTGTATTATATTCCGTGTCTGCTAACCTTTTGTTCAACTACTGACAAAAAATAAGATAGAAAAGGCTATGTTTGCCCTTGTTTATTGTTAAAAGGTTTATTCGTAATAACACATCGCGTGACAAAGCTACCAGATTAAAGAGAACTTATTTGAATATTAACCTGGATATTATGTAAAATGCTTCGTGTTTGTCTAATGTTATTATTGTTCAGGACATTTCCTGTTCTTTTAAATAAAATAGATAATTCGCCATATTTAAGCTCCTTATTAGCTAATAAAGCAGCTACTTTATCATAGGTGCGATTCAAAATAATGTATATACCTATGCGATTCAAAATAATTTATATACCTATTTGTGCATGTATTGTGTTGGCGGTTATGAAGCCAGAGCAAAGTTCATTCCTGGCAGTAAGATGCTTTAATTTAGCCGCCGGTGTAAAAGCCGCTGCGGAAAGATAATAGCGGTTCTTAAAATAAAGCCTTTGTGTCATTATTATGACAACGCTCGCGACGGTGGCGCGCAGCTCCATTATCTATGAAATTGATTTAGAAATATTAAAAATAATAACCCTATACAGCTTCTAAACAAATGCTGTATTTTGTTAAAAGGAGCGCAGTTTGTATAGATTTATGGAATGTTCTTAAGCTATATTCAAAGCTTAGAGATGTTCGTCCCTCCGTCCTAAACTGCCCTATCAATGCAATACCCTCAAATAACTGTTATTATACATACTTAATAGTCGAACGAGCGAGCGAAGCGAAGTGAAGTTCTTCGAACGAGCGAGCGAAGCGAAGTAAAGTTCTTAATACATTCAACTTGGAACACACACACGGCAGGCTAGTGGCACGTCCCGGCATTTCAATGTTTTTAAGATGAACTATCAGGGGATAATTTGATACACAATAACTTAAGCAAATTTGGTCTAATTTAAATGAAATTCGGCAAACGTGTAGATGAAGGCATTATATTTTAGTCATTAAATTTTGAGCAGGCTCGATCAAGGGGTTATGGAGCTAGAAGGGCCTAGAAGGCCAAAAAGCTATTTGTGGGGGGTCTTGCTATTCTAGTCAACTTATTTGAATAGATTTTTTAATTTACGATATTCAAATAATTGGCAAGATTTATAAGAACAAAATAAAATAAATATCATATGGGTAGGCATTTGACATTTGACAAGAAAGATTACGGCTTACCTACCACAGATACTGTCTATTTTAAAATCTATGGTGACTTAAATCTATCAGTTAAGGGCTCCACAGACCTTGCAATAAATCGCAAGCGGTTTTCGATCCTTTGCTGACTAGATTCAATTGATCTAACTTTTTGGCAAACCGCGAGTTCTCAGTTCGAGGCGAACTACTAGTATAGACATGGTGTCGGAGCTTAAACTAAATGGAAGCCGTAATTTCACTACCGCCATGTTACTCTAAAGTAGTTCCAAATAAGTACCTATTACCTAATGTGTGAAATAATAAACCGCTGCAAGCAGGTAACGTGGCTCAAACATCACGAATACGAAATGTGCAGAACATGTCAAGATAGATAGGTTTTCAGCGCATAGGGTTCGAATGGAAGAGCACGAGCAATTGAAAGGACTACGGAACGAAGCCTAGCACCGCGATCGCGATGCGACACAAAGGCGTCGCGTTGTTCTCAAAATAATGCGCGGCTACTGCGCTATTTGAAGTGTGTCGCTACTTGAATAATTTATAAGTCGCGCTCGTCTCGGAGTGCACTACATTTCCGTAGCTAAGCCATACCATACTCCGGCCCCTGTCAAATAAAGTACCACTCGCTAAAATTAACTAAAATACGGGCGGCACATTTCAAATCCTGCTCAGTCAACGCTAATCCCCGGCTAAACGTAGTGAAACATTTAAGTTTCAATTACAAACTCACCTAAGAGCTTTAAACCAAAGAGTTATATGAAGATAGATTTATATGTACGTATACGTCTATCTTCGCTTCGTACCTACATATTATAATATGCTAACAGTATAAGGATTAGGCTCTGACATAAATACAATAAAGTCAACGGAAGTTAAGGCATAGGCGAAGGTTTCACGGGCTTTACACATTAAGGAAAACAAAATTTTCTCGGGTCGCATTTTTCCTCGGGGATAAATACAATATATTGCGGCACTGAGGTGCCACAGGCAGCGCCTGAATGAACACAATTAGCTGGTATCGTGTCAGCTGGGACGGCCATAGTGTTGCGATCACCTCGTCACACAAACGGTCCTGCTTTTAGTTGTGTACCATAAATGTAGTACACATTTTGTTTATTGGATACTCTTTATAGTCTGGCAAAAGAAAATTGAGGTAAGTATTGTAAATTATAGGTAAATGTAAAAAAACGTCTGTACACAAGTACCACACTATGATAGTACCTATAAGTAACTAAATTCAAGCTATGAGTATATGAATATAGTTTACAATTCAGTTACTAAAAAATAGGTACATATATGATTTGCTGAGGGTTATTGTATTAATTCTTACAAAATAAAGCATACAAACTGTCTTGTAAATGACTACAAGATAAAAGTAAAAAAGTAAAATTTTATTTTTAACATCAGTCAATTATATTTAATTAAATTGATTTAGTGAAATACACTAGGTTAAGCCTGTCCCGTGACTCCACGTTAGCACATTATGTTAATAGCTAACCTAAAGGACAAATTTATATTTTAGTAATACATTTTAAAATCAATATAGAATACAATTAGTTAACATGTTCGCTTATAAGATAGGAAGCCAACTTGTGTATATTTATGTGGTTTGCCCAAAACTTGCGCAAAGGTACTATTAAAGTGCAATATGTCGGCGTGGAATAGTGGATATTAGATAACAGATAATAGTACTCAGGTACAATAATACGAGTAAGACGGCTTCCATTTGCTCGCTTTCTAAATTTAGCATTGCATCATCCTTGCGAAGAACGTAAAATTGTATGTTAGACTTTTTTGTATTGTAATTATGGAAGTATAACTAAATATTTAGTTTAAATTTGAAATTTAAATCACGTTTGTGGCAAATAAAATAGATGTCACTCCAAGCATTGTTTTGAAATCGGGTACCGAGTAGGCGCTACATAAGTGGGTGATTCTTATTCTTATGCATTTTTTGTGTAACACGTAAGAATAGCATGTATTTTTGTGAAAATAAGTAAACTCTATATCAATATACTTAGCAATTTACCTCTAGTTTTAGGTCAACCTAAATGTATTGTCCTAAGAGGTTTAGAAACATATTAAAAAAGATTACACGTGCGAAATGTCACGGACCGTGTAGTGTGACTTCAGATTTTGTGATATTTGTTTTTTTTTTAATATGAAGTGATTTTGCAATAATTTTTATCAAATATAAAACAATAATCCAGGGATCGGAACCGGTTTCTTGCAAAAACTTAGAAGTAACCATATTTTTCGAATTATTTTATACTCGAAATGTAGGACACGGTTGTGTTCTTAGATTACGACTTCGTATTATTAGATTGCCCAATTAGAAATGAAGTAATTAGCAAAGAACGAAAAAATACCGTTTCCGTTCCCATACAAAAAATACCGGTATCCGATCCCTGCAATAATCCTTGTTCTACAACACTGTTTAAAAATTGTATGGATTTATAACGATTTTATATAATTTTAAACAACATACATTTTGTGATTAGTTTTCGTGTCACCACCGCGCGTGGTAATATAAACATGCAGTACTCGGTAGAAAATTATCTTTACTACTGGCAGCGTTATTAAAGTTTTTTTAGAACAGCAACACTGTGTTGTTGTCAGGTTTACAAATGGCTGAAGAGAGAAGTTTTGTCGAAAATTATTTATTTGTGTTCATTTGAAAAAACGGTCAACCTTAACGCGTCACCGCCGTGTTAGAGTTTTAAAAGTAAGTTGCAGTTTCACGTTATTGTTTGTAACATAAGATATACCTCGTACATTGCAGATTAAGCTAATTATTTAACATTTGCAAAATCAAAGGAAATGTTTATGTAATATCGAACATGTTCCAAATTATCACGACCGTGGCCTCAAAAATCTGACTTTTGAGTCCACGTTCGTGACATATAGACATGTGGTCGTGTCATTCTTAATTCGTTTGATTAATTTAGAGGCATATGCACTTTTCACAAATGCATTTTTATTAACTACAGATCATTTGCTATTATTGCCCGACTGCCAAAGCAAAACAAATGTTTTTCGCTTGTATGTATGTATGATTTGTATCGAATTCTTTGTCACGTGCTCTACAGCCTTTATAGTTTGACGGATTTCAACGTCTGAGCTATCATTAGGTTTGTCGTAGACATAGGAGTGACTAAGGCTATGTTAAAATAACTATATAAATCAAAATAGCCGAGTTGGCCACCAAAATGCCGAAATGTCACGACACGATGTGAATGTGTGAGGGACACTTTGTCACAACCGTGTTTATGTACTAATTTTATTTACCTTTCCTGAGGGTATTAAGCTTGACCATATGAATCAAAAAATTGCTTTTTGTATGTACTTTTGATATATGTAATAATATGTGAAAAATAAAAACGTTTATGAAAAAAAATTTTTTTGGACACAATTTAAGAATCACCCAAGTATCTTCATCATATCATAGGCCGATACTATCTATTTTACAATACGTCTTAAACCAAGACACAAAATATCTCGTGATTTACGAGTAAATACACATTGATTGCCGCAAAGGTAAAAAGAACACTGGCATCCACACCATCATTAAAATGAAAACTAATCTGATTTCTTTTCTCTGTCTACAGGTTGGTATAGAGTCGTGACGTCACTGGCCGTGTTCGTGTCGCGCGGTAGTGTTTAATAGGTTTTGCTAAGTCCCTAGATCACTTATCTGCTTGGCGGAGCATTTATACATATATTTTAAAATGACTCGTGGTCACCATATAGGTAATAATTGTATATGAGAGCCGCTAAGTCGTTAATTTTAACTGCATCCACGTTTACAACTTGGAGGCTGATTCGAACTCACAAAATAAAAGTCTACTTCAACAAGTTCATATAAGTACAAATCTTAAAACCAAGTACGTTCTGAGAATGTATAATATCGGTTAAAATACAAAAAAATAGTAAGTTTTACTGCGTAATTTAGTATAAAAAGGCTTGCCGCGTATTATTTGAAGGTTCCGATTGCGGCTGCAGCAGCAGATAATAGGTGATTTCACTGTAAATTTCCTTGACAAATTGATTTACTGCCCTTTCCATATTACTGTCGTGATTAAAACTTTCAATTGGTCAGTAACTTTACCAAGGAGATTGACAGTGACATCACCCGTTTCCCGTTGCTGCAGCCGCAAGCCGAATATAACATTTAGGTAAAGACACCTGCAACCTGCAATAATATGTAACACGACGAAGACCGCAAAAATATCTGATACGATCTTATTTGTAGAACCATAAGAGCGTGTCACATATTTTTGCGGCCTTTGAAGAGTAAAACATATTATTGCAGGTGAATGTACAAGTGAGTATGTGACCGCGAAGGAATCGCTTCATGATGCGGAGTCGGTGGAGGGCAGTCCTTGTTTAAGGCACACGTGCTTCTCTGATAATTAGCCGTTTGCGTGACAGTGACAATTACCACTTCGGTACCGATGTCGGGAAACACACCACTGCATGTTTACAGTAATTGTGCAATCATGTCTAATGACGTAACAATGTAATGTGTAGCTTTTACATAATGAGTTTTACATTACTCATTCAAAGCATATACTGTCTGTTTCGACTTTAATGACGTTATCAGCAACCTTATTCAGAACGTTTATTACATAATATCCATAGCAGTGCTACGGCGTAGACCGCCTACGGCGTAGACCGCCTACGGCGTAGCGCGTTATTTTTTGTTTAATCCGGCGCAGCTAAGCTAAGGGAAGCATAAATAAATAACTCGGTATTAGCAGCTTACACTAAAATACGCTTGGTGACGTTGTCCTTGCATTAACTTTGTACTCGCATGCAAACCGAGACAATAAAAAGTTCATGAACTCTTTAAATTATATTTTTTTTAGGCAGTTGTTTGAATAAAACTTGCAAAATAAAACCTTTTTTTCGGACCGCTTTAAGAAAAAAAACATAGTTAGTTGCGCTATCAATCTTTTAGTTTGCGTCCCCTAACCAACGCTATTTCGAGCCAATTTTAATACATATTCATTTTACTCAGTCGAAAGAAGACCTATCGCGTATGACGCCAGTCTTTATTTCCAATGAATGACAACTTACCAATGCCAGATATACTTTTAGCAAAATTTACATTCGTTTGGGATGTATCTAAGCAAACGAGTATTTAAAAACTGAAACTTACAATTGGGTAAAATGTAGACTAAGAGTTCAATAACTATAATAAAGCGGCAATGCAAAGGATAGGCTTATTCGTGACTCATCTCAGGCTGACTAACGCATAATTGAAAAGAAATGAAACAAAAGTTTATTCACAAGAACATATGGTACAGTACAGTAGATGATATATAATTGACACTATTAATAGACCCTGAATATGTTCTGCAATAATTGTTAGGAACAGGAAGAAATACATTAAAATATGCAATAAACTTTCATGGTCCTTCATGCAGTCTCTGTTTAATTGGGTTAATAACCCCTCTAAGAGCGCGTCAAATACTTATTTAATCAGTAACCCTCATTTTCAACCAGTTTAGATTTTCGTTAAAATAATTATTTTTAATTATTCAAACTGCTGCTCATTATGCATTCAAAGCGGCCAGTAAGCTGACGATCTTTTCTAAAGTATGGCGACACTAATCCATTAAAGCTCCTATCTTACACAATACACTTTTGAAAATTGGACCTTACTGCATGTAAAATAGAGTGAAAAAAATTGGGTTGCGATGACGAAGATAAGAAGTTAGTAAATAAAGTAATTGACGGTTGGGAACATTTTATTTGCTTAAAAGCGGGATTACTACTAGGGACACTTTTCTTTGGGCCCTACTATTTAATTTTGATGGTTATGTAGAAGTTTAAATAGGTTAAATATGTTTTGAGGTAATTGAAAAAGACAGAATACACTGTCAGATATTGAGCGTTCTTTAAACACTTAGGTTAAAACATAACACTAACTGAGATAGTATGAAATGAACCTTAACAATCATACAACAAGACTGCATATACGAGTACAGATAATAGCAAATTCTCGTTGAATGAAGGATTCTGATCGTCATGATCATATGCCGTTGTATGCCGCTAATCCAGCTGAGATGTGCCGTCAAATTTTACTGAGCCGCGCGTCATTTATATTATAATGCGCCGCGTCGCGGTACCTGAAGCGACATTCGACTTTCATACTTTGATTTCAATCAGATCTCATATCGGCATAACTGGAAGTTCATCTCCAAATTTGAATTGGGAATTTCAAATGTTCCCTATGGGCTGTCACTTCCACCGCTTACTGAACACAGAACGAACCAGTCGGCACGGGATCCTGCATGGTAGTTGTACAATACCTGGTTGCGTTGAAAATTATTATGGAAAATATTTATTGTTTTTCTTTGAAAAATAATGTACCTAGTTTCAATTCAAATTAATTTAATTGCACACTTTTTAATGTCAGGTAACATTAGCAAATAATAAATAGATAACATGTACAAAAAAGAAAGCATAAAATCCGAAAAATAATAATTCATAAATAAGTTTAAGTAACTTAATTAATTTGGTGTGTACACAACGGTGACAACGGTTCTTTTGTCAAAACTGGTTTTGAAATATTAGGTATAATTGATAAGTTTCAATCTCAACATCTCAACCCTCAAAGGCAAAAAATAGTTATATTCGAGATTCTGAAGACTTGCAAAATAACAGACAAAGTTATGAATATGAATGAAGAGAAATTATGTCTCTACAGCAGTATTGAATAAATTGTCGTGTTAATTAATTAATATACATTAATTAATTAATTAATTAGTTGACTGGAGAAAAAATACGCAGTGTAACGTCAATGATGACGCAATTGAATATTACACTTTTTTTTCTGACGAGTCGAAGTCAGATTTTCATATGATATTCGATATACATATGTGAAATGTGATATTTGATGTGTTACACTCGGTTATATTTACCATAAGTACTTCCAAAATGACATAGTTTTCCTGAAATATATTTCTTCTCCCCCTCTGATATAGGAAACATAACAAACTAATTAGAAACTAATTAGACACCAACCCAAATGCCGTTGGCATAGGTAGCTAATGTAATAATAAAATACCACCTAGGCAGCCATCCCAACGCCGGTAATATCATTACAACGATATATCGCCGTGTGCCTGCTATACGGCCATAATTCAAATAATGTACCTAGTTTCAATTCAAATTTAATTTAATTGCTAGTTTTTAATTTCTTTTAGTAATACACTGTATATATCTTGTTTGTAAATAAACGATATATAAAAGAATAAATAAATATTATTTAATTGCACACTTTTTAATGTCAGGTAATATTAGCAAATAATAAATAGATAACATGTACAAAAAAGAAAGCATAAAATCCGAAAAATAATAATTCATAAATAAGTTTAAGTAACTTAATTAATTTGGTGTGTACACAACGGTGACAACGGTTCTTTTGTCAAAACTGGTTTTGAAATATTAGGTATAATTGATAAGTTTCAATCTCAACATCTCAACCCTCAAAGGCAAAAAATAGTTATATTCGAGATTCTGAAGACTTGCAAAATAACAGACAAAGTTATGAATATGAATGAAGAGAAATTATGTGTCTACAGCAGTATTGAATAAATTGTCGTGTTAATTAATTAATATACATTAATTAATTAATTAATTAGTTGACTGGAGAAAAAATACGCAGTGTAACGTCAATGATGACGCAATTGAATATTACACTTTTTTTTCTGACGAGTCGAAGTCAGATTTTCATATGATATTCGATATACATATGTGAAATGTGATATTTGATGTGTTACACTCGGTTATGTTTACCATAAGTACTTCCAAAATGACATAGTTTTCCTGAAATATATTTCTTCTCCCCCTCTGATATAGGAAACATAACAAACTAATTAGAAACTAATTAGACACCAACCCAAATGCCGTTGGCATAGGTAGCTAATGTAATAATAAAATACCACCTAGGCAGCCATCCCAACGCCGGTAATATCATTACAACGATATATTATCATAATGAAATTTACCTTTTCGGTGAAGGAAAACATCGTGAGAAAACCGAACAAATCACAATAAGGCCTAGCCCTTTACCCTCTGGGTTGGAAGGTCCGATGGCAGTCGCATTCGTAAAAACTAGTGCCTATGCCAATTCTCGGGCTTAGTTGTCAAGCGGATCCCAGACTCCCATGAGCCGTGGCAAAAAAGCCGGGGTAACCCAAGGAAGGTGATGATCTTTTGCGAGAAAATACTTTATTTCTTCACAAATCGGTTGCCTCACGTTCTTCCGTCGGTTATGGTAATTACCTGCGTTGGCTTTTTGTATAGATAGATCCTGCATTATGAAATGACGGCTGCGATTTTCATCTTTGTGTACACAATAATAATAAAAACTTCTGAAGAAAAACTAAAATAAAACGTAGGTAATTACCAGCGCAGCGACCCGAAATGAGGCCCTCCAACACGAGTACCCGCCCGTCGATCCTGCTCATGTTCAACTATTTTAAATATTTATATTTTTAAATACAAAATTTAAAAAATACCCAGTTTAAGGTAATTGCGATAAGATTCTTTCTTAATAGTTACGTTTGAGGAAAAATGGTGTTTGATTATGTAATTGAAGCTGCGTCACATATATATAAAAGTATTTAAAATAATGCGGCGTACCTACTGCGTAATATATAATTGCAGTAAAAATCTACTGCTGATTAAATATACCTACGGATTCATGTATAGGTATGTACTTTTACGAAGCACTCTCCAGCGAAGAGATTAGAGCTGCGGCCGTAGTGTTCTCAGTTTCTCACCTCAGCGAAAGAGGCGACCTCCCCGTGGAGAATCCGCCGCGCCGTAACGGCGGATCTTTTAAAGAAGGCGTGACGTCCCCAACACATATATTTTCTTCTGAGCATAAGCTGATAATGCATCGAGAAACGTGCGGAGCAATCGAATTGACATGGTTTTATCGGTCTCAGCTTTTTCGCTAATTTTGTTATTTTGAAAATGCTTTTTAACGTCGTATTTATACAATATTTAGCAAATGATTAAGCAATCCATATTATTACTTTACCCGTACGGCATTCTGTTATATATTTATAACAATCTTATTTAGATTGTACCTACTACAGTAAAAATAAGCACGTAAGTTCAATAAGTAAATAAATATATTGCCCTAAAACTATTCATTCACTCTGTTAAAACAAAGTTACGAATTTGTTAAAGGATTAAAGACGTCAATTTTAAAAAACTTTTAAATTGATGACTGATGACTTTATAACTTATTGTTTACGGCATATTTCAAAGTCAGAAAGAAGTTTTCTATCGCTATCGTACGATTTTTAAATTGTAGTTTCCAGTATTTGTAACAAAATGACAAAGGCATGCGTGTTACACGCTTTGGATTAGTCGCATAACGATAGAACAATATTGTCGCATTTCCATGCCTCGTGAATTATGGGGGGATGGAGGATAATATGCACGTCCCGGGAAATTATCCTTCCATCCTACCTATTGTCACCGTGTGGCTCCAGATGAGTTATTACAATCACGTATTACTTGTATCTCAGTGTCGTTCATTTGTGTTTTCTCGACAGAAAACTGCTAACTACAATCGGCGAATATTGTGAGATAGTTTGAATTTAGAGCTTTAAGTAAAGTCGTGAAGATACCTTTAAGTTGATCGAAGATGACCGGAACGGGAAAACGAAAGGTGAGATACTTTTTAGGCTTCCCGACTCTGTGAGATTTTAGTGCTCCGTACAAAACTTTGTTCATGAAGCAGTTATGGGATCACTTCGGTCTTGCAAATAGATTCAATGCGTTTTTCTCAGAGATCGTTTGGCGTACCTACCTAAAATTTGTAATCGTTATAGCAATTAAGTCAAACTGCTTATTTCTAATTTTGTGGGGAAATTTGGGGGGATAAAAGGGTTCGGATGGTGTTTTGCCAAATAAATAAGTCAAGTGGCTAAATATTTATTAATATTTACAATAACACGCCTAGTCATTTGACAGACTTAAGATAGGTGTGACGACGAGCGAATTAATAAGTTATTGTGTTTGCTGTAAAGTTAAATTTTTCCTGACAATTTTTTGTGGATTTCATACTTTTGTCCGAATATTGTACCTACTAAATGTTGTACTAAAAATATTTTTCGAACCGGCTTTATCACCAACGGGCTACCTCATGTGCTCAGTAGGAAACATATTTATGAATGGAGTTTAATTTTTAATTGACACTCTTAGCTTTAACAAATTGTCAGTTTGAAAAAATGTTTTGATATCTATCGATTTCATTTTTATGGGAAGAATTTGCAATTACAGTGAAATGATAAATAAACAAACAGCCGAATGTAGAAAATAATGATTGTTGTTTAAATCGAAAATGAGTCGGGAACAATGAGTGACATTCGCAACCGCATTCACACAGCAGTAACGCCGCAACAGTAATGCAAAGGATTTCAATATGTTAAATATATTTATTTTGCAATATTTCAATTAATAAAAGATTGCAAAATATGGGCAACCAACGATAACACTAAAAGGATGACGATGACTTATAAGTTAGTAGCCTGTTATTTGCGTTTCAATAGCAGGTCTGGTAATTGTTTCAGTTTTTAAATATCGTAAAATAAAAAAACCAGCGCTTGGCGTCAGCATTCACAGGCCTCGCATGAAACTCATTTGCCGTTATTACAGTACGATAAGCTAACCGAATTGCCCCACCACATATTTAAATTTTGTAACTCAGTTTTTCTTATTAATTAAATTCCCCAAGCCAGCTTTTGCAATGGAAATGTTATTCACGCTACTTTTTCCGCTAATTGATTTAAAAATAGACAAGATAAATGAAATGTAGCTTTCGTGATTTGAAACGTCTAAAGTTTCTTTTATGGCTCCTGGCCGCCGTGGAGGCTTTTTCCTCTTCATCTTTTTACTTAAGAGTAATAAAAACTTTTAACTAATTAAATTAATATTCGTGAACCGTTGATTAAGAAGCTCCGGAATGCTTTTAGCGTTAAGGTGGGATCCTTCCCAAGGCAAATTTGATAAATGAAATAATTTCTCTAAGCTATTTTAGACAACACTGCTCCAGATTGGCTCATCGGGAATATTTGGATTACGACAGTCGTTGGGAAATTATCAAACTGTTACAAAGCGGTAATCGAACGTCTAATCTTGGGCGCGTTGCGACGCTTTAGACAAGACAGCTTGACGTGACTGCGATTAGAATGTTTTAAGCAAAGTTCGCAGGTACTCGGCGGTATCTGGGAGAGGCATCGGGCGGCTCCGTTGCGTTATTATGTTGATTGCTGGGCACTCGCGCGCTCGTTACGAGGCGATTCGCGCTCCGCACGAGCACTCTGCTCCACCACTCACAAAAGAATTTAGTTAAAGGGCGGGATGAACTCTCCATTATTTGTGACATTTGCTTAATAAAATTAACATTACATGCTTCGTATGCAACGATGTCGCGAGTTTCAGGAGATATGCTCATTTAATATTATATAAATATAAATATATACGTAACGTGCCTTGCTTACAATTATATAAATATTCATTGTAAAGAAATAAGATTAAGCTAAAAGGTTTCGAGTAAAAATTTACTTCTTCTTGATATCTTCAACTGCATAGGTATGTCACAACATAGAAAGTGTACGAAAATAAATGTAACTTAACATGCTCTAAGGGACATATAAATATTTACAGAGATTATTGTACATTATCACTTTTCATAGAAAACTAGTAACATGAAACTTCAATACATATTATAAAACAAAGTCCCCTGCCGCGTCTGTCTGTCTGTATGTTCGCGATAAACTCAAAAACTGCTGTACGGATTTTCATGCGGTTTTCACCTATTAATAGAGTGATTCTTAAGGAAGGTTTTGGTGTATAATTTGGAAAGGTTTTGTGTAAATTCGTTGAACTACCCGTGAGAAGCCGGGGCGGGTCGCTAGTAGCATATAAAACATACTATCAACCCGACTACGGAACTCTGTAGGGAGAGGGGGTACCTTGATTGAATTAAAAGTTACCTCTAATTACGTAACTCATAAGGCAATAAGGTTTTTCGCACATCAAGGGGAGTTAAGTACAAACGATACGACCGACGGCATCGCAACTTCTCGCTTCTAATGAGTTTCACAAGCCGCAAACATTTCGATTCCCTTACGGTATTGAGCATTATCGCACGGTATCTTTTCACACAATTAGGCGTGTTTATCGCGGATTTAATTAGAGGATATCGGCGCTATGGGCGCGCTAACGTTCGTGTCGGATCGAACTCAGTGGGAGCGCGGCAGGAACAAAACAGGGCTCGTTAGTGCACATTAGGGGCGGTGCTTGGGCCTGAGCCTCCATAGTATTAACGCAGCCATTCCAACTTCCTCCGGGCTGGGCCGGCGCGGCTCGCGGGCCCGGCGCCCGCACCCAGCCTCTGTGCTTAAGAGTCTAATTAGCCGTAAATTGCATTCCAAATTGGACTCTTGGCCGAGAATTGAGTTTTGAATGTCTAATTTTGTAGAATAAAGGAAAATTGTATTGTACCGCAATTTATGTGTCAATCTGTATTGTCGTGAAATAGGAAGCTCGTGGCTTTTATTCGTGCTCTGGAGTTTGTAAAACAGTCGTTGGTTTGCCTTTTCATGCAAATCATCTGGAAGTCACACGCCGTATTGTTATATGAATCAATATAAACGATCTACACTGCGTGCAAACAGTGAAACGACACGCTATTGACGAAAAGTGTTGGTGGGTACAGACAATATTTCATTGTTTGTTGGTTAAGTTTAACCAATATTTTGAAATGACAGGAATATTCCTTATTAAACAATAGACTTATTTTTAATTAGTATACCGTAGGTAAGTAGGTAGGTGTACCTATTTGTTACAAAAATGTAACAGAACTAGTACGAGCTTGATTGTAAAAATATAATTAAATCCAATCAAGATATTTTTCAAGTCGTAAGAAGTAGCAGACACTAATAAAGGGAAGCTAATCCATTACTATACTCGTAAATTATCTTTCTATTTGATTTTCAGTCATCCCCGCTATAGCGCCTAATGTTACGCCTCATAAAAATACAAATTATCTTTGAATGTAGGTTGTGTGATAGAGCAACATATTAATTTCAATAGTCGGGAGTCTTCAAGAAGTGTTTGGCCAAGAAATTGACTTTGAAGTGTTTTTTTTATCCTAAAAATATAAGGTTAGATCGCAACTTCACACATAACGTCGTAGGCACGTCATGTAAGTAGGTTAGTAATACTGTGATATAAGAAATATATACCTCGATTGTACAACCTTTCCGTACGCCAGGCTCGTACATTCATAATGAATAGCTAACATTTGATACCGGCTACTTTAAGTATATTCCACAACCCCCAAACCATAAACGAATCGTAAAATATATTTTAAAACATTTAAACGATACAAATATCTGTGGTATTTCTACTATTAATTTTAATGTATTAGATTTAAGACATGAACCTCATCATCATCATTATATTTAAATTGCTTTATTTCGATTTCGTTTCTAAGGTGGAACAAAAAAAAACTCTCATGGGCGAACAATTTAGTGCCTATACAAATATTTAATAGGCGAGCTAAACTCGGACTCATGGCAATGAAACTAGAAAAGCGTTATTTAATTTGTGTACTAGATAAGTAGGTACCTACTTGGATAAGGAGGGTATAGTACTATGCCTTATGGAAAACGGTCGAAGTTTTGGAGACAGTTTTGGAGACTAAATACCATGCCCAACAACATACTAAAAGTTGGTAGCGGTTTCCGGATCTGAACTATATTCCCATAAGGCAGTGCACTAGTAGAATTTATGTAATTTAGTAAACCAACACTACGTCGTATATTTTAATGACAGACTGCTTATTTTGTGTTACTATAAGTAGAATATTGCTCTTAAATATCGTTAGAATTTAGAGCAGGATTTGTAAAAGCCAGTCACACGGTCCGCGGGATATACAGCGGGGGTTCCGGCTATATGAATAAGAGAGTTGGAATGGTTTCTGTTGATAAGTTTTAAATGCCCAGTAATTACAAATGCTTTTTCTCTCTAGTCGACATTTACGGTGAGCTATTGTACGAGTATTAGTTCAATTCGTATTCATGTCATCCATTATATTATGAACTCGACCTAATCACTGCGTGCACTGGTTGATGGAAGTGGTAATTAATCCTTTCATACACCTGTGTTTGCCTAATTATTAATTTTACATAGTACTTCGACAGAATCGGTGCAAAATTGCAGAGTCAGAGATTTTCCGGATACTGTTGAGTCACTATATAGGTACTTACATGACGCGCGTGTTAAAAAGTATACAATAGCGAATATTGATACATGTTCAATTTGATAACAATTAATATACCTAATACAAATTGAGGAATCCATCTTGAATTAATAAAACATTAATGACCTCAAAGATATAGATTAAAATTTCTCAACACACACGACACGACATACTACTCTCGCGCGATCTACTCTTGATAACAAACACAATCTCTTAATACTCGTAATTTACTAGGTACAAACTTGCTAATTAAGGATATTCCGGCAAGGCCTAGACTGCCGGCTGTACACGCTTACATTTATTATATCAGTAGGTAAGTTGTACGTACATAGTGATTAAATAAGTTATCTATCCATGTATCTGAGCTGGCGGCCTAGCCAAGGTGACGATCGCACGTTGGCCTGGTTGGTTGGCCTGATACTAAAACGGAGTTCCTTGAAGTTCCCTTGGTGTTAAGGTAGGGTACATTATTGTACATTGGAGTGGGATTGAAAAGCTTTGCACCATTGAGCGACAAATTAGTATGAGAGACAAGGAACGCTCTCATATAATAATTCCCTAATAAATGTGTAGTAAAAGATAGCTGTCCGCAGCCTAAGGATAACCTTTATAAACGTGGCTTGACCTTCATTTCATATTCACAAGATCCAATTAACCAAAAAACATATCATAAAGTATTTAAATATAAAAATCCGTGCCGCACAACCCGCATGTCTGCCTTCAACTCGACAAGGGCATAAATAAATAAAGAGGAGGTCCGTTGTTGGGGCAACACAAAGTGGAATGATTACATGCGAGCATGGGATCCTGAATATTAACAAGGCCTTGGACTCCTTTACAATCATACATTATAGACAGAGAGGGAAATTAAAAGCAAATTGAGCAGAGGTTCACGAGTACTTCAGCTTTTGTTAAAACTCTCGGAGGGCACAATTAAACACTGGATTTGTTTGTCGACTCTTGTCGTTTTATAAATTAATAACATACACTAGATAAAATCATTATGAACTGAGAAACATTATTTTTATATAGATATAGTTACTTACCTATACGTGCCTATACTCAAATATAAATAATTGTAATGGCGTAAAAGTCGTGGTATATATTAATACAATTATGTTTAATAAGGAATCAATTCTCAGAGAACTAAAAATTATTCGTTTTTTTAATCACACTCTATTTTAGTTAGTGAAAATATAAGTCGGAATCATCATTTAAGTATTGTCCGATTTATGGCAATTTTTAAGGTTAAGTAATCAAGGAACCCTTGTACATTTAACAAATCCATATCAGTCTGTCTGTCTGACCATCTGCGGCATAACTCTAGAAATAAGTATTACAGGTTACAGGTATTCTGAATAAGTAACTACATATGCTAACATGAATAGTTTTTAGAAAATAGGAGGCTATTGTTATTCTATAGCTGCAACAATGTGAATAAAAGCTGTTTCCATCCGTCTTTTAGAAACTTAATCCGTTTAACCTCAACCGACGTAATCTACTATTTAAACTAGCCAAGAAGACTTTGCATGGCTGCGAGTACGTACTGTTACAGGCATTCGACGACCACTCGGTGACGTTAATAAACACAAAGGAAATTGTTTTTCATGTAACAGAAAGAAAGTAAAACGCTTGAAGTTGAGAGTTAATTTATTTCAAAGTTGTTTGTTAGTAATTTGTTGCGGGCTCGTCCTGGGGGAAGACCGCGGGCACTGTTGTTACACAAACTTTTTCTTGTTACAAAATTTGACTCGGCTACTTGTAAGTCGCGGGGCGCCTACATCTGTCACAACTGCTTTTATTGCGCAGCTCGTTTTAAAACTGAATTATCAGAGGTTTTGTTGCTTCTACAGCGTTTAACTATATTCTTTGACGACCGGTCTGGCCTAGTGGGTAGTGACCCTGCCTATGAAGCCGATGGTCCCGGGTTCGATTCCCGGTAAAGACATTTATGTATGAGACGACACGGATATTTATTCCAGGGTCATGGTTGTTTTCTACGTGTTTAAGTATTTAGGTATATTATACATATGTACCTTTCGTTGTCTGAGTACCCACAAGAGTTTAGTTTAGTTAGTTCTTGAGTTTACCGTGGAGCTTCGTCAATTTGTGTAAAAATTTCTTATAATATTTATTTATATATTTACTCATGTCACCTTTTTCTAGCTTGTGATATCAGTACCACAAATATCACCAAGTTACGAAATATTCCATTTTCTGATTTTGTAATTGCCAGAATTATTTCAAAAATGTCCATATCGCCAGGTTTGCTGGATCTATAGCTGTCGTCCGCTCTCAAACTGCCGGAAATATCTACTAATATCCTCTCTTCATGCCTAAACCGCTGCACCGATTTAGGTGAAATTTAGTATGGAGATATTTTGAGCCCCGGAGCGAGATAAATTTAAAACGGAAATTATCCCATCAAGGGGGTGAAAAGGGCAGTACAATTTACTTACTGAGGAAGTTCCACGTGGAAATATTAATCCAACGCAGTCATGTCAGTGACACTCGCACAATGAAGACAAATCGAGACATACATACTTAAGAAACATGAAAATATAAGACAAATCGGGACAACATATGTAAGAATCATCAAAGTCGACCCACATACCTACCCCGCATTATTGCTTTGCTTTCGACTGTCATGTTTTGCAGAACACTGTTCATCAAATTTCACGCAAACGAAGTCGCAGGCAACAGCTAGTAGCTACTTTTATATTCGTATCTGTAGTAGCTTTATTAATACTTTCCACGGTTTATCAATGCAGATATTTGCTACAGTTAGATTAAAATAAATAATTCTGCCCGTGTCTAAGAACATTCCCCTAAAACTGAAACTTTTCTATTATAACAGAGAGCTTTCTAAAGCCAAAGTTTTGCTGTTCATTTAGATGCGTGCTTAGTAAGTAACAAAAGTCATTGAAATAATCTCAGAGGAAAATTTAGCACTATAACTAATACACGTTAATGAAGTACCTAACATTCATATTTTTATTCAGACACATCTTTCAGGAAATTCATAAAAATTGGTACTTATATGGTCGCCATTTGCTATATGGTGTTTCAAAACTTAATAATATGTGTTAATATAGGTGCAATCACCAAAACCATTAGCTCGGCACACCTGCATACATATTTATATGCAACTTTGTAGTGTAACATGTAAGATGAACAGCTGGTATGCAGAAAAAAAGATGCATTTGTAATTGATACAAAATATTGTGTTATTTATAACTATAGGTAACGATGGGTATTAATTCAAAGAATTAACATAGGTATTAATGTATAATTGTAATGGTACCTACGTTTTTCCTGAAAATTCCTGTATAAAAATTGGTATAACCGCGTCCACTGTCGCGCGGGATATGTGTGATGCAAATCAGTGAACGTATGTAAGTAGGTAGTGTATGTTTCCATACAATGAATTTACGCACCATCCACTATTGATATCTATAAGTCGTATATTTTTTTTTATATAAATGATAGGCAATTTAGATACGTACCTCCTATACTCGATATCAATGAAAACATATCAGTTAGTATGAAAAATTCCGTCAATTATCCGTTTTCATCGCTATAGAGTGTTGTTACTGTATTTGCTAATTAACAGTAAACGTAACATTTTATGCATTATCTAATGAGTGTACAGTATTACGTTTCTTCGCGTCATCATGCTCTTCTATAAGGGAAACTTGGGCCCAGCCGTCAAACGAGTACCTACGTAAGGGGTAGCTTATTATGTTACATCACATAATAACACGTCGTATACCTTCCCCGCATGGAGTAGTAATTACTAGCTCGTTACATTAAAGCGTTTGCGCGACACGATATTCGCAATTTTCTCCTTCAGCGTATTCCCATCATCAGGGAGGAAGAATTTAAGAGAAATTTATATTCCTTATTTACCGGCTCAGCTACCCGTGAACGCCTATCGTCGACTCGATTGAACTCATAATAAAATTCGATTTTCGTCTCATCCACGCTATGAACGTGCTAGTGGCTCCGGCAAAAGTTGTGTCACACGCTTTTCACGCACTTAACATTCCACGATAGTGGCAAAGTACACTAGCTGCCTGTTGTGTCATAGACAAATATAAGCTTAATATACATACAATAATTTATTTTTATTTATTTATGCGTTCCAGTATAAATTTCATTTCATTTTATTCATTCCAATTTTCATTCCAGTCATTACAAATGTCACTTTTCCCACTTAGAGGTTATTATTAGAAAATAATTCTTTTTTTTAAAGAATCTATAATTTACACTAAATACTATTTTCTAATAAAAGGTGTCTAAGTAATATTACCATATATTTCCTGTTTAGGATGAGACTCACGAGCGCGGTTGCTGCGGGTGATTGGAAGAGGAAATGACAGCTACCTCCTTTTATAGTATAAAATCTCTCCTGTTATCTATAGAGACCATGCATGTTGGAGGGTCTGTCATCTCGTGACCTGAATCGAAAGCGAAAACAATTCACGCTTCTACGCAGGTGCTGCCCCTTACACTTCACGCTGGCTCTATATCGCATACCCTACGGTCTGCCATCTAGTGGCTTAAATCTAAATATGGAAACTTGACATAATGTTTGGCGACAATAAATAGGGAGTTTTGTGCTGCTGTCTACAGTTCTCAAGGTCTCATGGATTTCTCTCAATCTCAGATTTTCTTTGGGGACTCTAACACCCTACAAGTTAGTACATAATGTAGGTCAGCGGTCGGCAACCTTTTAGCGGCCAAGGGCCGAACAGTAGTTAACGAAGTTGACGCGGGGCACACTTTGTTAATATTTATGACTTTATCAGACATTGTGGTGTCTCAATATTACATACAAAATAGCCAGGGGGGCTCACGGGCCGCAACTGCCGTAAGTGAGAGGTTCGCGGGCCGCATGCTGCCCGCGGGCCGCATGTTGCCGACCGCTGATGTAGGTAATGTGCTGTTTGTGTTCTTATTGACTTATCTTGAAAGTATTACCTATGTTAGGTAAAGAATGTGCGAGTGTCACTGCTCGTAGTAGAAGTTAGTTAATGGTGTTAATAGACTATCCAACTTGGAGCGCTTGGGGGCCAACTTCGTGGTTCTAAGCGAACGCAGTGCGACTGTTCATTAATACTCTACCATGTGTATTGCATTCATCTGTTCCAATAAGTACGAGTAGTTGTTATACATAACTTGTGCTACATTTAGTTTTACACAAAACATATTTCCTAAGTGAGTTTTAGACTAGCAAGAACTTGCAAGCAGTTTTCATTGCATTGCGCGGTATCTGATAAAACTTTTGAATGCAGTTTATCTTAGTAATCGGCAATGTAAGGTAAATTGCTCGCTTATCTACAGGTAAATGAGAAAAACAAAAATAAGGTATCGTAATTTATAAAAGTATAAATACCCTTTCAGATTTCGTTTACACACATGTTTCATCAAAAAATGTAATATTTAAATATTAATTAATCCGTACATACTATAAAACCAATAAATATGATAATATAACTTCAATGCTTTATACATAGTAGTTAGTTATGAAACTCGACGTATCAGTAATAATTTATTGTAGAGCCTGAACTCGATTACAACGCCTAGAAACATAGAAATGTCAATTTGCCAATATGAGTCGAACCCTTTTCCGACCGTTTCTTACGTGTGTTATGTAACACATGCATATATGCTCCTATTCTCAACATATTAGAATGCAGTAGCCGCTCTTATTTTAATATTCCGCAGCTTGATTTATGTATATTTGCCAACGTCTCGTTTCAAGTACGCCGTGAAGAAATAAGATATTTCGTGAAACGGGCGCGCGATTTATTTGCTGCCGCGGGCGCGCTCATTGATAAATATAACCAATAAAGAAAAACAAAATGTCCACAAGAGAAATTATTGCGGTTCCCGTAATTTACCTCTTTGTTTGTTTTTCACAACATTTACCGTCCGTTTGACAATATTTACCCGATACATCTATCCACAAATAGCTTTGTATGCCATATACAATTAATACATAAGTGCTTGTTGCTAGGCCTACATGAATAAAGTATATTTTGACTTTGACACTGTACCTATGTATTTGATTTATTAGTAGTGGACGATAATATGATTGTACCAACAATCGACTAAAAGCAGATTATATCAAAAGTTTCGTGACGTGATTATTTATTTTGCTTTTTGATAATTTATACATGACTTAATAACAAGCGTTTACAAACAAAATTGAGTGTAATTTTGAACTCTTAATACAGCTTACTTCGTTTAATGTAGGTAAAATGTACTTTGATTTTGTCAAATTACATAGACATGTTTTAGGATGTGTGTGCTAAATATGATAATTTTCTAAAGCGGCAAATTAGAAACTTTTATGTAAAACGAGTAGGTAGGTAATAATAAAGTTGGTAGATAAAATACCTCTACACATCACAGTACAAGTATGAATTTTTGCTATCACAAAAAACATTGTAGTTTTAAACGCGCGAACTAAGGGGTACCTAACTTTTTTTTTTTTAATAATTATCACATCGTTTTTGCTGCGTTAAAATAGCAGACCAGCAGAATAGTAGACCTTGTATGAATGAATAGCCTAAAAAAGGAATTTACATGAAACTTAATGGAGGAACAATTAATAGGCACGGGCTATAATTTGCACCGCTAGTCGGTCTTCCGTTTTGCCACAAATCGGCACCCAAAATGGGCCGGCAGCTATTGTAAAATATCCCTATTCATGAATAATGTGACGCGCTTCCCTAGACGCTAGAAGTGCAAAATAGAAAATACAGAAGGACCGTTTGAAATAACCAGTGATTAGAGGCATCTATCAGCGAATATAATAATATTATGTTGCCTACTATTTATTTACCTACATGTGTGCTGGCAGTAGTTGACAAGCTCATCGAACATGGAGAGCGCAGGCATGGGAAGGCTTAATATTTCGGCAACGAATAGGTAGATATCTTAGCTCGCTTAGGCAGCCTCTTTGGACCTACATAGGTATTAGTTAATTTACAGAAAGTACGGGTTTTTATTCATGTTTTTCTTTTTTTCTAAATATTGTAAATTGTAAAATGCACTGTATATTAATATAAACGTGTATCGATTATTATTGTGATCGTGAGTAAATAACTTAACCTGTAGTCTTACCAGCTTGACACTAACATATTCGCTAGCGTGTCCGTAACCTGGCGTAACTTACTTTCTATACGTCTCGCTAGTACTGGCATATTAGTGCGAGCGAGATGTAGGTACCTATATAGAAAGTAAGTAACGCAAACGTCAGCGAATATGTCAGTGTCAAAGTCGTGGTAACCGTACTGGTTTAAATATGAATAAGATCGTCCATTCATCCCAACCATTTTCATAACCATTAAAACCATTTACATACATAGTTTTAAATTTTCCTTGACTTAAGTAGTATGTACATAGATAGATAGAATACTCTTATTGGCACACCTCAGTAGAAAGATACAAAAGAAAAGATGATTAAATGTAGAAGCAGACAACAGGCGAAAGAGCGATCTCTTCCAGACAACCTTTGAGTAGCGGAAACAGAGATTTTAATCGAAAAAGTAGAGTAGGTGTTGCAAAAACGTACATAAGCTGATATATAGCTTCAAAATTGCAAGGACTGCACGACTGAAAAGAAGGCATAAGTCCTTCTGTACAGAGCCATTGTCCTATGCCAGAGGTGGGCCACGGTAGACGCGGGCAGGCTCCGCGTCGTAAATATTCAGGGTCCGACGACCGACGACGCTCTGCGATACATCAAAGTCGCATCGACTTCCATACACAAGCCAGCATTTTCCAAAGTGTCACGCCTCTCGAATTTAAAGGGCGTTGGAAAATTTACGCTACACATAGTTTATTTAAGAGGATTTTTTTAACATCTTGAAAGTAGATAACTCAAGTTTGAATGTATACGAGTAACTATTATTAAAAATATTTTGGTAGGATTCGAGGCTATATTATTAATTTTTGCTGGTAATTATGAAGTTTATTTCCGATTGCATTATTAGGTATCTCTGTTTGGCCCTATGGTTGACTGGTAGAGAATGCTATTTGTCATTAAGTCCGCCATTTGTACATTGTTGTACATATTTTGTGCAATAAAGTTTAAATAAATAAATTATTCTACCAACCATGATCAATCGTCAACTCAATTATCATGATATAATGCCATCAAATCAGTCAGAGGGCCTACCGCGAACCACGTTCGACGTGTTGCCTCTCTGTCGCACTTGTAAATTCGTACGTAAGTGTGACAGGGAGGCAACGCGTCGAACGTGGTTCGCGGTAGGCCCTCAGTTTATTATTCCTTATTCCTCAGAGACGATCATTTGATTCATTGAGACATAAACCAATGAAAATAATTTTAATACAATATGATTCAGGGACTTACTTGATTGTTATAATATTATATCTGATAATAATCATTCGATTTAAAGCAATTTTAACTCCATTAGAACGTCTGAAAGTTGCTGAATATTTAAGTGTAGATAATTATTACGAGGAACCAGTAATATGGAACAATTTGTAACTGATTTATGACGAGAAATCAAGAAACTCCAATTAGTTATTGTTGTTTCCGGATTCAATAGAGTAACAGGAGCTCTAAATTCGTTGGGTGAGAATACGTTTTTGCCATACGCCGCATGTTCCATTGGTTTACAGGAGAGCGAAAAGAAGCAAAATAAAATATTTCTCGAAAAGTTTTACATTTAGGAAATATTGAACTTATTTATCATTTAGGCACATATGTTTATTATTTATAGTACTATACAAATATTGTGAATATAGTGGTGTTAGAGTATTGTTGTTCTATGTACAAATTGTCTCACGTATAAAACTGACCTAATTAAACACTTAACACAACATCACGTGAATTTTACAGCATTTGTTATTTAAGTGGGTAGGTACGATACGAAACCACGGTTGACAAGAGAAACAGTAATTTAACCTACTACTAAGATTTGTAAACTACTTTGAAATTATTATATTTTGTATTAATATTACTGATTAATAATTATTTATAACGGAGTTTATTGAAAAGATGTTCTAATAGGTTTATTCTGCATAATTCGATAAATGGACGAGGTACATGAGAAACTACTTCTGTGACGTCACTTACCGAATGACAAGTGGCATGATCAACCAGTTGCCAGGTAGAAATGGGTATAAAAGGGACCGACCGATCTATTATTGATTCATTCTGCTTTGATTCATTCTGCTTTGATCATTCTGCTT
Source organism: Cydia amplana (assembly GCF_948474715.1). Classification (NCBI taxonomy): domain Eukaryota; kingdom Metazoa; phylum Arthropoda; class Insecta; order Lepidoptera; family Tortricidae; genus Cydia; species Cydia amplana. The sequence goes on along the minus strand of NC_086077.1, from coordinate 8,137,963 downwards.
TGAGCATTCTACTTTGCGCTGCAGCACTGAGTTAATCATCGCCAAAGGAATATTGAAAGTTAAGTAAATACTATGTTGATAATTATTGTAATAATTATGTACTTACTTGATTAATTAGATGGGTTAATTAATTAATTAAATTATTTCTTACGGAATTATAAACTAATAGTGATTGTATTTATTTGTTGTTGATGATAAGGTGAATAAATTGGATTAGTTAAATAAAACAGTTTTATGTTCAATTACATCTGTTTATTATTTTATTTATCTTTACTTAAAACTTAAATAGTATCCAGTTATTGATTTAGCAGTTTTACATAATTATGAATCAAGGTAAATAAATAACTTAATGACAAGTTTATCTTTACTTAAAACTTAAATAGTATCCAGTTATTGATTTAGCAGTTTTACATAATTATGAATCAAGGTAAATAAATAACTTAATGACAAGTTTTGCATTTGCAATTAATATTGACCATTGATTTTGATTTTTTATTAATATTAAAAATATATATATATATTCTTTAATCTAACATCAGAAGTGGGATTGTATTCAGCTACACTACATATATACTTGTATGATTTCAGACGAATTTGGAAGCTGTGGAAAGCCTTCTGATAGCGGTTACGAAAACCGTCTACGGTGCTCGCGGAAGAGACAAGGATATCGCTTTGCCCACCTTTGACCCCGCTACAAGCGACAGTGGAGCAGAGTCCTGGTGTACCATGAAGCTATCGTCAAGTAGAAAGATATGTTGCAACTGTTATGTAATAATATGTACAATGTGCAATGTTTCGTCAGATTGGCCGAACGATATTTGGGAAGTTTATCAAACAGTAAACTATGTACATGTTATGTAAGTAAATGTATTTTTTTTTGTATTTTATACAAGATAATATCTGCTGTAGATTGGATATATGATCGGTATGTCTGTGTATGATATGGCAATTTATGATACACTAATTGGGTATACGCTGGTCGGTCATATACTTGGTGTCAATTGTCTCACTAGCAGCGGGTGAATGTAATTGGCATGTCTAGGTATTTGGCAATACCCACACAACACTTATTTGGTATCCGCTGGTCGGTCATATACTTGGTGTCAGTTGTCTCACTAGCAGCGGGTGAATGTAATTGGCATGTCTAGGTATTTGGCAATACCCACACATTCATTGGTCGATTATGGGTTTAACATTCAAGCAGATCATATATTGATTACACAATATGTGTAAAGTAGCATTATTTCTTTATATGCTTCTTAATTTTATTTGCTTACATGTATGTACATAGTTATCAGGTCTTTAAGTAACAATGAAATTGTCTCAATACTTATAATTTTGTACTTCGGGAACGAAGTACATGTCAGTATGGCCGTGTTAGAGTATTGTTGTTCTATGTACAAATTGTCTCACGTATAAAACTGACCTAATTAAACACTTAACACAACATCACGTGAATTTTACAGCATTTGTTATTTAAGTGGGTAGGTACGATACGAAACCACGGTTGACAAGAGAAACAGTAATTTAACCTACTACTAAGATTTGTAAACTACTTTGAAATTATTATATTTTGTATTAATATTACTGATTAATAATTATTTATAACGGAGTTTATTGAAAAGTGTTCTAATAGGTTTATTCTGCATAATTCGATAAATGGACGAGGTACATGAGAAACTACTTCTGTGACGTCACTTACCGAATGACAAGTGGCATGATCAACCAGTTGCCAGGTAGAAATGGGTATAAAAGGGACCGACCGATCTATTATTGATTCATTCTGCTTTGATTCATTCTGCTTTGATCATTCTCCTTTGAGCATTCTACTTTGCGCTGCAGCACTGAGTTAATCATCGCCAAAGGAATATTGAAAGTTAAGTAAATACTATGTTGATAATTATTGTAATAATTATGTACTTACTTGATTAATTAGATGGGTTAATTAATTAATTAAATTATTTCTTACTGAATTATAAACTAATAGTGATTGTATTTATTTGTTGTTGATGATAAGGTGAATAAATTGGATTAGTTAAATAAAACAGTTTTATGTTCAATTACATCTGTTTATTATTTTATTTATCTTTACTTAAAACTTAAATAGTATCCAGTTATTGATTTAGCAGTTTTACATAATTATGAATCAAGGTAAATAAATAACTTAATGACAAGTTTTGCATTTGCAATTAATATTGACCATTGATTTTGATTTTTTATTAATATTAAAAATATATATATATTCTTTAATCTAACAGTGGTAATCATGAAATAAAAGCACTTTTATTATTGCCATATCCGTTTTCGATGAGTAAATGTTAAACGTACAATGTATGAAATCACACAAAAGTTTTGGATATGTCACACTTTTGTGATAATTTTTCTGTTAACAGTGTAATTATCCTATACTAAAATGCGGATATGGCACAACATTTTTGAAAAATATGTTTTTCCAAAAACCGATTAGTGTCAATTAGCATATTTTTTGTTATTTTAGAAATCATTAAAAAACGATTTTGCTCAAAAATTTATATGGCACAAACGTATTCTCAGCCGGCGTAATAATAGTTAGATCTGTCTCGTTCGGATTTCCTCCCACGTGACGTTGTCCATAGGTGGATTATTTTTCATTCTTGTACCAAATAACCATATAGATAAATGGCACACAATGATAAATTTGACATTGTATAAAGTTGAAATCAATGATGTAAATAGAAATTTTGCGAACTCATCAGAAACTTCTTCCGAGTAATTGAATATTCAATATTATAACAGTTTCTAAGAAAAACAATCTGTATATTGGTATCCGGTTCTCCAGTTGTTATTACTAGTAAAGGACGATCCATTTTGAAAGCTCGCTACTAAAACTTTCATGTTTACTTTAAATTAAATAGCGTTTGGAAATTAAGAGTATAATATAGGTATATGGCCTCCTAGTCTAGTTGGTATTGACTCTGCCTAAGCAGGAGGTCCCGGGTTCGAATCCCGGTAAGGGCGTTTATTTGTGTGTTCCTGGTATGGATGTTTTATGGATGTATATTTAAGTACTTACATTTATCTATATGTATATTATATAGGTACATACTCGTATATCTTCTAACCCATAACACAAGCCTTATTAAGCGTACTGTACGTACTAAACTCGCCCCTGTCCTGCAGGGCTGAGCGCGCTGCCGGCGAGGCGCCCGCAGCGGCTCTTCGCGGCGAGCGCAGTGCGCACGCGCCGCGCAGGGAACGCACCTACCGCGAGGGCCCTGTCTTTGCTTAATGCCATGTCCGTCGACGCCCCACATATAGACGTGTTTGCGGATAGTGTTGGTGGATTTGGTCGAAAACTTTTAATTTATTTAAATAATAACTTTGTATAGTTTATTACAAGGATTTGTTTTAATTCAAAAATGGTTTACAACTTTACAGATTTAATTATTTAAATTGTATATTTTGTGGCGTGTTACGGTTAATTTTATCTAAATGATTAGTCCTAGTATATAAGCGACTTGGTTTCTTTGGACTGTAATGCTTATATATTTCGTAATAAATAATAATAATAATAATAATAATCGTTCAAGAATACTGCCTCTGTTTCAGGCTCTTGAACCCACCATCACCGTGTCGGAGCAGCGATTATCGGATCAGGTGCGCGTCATTCAGCGGCTAAAGCGGTTGGATGACTCGACACTTGACCGGCTTCGCCTGGAGGCTCTCTCTGCTTGCGCGGCCTCCACCTTGGCGCAGGACCCGCCCGCGACGTCGCCGGATCCGGTGCCGACACCCGACCAGGCACCGGGGGCACCGCGGGTGGATCTCAACGCCGACGAGGAGGAGATCGCGCAGAGTGTGAGTAGTACAGCCAATGAGCAATTGAGGAGGACTCTGGATGAGGCGATTACGCAGTATCGCTCCACGCCCAACACTAGGCCACGATTACCACGTTTGCCTATGAATAGACGCAATCTAGCGCTAATGGGAGCCCTAAACGCTTTACTAGAGCCATATCTGCGGACTAGTAAAGATTTAGATGATACGCACGCGATCATGTATTGCGGAGCCATCGCGGCGTGCCGTGTTGCACGAGTCAAGTTTCCGGACTCTGAACGTGCACCTAGGACCGACGGTGGTGCCCCCGCATGGCAAATACGGATCGAGCGACGTATCAGCTCTTTTAGGACTCTTATTGCAAAGCTGATCTGCTTTAGGGGGGGCAACAACCGCCCCCGAGTAATGCGCTTTGTGAATCAGGCGTTCGTGGGGACGGGTATTGAGCCCCGCGACTATATTGCCAATATCACGGAGCGCATCGACTTTCTTAAGCAGAAAGTCTATGCATGGGCAAACCGTATTCGCCGCTACAGAGAGCGTGTGGATCGATTCCAGCAGAATCGTCTTTTCCAGAGTGACCAAAGGAAGGTGTACCGAAAGTGGGAGGAAACCAACCTTCGTGAGTCCGACACGAGGCCGCCGGATCCTACTGTCATGACTGACTTCTGGCGTAGCATCTGGTCGGTGCCTGTTGGACACACCGAGGGGAGTTGGATGAATGTTGTCGAGCGTGAATGCGAGTCCATCGAACCTATGGGGGTAGTCACTATCACCCCCGATGACGTAAGTTGTGCCATCCGCACGGCCCAGAACTGGAAAAGTCCTGGGCCGGATGGATTGCACAACTTCTGGCTAAAATGGTTCCGATGCTCGCACTCGTGCTTGGCAGCACAATTTCAACAAGCCCTCGAGCTTGGTTCTCTCCCACCTTCCTTAACAACTGGTGTTACCTTCCTGCTCTATAAGTCCGGTAGTACCACGGAAGCAAAGAATTACAGACCCATCACGTGCTTATCTACACTCTATAAGCTCCTTACATCCATTTTGAGGACAAAAATCAACGCGCACATTGTCGCTAACAATATTTTGGCCCCCGCTCAAAATGGATGTAGGGTTGGGTCCCGTGGTACTAAAGAGCTCCTCCTCATAGACATGACCATTTGCCAGCAAATACGGCGGAACAAGGAGGCCCTCTCAGCCGCTTGGATTGACTATAAGAAGGCCTATGATTCGGTGCCTCATTCATGGCTGGGGAGGGTCTTAGAGCTGTATAAAGTTGATGCAGCTTTGAGAGCCTTTCTAAGTGCGTGTATGAGGCAGTGGACCACAGTCCTTCGTCAACCAGGAGGCGGGGATGACCGCCCTGGCCCGCAGGATTTCATAAGGATTGAGCGAGGAATATTTCAGGGTGATAGTCTGAGTCCCCTATGGTTCTGCCTAGCTCTCAATCCCCTCAGCACCCTGCTGAAGGATTTGGGACTAGGTTGTCGGCTTCGGAGAGAGGGTGAAGTCATTTCTCACCTTCTGTACATGGATGACCTCAAATTATTTGCACCAAATAACCAAGACTTGAAGGAGCTACTGAAAACCACCGAAGTCTTCAGTAGTGCCATCAACATGGAGTTTGGTGTCGATAAATGTGCGGTTATGCATGTACAGCGGGGGAGGGTTGTAAATTCAACAAATTTACAACCTTCTGAGACAATGTCTTTCAGATCTATCTCTGAATCAGAAACCTATAAATACCTTGGTATGTCACAGTCGTTGGGTATTGAGGACGAGGGTATTAGACGGTCGGTGAAGGAGCGCTTTTTTAGTCGGCTCACAAAAGTCCTTAACAGTCTTTTGTCAGGAGGCAACAAAGTGCGCGCCTTCAACGCCTGGGTAATGCCCCTACTCACATACTCCTTTGGCATACTAAGGTGGACTCAGACCGAGCTGGACGCCCTGGATCGGAGGGTCCGATCATTGCTCACCGCACATCGTATGCTACACCCACGCTCGTCAGTCATGAGATTGTACATCCCACGGAAATGTGGAGGCCGAGGCTTCCTAAACGCCAAGGATCTCCACAACCGCGAGGTGTACAATCTCAGGAATTATTTCCTTAACAACGAGTGTGGGATGCATCGTGATGTGGTGGCAGTAGACAGGAACCTCACGCCGCTCTCCTTGGCAAACGAGAACTGGCGCAAACCTGTGGTACTAAGTACTGCGGATCGCAAGGCGGCATGGGAGAGTAAGGTGCTACACGGGCGGTTCTACAAGGCCCTCACGGGACCCGATGTGGACCTGCTCGCGTCGGTGAACTGGTTACGATTCGGGGACCTCTTCGGAGAAACCGAGGGTTTTCCCTTCGGCCGCGTACGATACCGGAGATTCGTAACCAATTGCGACAGAAGAAAGAATCTACTTTTTACGATACTAGTTACAACTCAAGGCTTTTTTTTACTCAAACGAAACCACGTAATTCTTTCGTAACTGGTTTCGAGCGACAATTTTTATGTTTTTTCCGAAACTAGTTTCGAACGAGGGTACGCGGGTAGTAATATGTATAATTGTATATTCTATGTCTCTTAATATCTATGGCGTATTGTGCATTTAACTTGGTTGTTTTTTTTAATAAATAAAATGCCGTTAAACCCGGTAAATGTTATGTATTTGTCTTTACATGTTATTAATTAACAATTCGTCACAATGTAGAGTTCTTTCATATCAATTTATGAATAAAAAAGAAAAGATGAGGCTATACAGTTAATTTTTAGTAACGCTTGTCTCATAAGACGAACTATGTCTTGAGTATGCACTCTATTAAAATCTTCTACAACGTCTGAAGCTTCGATCAACTCCTCCCAGGCACCTGTTTCTAAATGCTCCCGGCACACACGTGTACGCTGAGGAATATAGAAATCGAAATCACATAAAAGTTTTATTCTTATCATGTTTGGTATTTCCTGCAGCGTCAGAATGTTGCATCTTTTAAAAATACATTTTTCAATGTTTTCCGCAGCTCTGATAATTGTCAACGGCTCACCGACTGGGTTCATTTCGAAATTCATAGTATCCAGTTCTCTCTACTTTTATTATCACGATAATTCAGACTTCCTTTTACGAAAATCTAAACTAAATGCTCATTCAACACAGGCAATTGACATCGATAAAGAAATAAACAAGACATTGACAGTATAACCGGCCAACAATCTAGAGAGGGTTTAATGCTATCAATATTTAAAGAGGTTCTGATATCATTTTGAAAGTTTATTTTAGTTCCGTATTAAGAATGTAAAGTACGCTTACGTAATTCATTATTTCAATAGAAATTCCTACTTCGATACTAGTAACGTGTAAGGAAAAAAACTTATTGCTTAGTAACTAGTATCGTAAAAAGTAGATTCTTTCTTCTATCGCAATTGGTTACGAATCTCCGGTATCGTACGCGGCCGAAGGGAGGGTTTTGCCTGTGCAATTGCGGACGAAGTAATGATGACGAACAACTATCGGAAATATATCCTGAAGGACGGTACGGTCGACATTTGTCGGGCATGCCGCCGTCCCGGAGAGTCACTCAGGCATATCATTTCCGGTTGCTCTCATCTTGCTAACGGCGAGTACTTGCACAGACATAATCTCGTAGCCAGGATTATTCACCAGCAGCTTGCTCTTCTATACGGCCTTGTGGACCGCGAAGTACCGTACTACAAGTACTTACCTGCGCCTGTTCTCGAGAATGGTCGTGCCACGCTCTATTGGGATCGATCTATCATCACTGACAGGACTATTGTAGCCAATAAGCCTGACATTGTGATAATAGATCGAGCGCAACGCCGGGCCGTGCTCGTTGACATCACCATCCCCCATGATGAGAATCTCGTGAAAGCCGAGAAGGACAAGTCCAGTAAGTACCTAGACTTGGCTCACGAGATAACCGCCATGTGGGATGTTGATTCGACGATCATTGTCCCGATAGTTGTTTCAGCGAACGGTCTAATAGCGAAGAGTCTCGACCAACATCTTGAGAGACTCTCGCTAGGTAGTTGGATCAAGGGCCAGATGCAGAAGGCGGTGATCTTGGACACGGCGCGGATAGTCCGCCGGTTCCTCTCTCTGCGGCCCTGACCACCGGCAGCTTGGGCCTTGCCCCGCTGCTGGCGGCACCCTAGGTTAGGTTTTTTATAATGTGTTTATATGTATTTTTTATTGTTTTGTAAGTGTTTTTATATTTTACTTTTATATTCATATTATAAATCACCTAGCCTAGAGAGTTCAAGTAAATAAAGAGAATAATAATAATAATAAAAAAAAAAAACCGCTGACACTGACAGACGTCCTTTTACATTTCTTTTGATAAAATATATTTTTAAATGTGGTTTTTGCCTTAAAATACTGTTAAATACTCATGTGTGAACCGAGTTATGCGTAAATCATGCGGACAATTGATAAATATGATTAAAAACACCGCGACCATGGGTGCGTTGTGACCTGTGTTGACATTTGTCATACTTCACTGGCAAAACCACCACAATAAGAAATGATAACGAGGAGTCGAGCAAAAGCGGCAACAACAAGCGCACGCCCACCACCCCCGCCCGCCTCGTCCAGTTCCTCGTCCACACCGTCGTCAGGTGACGAGTTCACAACGGCGCCTGACACAGACGGGTCCAGTGACGAGAGCGGGCCGCCGCCGCCGCCGCCACGACCACCTGCGCGACGAGGGCGGCCACCGCTGCCGGCACGCTTGGGGCCTGCGGGACATCCTGCCCCGCCCACGGCTCCCGCTGCCGGTGGTATAGTGCGACGCATGAGATGGACTCGGCAAATGAACGAGAATGTCATGCGCGCCTATTATGGGGCTACAGAGGGGGGAACACAACTATCCGCCTATCGTTCAAGAATACTGCCTCTGTTTCAGGCTCTTGAACCCACCATCACCGTGTCGGAGCAACGATTATCGGATCAGGTGCGCGTCATTCAGCGGCTAAAGCGGTTGGATGACTCGACACTTAATCGGCTTCGCCTGGAGGCTCTCTCTGCTCGCGCGGCCTCCACCTCGGCGCGGGACCCGCCCGCGACGTTGCCGGATTCGGTGCCCGCACCCGACCAGGCACCGGGGGCACCGCGGGTGGATCTCAACGCCGACGAGGAGGAGATCGCGCAGAGTGTGAGTAGTACAGCCAATGAGCATCTGAGGAGGACTCTGGATGAGGCGATTACGCAGTATCGCTCCACTCCCAACACTAGGCCACGATTACCACGTTTGCCTATGAATAGACGCAATCTAGCGCTAATGGGAGCCCTAAACGCTTTACTAGAGCCATATCTACGGACTAGTAAAGATTTAGATGATACGCACGCGATCATGTATTGCGGAGCCATCGCGGCGTGCCGTGTTGCACGAGTCAAGTTTCCGGACTCTGAACGTGCACCTAGGACCGCCGGAGGTGCCCCCGCATGGCAAATACGGATCGAGCGACGTATCAGCTCCTTTAGGACTCTTATCGCAAAGCTGATCTGCTTCAGGGGGGGCAACAATCGCCCCCGAGTAATGCGCTTTGTAAACCAGGCGTTTGCGGGGACGGATATCAGGCCCCGCGACTACATGGCCAACGTTATGGAGCGCATCGACTTTCTAAAGCAGAAAGTCTACGCATGGGCAAACCGTATTCGCCGCTACAGAGAGCGTGTGGATCGATTCCAGCAGAATCGTCTTTTCCAGAGTGACCAAAGGAAGGTGTACCGAATGTGGGAGGAAACCAACCTTCGTGAGTCCGACACGCAGCCGCCGGATCCTACTGTCATGACTGACTTCTGGCGTAGCATCTGGTCGGTGCCTGTCGGACACACCGAGGGGGGTTGGATGAATGTTGTCGAGCGTGAGTGCGAGTCCATCGAACCTATGGGGGTAGTCACTATCACCCCCGATGACGTAAGTTGTGCCATCCGCACGGCCCAGAACTGGAAAAGTCCTGGGCCGGATGGATTGCACAACTTCTGGCTAAAATGGTTCCGATGCTCGCACTCGTGCTTGGCAGCACAATTTCAACAAGCCCTCGAGCTTGGTTCTCTCCCACCTTCCTTAACAACTGGTGTCACCTTCCTGCTCTATAAGTCCGGTAGTACCACGGAAGCGAAGAATTACAGACCCATCACGTGCTTACCTACACTTTATAAGCTCCTTACATCCATTTTGAGGACAAAAATCAACGCGCACATTGTCGCTAACAATATTTTGGCCCCCGCTCAAAATGGATGTAGGGTTGGGTCCCGTGGTACTAAAGAGCTCCTCCTCATAGACATGACCATTTGCCAACAAATCCGGCGGAACAAGGAGGCCCTCTCAGCCGCTTGGATTGACTACAAGAAGGCCTATGATTCGGTGCCTCATTCATGGCTGGGGAGGGTCTTAGAGCTGTATAAAGTTGATGCAGCTTTGAGAGCCTTTCTAAGCGCGTGTATGAGACAGTGGACCACAGTCCTTCGTCAACCAGGAGGCGGGGATGACCGCCCTGGCCCGCAGGATTTCATAAGGATTGAGCGAGGAATATTTCAGGGTAATAGTCTGAGTCCCCTATGGTTCTGCCTAGCTCTGAATCCCCTCAGCACCCTGCTGAAGGATTTGGGACTAGGTTGCCGGCTTCGGAGAGAGGGTGAAGTCATTTCTCACCTTCTGTACATGGATGACCTCAAATTATTTGCACCAAATAGCCGAGACTTGACGGAGCTACTGAAAACCACCGAAGTCTTCAGTAGTGCCATCAACATGGAGTTTGGTGTCGATAAATGTGCGGTTATGCATGTACAGCGGGGGAGGGTTGTAAATTCAACAAATTTACAACCTTCTGAGACAATGTCTTTCAGATCTATCTCTGAATCAGAAACCTATAAATACCTTGGTATGCCACAGTCGTTGGGTATTGAGGACGAGGGTATTAGACGGTCGGTGAAGGAGCGCTTTTTCAGTCGGCTCACAAAAGTCCTTAACAGTCTTTTGTCAGGAGGCAACAAAGTGCGCGCCTTCAACGCCTGGGTAATGCCCCTACTCACATACTCCTTTGGCATACTAAGGTGGACTCAGACCGAGCTGGATGCCCTGGATCGGAGGGTCCGATCACTGCTCACCGCGCATCGCATGCTACACCCACGCTCGTCAGTTATGAGATTGTACATCCCACGGAAATGTGGTGGCCGAGGCTTCCTAAACGCCAAGGATCTCCACAACCGCGAGGTGTACAATCTCAGGAATTATTTCCTTAACAACCAGTGTGGGATACATCGTGATGTGGTGGCAGTAGACAGGAACCTCACGCCGCTCTCCTTGGCAAACGAGAACTGGCGCAAACCTGTGGTACTAAGTACTGCGGATCGCAAGACGGCATGGGAGAGTAAGGTGCTACACGGGCGGTTCTACAAGGCCCTCACGGGACCCGATGTGGACCTGCTCGCGTCGGTGAACTGGTTACGATTCGGGGATCTCTTCGGAGAAACCGAGGGTTTTGCCTGTGCAATTGCGGACGAAGTTATGATGACGAACAACTATCGGAAATATATCCTGAAGGACGGTACGGTCGACATTTGTCGGGCATGCCGCCGTCCCGGAGAGTCACTCAGGCATATCATTTCCGGTTGCTCTCATCTTGCTAACGGCGAGTACTTGCACAGACATAATCTCGTAGCCAGGATTATTCACCAGCAGCTTGCTCTTCTATACGGCCTTGTGGACCGCGAAGTACCGTACTACAAGTATTCACCTGCGCAAGTTCTCGAGAATGGTCGTGCCACGCTCTATTGGGATCGATCTATCATCACTGACAGGACTATTGTAGCCAATAAGCCTGACATTGTGATAATAGATCGATCGCAGCGCCGGGCCGTGCTCGTTGACATCACCATCCCCCATGATGAGAATCTCGTGAAAGCCGAGAAGGACAAGTCTAGTAAGTACCTAGACTTGGCTCACGAGATAACCGCCATGTGGGATGTTGATTCGACGATCATTGTCCCGATAGTTGTTTCAGCGAACGGTCTAATAGCGAAGAGTCTCGACCAACATCTTGAGAGACTCTCGCTAGGTGGTTGGATCAAGGGTCAGATGCAGAAGGCGGTGATCTTGGACACGGCGCGGATAGTCCGCCGGTTCCTCTCTCTGCGGCCCTGACCACCGGCAGCTTGGGCCTTGCCCCGCTGCTGGCGGCACCCTAGGTTAGGTTTTTTATAATATGTTTATACGTATTTTGTATTGTTTTTGTAAGTGTTTTTGTATTTTATTTTTATATCCATATTATAAAATAACCTAGCCTAAGAGTTAAAATAAATAAAGAGAATAATAATAATAATACTGCGGGACTGGGTAGCTTTGTGTACAACTGTTCCATAATATACATATATATGAATTTTATTTATATATTAAGGTAATTGCGGCCTAATCCGGCTGCGGCCATACACGAGCACGTCAAAGGGTTCAACAGCAAAACTGCTAAGGAGCTTCTAGGGCTCAAAAGACAAAAAAACTTGCGCGGTGGCTAGAATTTTGACTGGACACTGCAAGTTGAACAAGATGCGACATGCAGGTTCTGCAAGGGCTCAGAGGAGACTGCTATGCACATTCTCTGTTACTGCGGACCACTAATATCCAAAAGAAGTACCTACCTAGGGCGACACATACTGGAACCCTATGAGGTATAGAGCATTACGGCCCAAAGAATCTGGAATTTCCTGGATTCAACGGGCATTAGTAGTGAACTTTAAAGGGCCGTCACAATAGATCACAGCTTGGTCGAAGTGGCACTCAAAGGCCCACAACACCCCAATAATAATAAAAATAACCCCGCGGGGGCAGCTTGTGGCGAGCTGACGGTGAGTGGCGACACCGCGGGCCCCTATTCCAGAGGGCCCTGTCATCTGGCCCTCGCCTCTGTGCTTGCCTTGATTGGCCGGCCAGAGTGGAGTCGCATAGGTCCCGCCTATGGTTGGACCAGGTTGGAAGTGTAAAATGTCATGACGCCGGCGGCCCGCTGAACGGATTACCGGGATCTGGCTACCGCAGACTCACCTCTCGACAACCTCACAGCCACTCCAAAGTGTTGCCCTGTTGTCGCACTGTGCGTTGTGGGGCCCACTCAATGAGTTGGCGAGTCACCACCTGTCATTTACAATTTTGAGTCTGATTGCCACGGCAGGTGTCCGCTAGTCTCTCCCCTAGCCCATTTGAATTTGAATTTGAATTATCCAGTCCATCCAACTTTCAAATCTATATTTATACTCTATATTTCGCCCATGACCTTAGTTCCCATCGCAGCACAAAAGTGCTGCACTGCAATAGTGTGGTAGAGAATGCCTCATGGCATTAAGTTCGCCTTTTGCATATTAAGTTATTCTTTTGTGCAATTAAATTTAAAAAAAATAAATAGTCTTTGCACCTGGCGGGGGGACCATCTCCGGATGTATCACATTGTGCGTTCGGGGATGGTATCCGCCACGTGTATCCCTTGCTTTTAGATTAAGTGTCTTAATCTGTCAGCTCCCACGGCTCATATATGAGCCAGAACGCTTATGGTGACGTCATATCGTGGGATTCGACAGGTTAAAGGGCCTCTTCGCTGTTGGCTTCGGCCCCACGTACGCCTCCCAAAGGTCCGGGATCCCATGGTCTCGTGATATGGAAAAGACATAAAAATAATAATAATACACGAGTGCGGTATTCAAACAACGGTTGGTGCACTATTGTCATGTCAACTTTATTGCTAAGCAGTCATAAGTTGCTTTACACATACGTTTATAAAAACCTTTTCATAGTGTTACGTGAACAATTAGGTTCCGTTAGGTATGTTTATTTATTCAGTTGGTAACAGCTTCGTACTGCATACAAGCACGAAAGCACATTCGGCTCCCTCTACCGCTCGTATCCTCGAGGGTGGTAACTTTCGATGGATTCAATCAAATCAGTTAAATGTAGCTGTAAATTGGGCAGTTCCACTTGAGTGATATTGAGTAATGGTCGCTGCGTCAATATTGATGGGCAGCCCGGGGACGCGCGCCGTATCTCTTGGCTGACGTGTTAATTTGTCAAAAACCAGCGTCATAAAGAAAAAGTGAAACTTCCTCTTCAACGAGGTATTTCACAATTGTCATCCACTTGAGTGGGATCAGGAAAAAGGACTCGTTTTCGATTGAGATATTGTTGGTAGTTATCTTTAATGATACCTTCAAAGGGCTTTCGATGTCAGAAAATATTTTTTTATGATATACCTAAGCTACTTTAAGTTTATTAGAATTACAAAGTTCGTAATTACCAATGTCCATTTGAGACAAAGATTTGACTTAAGTCATCTAAAAGTTTGAGATAACAGGTCACGCGCGCACGTTCGTCGTTAGCCTCGCCTCTTACATTTTATTACGTCCATTACCTGGGATTAAGTCAGCATGCATCGTACGAATGCTGTTCCGTGTCACCGACGCGACGCGTCGCCCGTTGCCGAATTCTCTAATGTCACCTGTTACCCCAAATGCGCCGAGGTAGGGTTCATAATGCTTTCCAGACCCAGTAAGCATGTGTGTGACCTTGTGAATTCATAATCTAAGCTAAACTCAACCACACAGAATCCATTAGCATCAAATGAACTCTGCTACATCAAAATGTCTACAGCTCTGCTAGGATTAACTACTTAATTTTTGTTGGTTCTTATTTATATGCACCTACATCATTTTCAAATGTATTACCAGCGCACCTGCAATTTATTATGCACCAGGGGCTTATATAATGAATAATGTATTTGGGAATCATACGCCGTAAAATGTAATTGCTGATGCTGTGTCGACGGCTAACACGAGAATGGCGGAGTACTACAAGTCCAAGTATCCGCACGGGCGGTCTAGCATGGGTTGCGTTCTCGCGCGCGACTCCATACATCTTGCGCGACTTCAAGTATGAACTCGCGCGCGAGAACGCAACTCATGCTAGCCGGTCTGATGGAGGGCGGCTCGCTCATTTTGTAATCAAGTACGGACGTAATATAATTTCCTGGACTGCGCTAATGAACGTGTATTTTGTTTCATCTGCCGTCAGCAGCACGTAAAACGCGCGACGTAAAATCAACATTTCATTTGGCCCGAGTTCGCAGCGGACTTGGTAGCTTGTGCTTCAAATTTGTGTCAATTAATAATTTTTCCTCTTCGTTTCCGACGCTGCAAATAGAAATATCCTTTCGCAGTAAGCTGATTAACTTAATTTTTCTCGTATCGACTTTTACTCTTGGCGTTTTTCAACTCCTAATTATGTGTACTTTACGTCAACACCAATTATTTTAAATACGATACTTTTATAATAATTTAGTTCACTGTGTTATTTGAACATTTTCGTAACATAATTTTAAGGCAGTTATGTAGTTAGTAATATGTAATCGAATTCATCATCTTAACCGTATCAGTAAATAGACGGATACCCATAATTTTATATCCATATACAGACATCAACACGGCTTTTATGTCATACATACTTTTTGAACTAACATGTAGATTTGTGATAATAATGCCATACTTTATAAAACCATACATTTGTAAGTCTATGTTTTACTATTTTCAATATATGTTTCAATTTTTTCTATTATGTTGCTTAAATAAATAATATTATAAGTTTAATTTAATTTAAAGTAATAATTTCATAATTGAATTAAATGATATAGCGTTGTTGTAACACGGACAATACGGACATTATATTTAAATCCACCAAACAATTGAAAACTATGACATATCTATGACATTTCGAATATCGGTCGTAGATAGAATTTACCAATTCTTTAGAAACAATTACGAATACAAGCAGGAACAAAGTCCCAAACAACTGAACTCGTCAAAATACCTTTCGTACAAAGTTAGACCTGTTAATTCAATTTAACTTATCTAAAAAGTATTTTTAAAAGCTTCCAAGAGGGAACAAGGATAACTTGATAAACCGTAATATCAATGTAGATCTAAAGTAACGGTCTATTAAAAAAGAAATCATTTATAAGGGAAGCGTGTCGACAAGTTTAGTGCGAGAAAGCCTCATGGAGTTTCTACCTGAAAGAAACTTATGAAACTACTAGCTGTTGCCAGCGACTTCGTCCGCGTGGATTTGTATGTTGGTGGTAATATATTCTACATGAGCAGAGAGCATTAATGCGGCAAAATGTAGTAGTCTTCTTCTTCTTCTTTAATTGCCATGTCCTAACGGATGTCGGCGACCACCTAAAGAAGATAGCAGTAGGGACTGTTAATAATTTGTTAATAATTATACAAAGCATGAGATTTGTCTGTCACAAACTACTCATGAAGTTTCAAGCCCTAACTGAAAAAAAAATCTCGATATAATCCCTCTTGCGTGACTCTTAGAAGATTTTCATGTCCACTATTTAAAAAAAACCGATGCATACTTTCAACCCTTTTTCACCACCTTGAAGGATGAATTTTCAAAAACGCTGAAATGAGTTTTCTTCTATTTTAATAAAATATTTTTTTACGAAGTTTAAAGTTCCTGGCTAAAAATAAAATTTGAACCCCATACAAACTTTCAACCCCTTTTTAACCCTTTTAACGCTGGAATTACTTTACTTGTATTCTAATAATATGCTTTCGTACAAAGACTGATGACCCGCAAATGTTTGATCTCCATACAAACTTTCAACCCCTTTTTCACCACCTTGAGAGATGAATTTTCAAAAACGCTGAAATTAGTTTTCTTGTTTTTTAAGAGTATACCTTTTTACGAAGTTTTAAATTCCTAGCTTAAAATAAAACTTGTACCCCATACAACATTTCATCCCCTTTTTAACCCCCTTAGGGGTTGAATTTTTCAAAATCGCGTCTTATCTCTTGTACACTTTATAAATTAAACCTAGTGTGCAAATTTCAACTTTATAGCTTTTGTAGTTTCGGCTCTGCGTTGATGAATCAGTCAGTCAGTCAGTCAGGACATTGCATTTATATATATAGATTTATATTCGCACAGCACTTAAAATATCCACAAACGAACTGCAAACAAAAGCATTGGTTATTTTGTATTTTCGTTTCTCTGTGATGTCTTTTCCGGGGATATTTTCATCCAGTCTGACCTCTAAAGTATTAATGTTACCTGTCTTTGGAAAACCGTCGGTTTCGTAGCTTTTTCGAATTACCTCTAACGTCAGACTGACACCGATAACACCCCATTTTCTATTATAAACTCAATAAATATATATAAAGGTTGATTATAAGTATAAGATTATAGCGTTTTAAAATGTATTATTTATTTTATTGAGTGTAAACAAGCCAGGAGCGGGGCGTATTGTAGGAGAGTCGTCTAGATAAATCGCCTGGCTACGTGTTGCGGAGAGCCGTTCGATGTATCACAGGCACGTATCCAATAGAACCGGTGCAGACATGTTGCGTGAGGCTATTTTCCCTTCTCACGACCTCATAAATCCTTACTTTATAAATTAGATAAGACGCTATACATTTCAGCTGAAGTGCCGAAGAATGTTTCTAATGGACCGCGCGGCACCTTATTCATTGCCTTTTTACTGAATATACCACTAAATTTGATAACAAAAAAATATTTTTACAGATTATATTATAATATCAATATATCAACTTCTACAAAAAATAAAATGATCGGTTTGTTCATTCAGTAAAACTAAGCACAATTTATATTGGGATAACATTCCAGATTCAATGAAATATTTTGCTAATAGAATTACATATTATGAAAGAATTGCCAAGTACGATTAGGACTAGCGCGGTGCCCCAAGGGTTTCCTACCATAACATTTATTAAATGGGCATTTTCGTACCATAAACAGTGGTTGCATATTTGAGCCGTTTGGGGTTGAGACCATGGGGCCTTGGGGGGAAAGCGCTCACAGGGTTTTTAGGGTTCCGTAGCCAAATGGCAAAAAACGGAACCCTTATAGATTCGTCATGTCTGTCTGTCCGTCTGTCTGTCCGTCCGTATGTCACAGCCACTTTTCTCCGAAACTATAAGAACTATACTGTTGAAACTTGGTAAGTAGATGTATTCTGTGAACCGCATTAAGATTTTCACACAAAAATAGAAAAAAAAACAATTAATTTTTGGGGTTTCCCATACTTCGAACTGAAACTCAAATTTTTTTTTTTTTCATCAAACCCATACGTGTGGGGTATCTATGGATAGGTCTTCAAAAATGATATTGAGGTTCCTAATATCATTTTTTTCTAAACTGAATAGTTTGCGCGAGAGACACTTCCAAAGTGGTAAAATGTGTGTCCCCCCCCCCCCTAACTTCTAAAATAAGAGAATGATAAAACTAAAAAAAAATATATGATGTACATTACCATGTAAACTTCCACCGAAAATTGGTTTGAACGAGATCTAGCAAGTAGTTTTTTTTTAATACGTCATAAATCGCCTAAATACGGAACCCTTCATGGGCGAGTCCGACTCGCACTTGGCCGCTTTTTAAAGAATGTAGCCACAGGTTGGTGGGATTGACGCGTGACCAGAGGGCTGGGTCATATCTAGCACAGCGGATCAGCATTGCCATACAACGTGGCAATGCTGCCAGCCTTCTGGGCACGCTGCCAATGGACGGCGATTTGGGCCAATTTTTTTATCTATAGTTTATTTTTATGCTTAGTTTTTAAACTTAGTTTTTAATTCTAGTTTTTAATTTTAGTTTGTAATTTTTATTTTAAGGCTTTTTATTATTTGTTTTATTACTTTTATTACTTTGTTTTATTAGAAATTAAACTCAGAAGTTTTTCATGACCATGATATTTAGATGCGAGGTCTGCAAGGTAACTTTATTAAATCTTTAAAAAAAAATCTGAGGACCATCTCACGCCTGACCGGTTTTTATTATTTATTTGGTACAGTCTAGTTTCCCTTGTAATTACAAAAAAAAATGCGTTTCTTATGTCGCATAAGTATACATTGGATTTGATACTGGTATACGGGATGGCGCATTGGTACTTAAGTGTGAAGTTAAAGTTACAATCAGGAAGGGTGAGCTATGCATATAGTTGTTAAGTGCGGTAAATATGCTTAAGTCCGCGGTAATTCCTCGCTTAAGTAAGTCCCACTCTATGATCTGTTTGCATCCGACATCCTTTACTCAGAAAGTGTTTGCTCGAGAGTGTTTCAAGATTATACAAAGATAAGGTTATCGATTAACTGTCTTGCGTTCAAAACTTTGTTGAAAGTTGTTTTAGGGCGGTATTACACGACTTCAGTCGATAGTTATTATACCTACTAAAGTTACAGCGATTGTATTTATTTACGAAAGGAAACACCAGCAAATATTGTAGGTACTTTATTGCAATATCCGGAGCGATGCATTGTAGGTAGTTATTTGAAAAAAAAAGTAATCAGACTAATTAAAAATGCGAAATAGTTTATAAACACCCAAACTAGTTATAATTTTCCCTTAAGTAATAAAATAGGTGCAATAGGTGCAATAGGTGTGTTACTCAGGAGAAATATACTTAATTACTTACGGCTCGGTCATGACATTGAGCGACTTGCGACGGTGGCACTTTCGTTCCCACCTATGGTCGTCGCTGCCGCCGTCGCCAGTCGCGTAAAGTCGTGGCCGAGCCGTTATGATTCAGGATGCTTAGCCAACGTGCTTTTAGTAGGGTAAAGGCACCAGTAGTCAGCCTTATAGGTAACGACTGTTTTAAGTTTGAACGTTCGGCATTTCTACAGGATTAGTTGGATAAGTAAACAAATGATATAGATATAGATTTTAAGTAAACAAATATTGTCCGACTGACAGGCAAATTATAGTGAGTCTACTAAAATACATATTATGTAATCCACCTTTCTGTAACACCTATAATTATGCAATAAATTTATCTTATCTTATCTTTAATGACATGGTTAGATCAATTGTTTATCATAGTTTTAAAACAAAATATTGAAAAAAATAACAATCCTCTTTATAATATCTCTAATTAAGTTTAAACAAAAAGTGGCACTTTTCTCCAGTAGTCAGCCTCCAAAATCCTGTAAGCAGCCTCTGTGTACCCAGTACTCAGCCTATATAAACTATTCATAATAATTAGATCAAAATCACTAATGTTTATATCAAAATCAACGATATTATAATATTTATTTTTTCTTTATAATTTTTGTTATCGTTATTGTAGTTACTTGTAGTTTTTAATTTTAGTTTATAATTTTTTTGCATATATGTATTACTTAATAAAATAAAAAAATCTTATAGGTAGATACATACAATTCTTATGACACGAAATTAGTTGGCCATAGGTACTTAATTAACTAACACTATTCTTGTAAACTAATTCTTAGTTACATATTTATTTTCTAATAATTAATCCGTCAAAAATTAACGAGGTAAATCAGGTAATATATAATTATGTTCCTAGTAGGTATTCGGTAAAAAATAATTAATCGAGTCTATGCAGATCTAATTATCATTAATAAACAAAGTCATATACCGACCAGGAAAAATCAAAATGATAGTTATGTATAGTTAACGTCAAAAATATGTATACACTTTTGAACCTTATTTCAATGAGATAGGGTTTAAAAATGTGGGCATATTTTTGGCGGCGACGTACCAAGCAAGGTCAATGGCTGAGTACTGGATCCGCGAAACCCACTGCTCAGCCGCATTAAAACGTTATTTCAAATGCGGCTGACTACTGGCTTTTACTTTAAATTGACTAGGGCATGCCCAACTAAATTTGAAAATGTAAATTTAACGGTCCTAACGGTCGCATTGGCTCGAAAATAATAAAAATAAACGAATAACCCAAAGGTCAGCCGTGGGGGGCTGGGCACTGGATTCTTTGAAAAAAAGTGTTATCCAGTGGCCAGCCCTCTCAATTTATAAGTGAAATATTGATATTTTCATTCAAATATAATGCAATTTAATAGATAAACTAATAAATAAACCAATCATTAACAAAAACAATTACTTTTAACATTAAAACATAGTTTTTCTTGCCTGTTAAGAGAACACCAATTGCAGTAAAAAATATGGCGGACATGACACTATTGCACTCGTCGACAAACAGCACCTGTATGAACGAGTATATTTCTTCCCCCCGTTCCCTCACCGCAGCTGTCGTGTGACGTATTAACCAATAAGGAATCAAATATATATTTATGACCAATAAACGACTCAAAAGGCTGACCACTGGTAGGTACCAGGCCAGCCAGGTGGCTGGCCACTGGTGCTGTTACCCTACTATGAAGATATGTATTTATATAACAAACTAGCAGAACAAGAAAGTTACCTAATAGATACAATTAGACATTTTCTTTTATGACTTCGATACGTGGAAGGCAAGTAGAAAACTTTTGCGACATCGTCCATTTATTGGCTGAAATTCGATTAAATGAATCGTGTCAGGTCGAACGTATTACGTAATTCCGACAGAATGGCCAAATATTAGTAGAACGTGATCTCAATAAGAATACGTGATTTGATTGAACTGTTTTAAAATTATCAAATAAGTTAGGGTATACCTAACTACAATGTGCCTCGATACCACACACATATTTAAATTTCCCTTTATTACAAATCCCTACGAGTTTTTTTAATATATCATACATATTTCATGAAGTAGTTGTATTTGAAAAAGACACTGGATGTATGTTATATGTACATATGTATATTCTAGATTCAATCATTCATATGCTCCGAAAAAACTCTAAATAGGGTAAAAGTGAATGGAGTCCAATTGATTCAAAGTTCAAACTTACGAGTAGGTATTCACGAATCCCATGACTCGTACGAGTCACAGAACTTTTAATAATTTCATAAGAATGCGGGATGACTGGTTACCAGTAACATTGTTTATATGTAGGTATATGTCGGCAGCCGATTGTAAAATCAGGCAGATCATAAAATTCCTAGGCCTATCGTTAATCGTGTAAATTATTATCTCGTTCCCTGAGTCAACAAACAGTTGGGCATCTGACGTAACCTAACGAACCTATCCTACCTATCTATTCGTTTAAGCTTTAATGTGACTATCTACCGTCAAAACATTACACAGGACGAACTTTATGATCGGCCTAATTTTACCATCGGCCGACGACAACTATACAATTGTAAATAGGTATAAGTATGACCGCCGCATAAAGTATTTTTAAAACGATTTTCGGTACCTACCCTAGTTTCATTTTAGGCGAAATAAAAAAAAAAAAAAAAACAATTTGCCCGATCGGCTGAAAATTTGGCAGTTTTAAAAACTTGCCTTTAAAACGTATTTGTGGCTCCAACTACCACTGTTTGAATTCTGTAACAATGTTTATTGATCAAAGGCTGACGCACTGCGAGCAATCCCAACAAAGCTGATGGCGTTTGACTGTCATCAAAAAATAAAACGAAACGGTAACGCTTTTCGGAACTTTCATCCGCACGTTTTAAATTTACAATTGTGAGCTGGGTTTTTAAACGGCTACTGGCATCCTAAGCATCCAGTAGCACCTGTTTTTATTTGTAAACCGCTAATGGCTTAAAGGAAATCTCGTTGAACTAGTAAATGGTGAGAGGAATTTAAATAGAGTATTTTTATTATTTAATTGTGATGCCCGGTATTTTACGAAATCTACTTATGTAGGTTTTAAAGAAACGAGACTAGAGTCACGTAAATTAGGTAAGCACATATATCGAATATCGCTCAATAGGTATATACCTACAAAAAATAAAGAGTTAATCGCATAATACGCCGACAAAGTGTACATTTATAGAAGGTTTAACTCTTAATCTAACCAAATAACTAAACTTTGTACAGGTAAATATTAAATAAGCACTTCATATGTTGCTTCAAACGTACACTGTTCTTATCTGGGATCTAATTTTTCCATACAAAACTTCAAATCCAGAAACACGTAAATTTCAAACGCCAGTCTCATTCCAACTGGTTGAAAATAAATTACGGGATGCCATTGCATAGGAAACAGAGTTGTTAATAAGAAAAAAAAATACGACAAGTGGTAGAAATTGCTGTATTTCTTATATTAGACAAAAAACGTGATTTTGTTAATTCACTGGGGGGTGTTCATTCACTGGAGGGTTTACCCTAGGGTTCTTCTAATATAGGTATACATACTTACATGTACAGCTTGGAGCCTTTACAGATTAATAAGTTACATATTGTGAACATGGCCTATTTGTTATATGTATCAGTTTCAGTGGCAAGTTTGTATGAATTATGTATAAACTGTACAAATGGCTGTAATAAAGATTATAATGTAAAGTGTTAAAGAAAACTAAATTATTATATTAAAATAAAATAAAATTAAATCAACTAGGAATGAATTCCGAATGCCTACCCTATTATTATATCATTATTAGTTCATACTAGCAACTACTTTCCGGTAGCTTAATGATACCTGACCTTATAGAGGTATAATATAATTTATATAATATAGCCTCTTTATTCCTTAATAAACAAACATAATTCACAGTAACACAGAACAGTATGGGGTTCTTCAAAAAAGGAGTGTACAGGTTTTTAAAAAGGTCGGCAACGCGCATGTAACACCTCTGGAGTTGCAGGCGTCCATAGGCTACGGTGACTGCTTACCATCAGGCGGCCCGTATGCTTGTTTGCCACCGATGTGGTATAAAAAAAAACATTAAAGGTAACATAAGCTAAATAATGCAGAATTGCTGCAGGCACTGGTTACAAAAGCTTCTGCCATCGAATCCAACCAGTGGGTTACTCGAGTTTCCTCGTGATGCTTTCTTTTATCGAAAAGCAACTGTTAGTCAAATGATATTTCGTGCATAAGGGCCCGATTCGGATTTTGTAATAGACATCTATTAGATATCTTTTAGACATCGCCAAGATACGATAACGATATGTTTAAAATCTAACCTGTGAAATTTGACATTTCCGCGATTCTGGAGATACTCTTGAACGATTTCCACAAGATATTACTTAGAGATCTAATTCACATCTAATAGATATCTAACACGATCTATCGTAAAAGTGACCTTGGTTGCCCGAATTGCGCTGCAAAAAGAACTAGTTGAAATCTATACTATAACGTATCTAGAATGGACCTAGTACGTGTCGTCTCTTGTGAATATCTTGAAGTTCGAATACGGCAGTAAGTTCCAAGAAACTCAACAAACAAAAAAAAGGTGAGATGTCACGAATACTCGGCAACTATTCGGTATTCGGCCTATTCAGCCACTTTGCCGAATATTCGGTATCCGGCCGAATGTTGCCTATTATTCAGCCGAATACCGAATATCTCTTACACCTGCCTAAAAAGATAAATTAGGTACAGAATAAAAATAACCACTAAATTTAATGTTTAAAATGTTTTCTTGGAAAGTTGTTAAATACGAAGACTGAGCATTCGTTAGTTACTTATAATTTTATTTTTATCATGGGTTCGATTTTATGGACTCTGAATACTATGGGCCCGATTCGGATTTTGAACTAGACATCTATTAGATGTCTATTAGACATTATCAAGATACGACAATGATATTTTTAAAATCTAGCCTGTCAAATTTGACATTTCCGCGATTCTGAAGATACTCTTGAACGATATCCACAAGATATTATTACGATATTTCAACGTAAAAGTGACATTTATTGCCCGAATTGAGCTGCAAAAGAGAACTAGTTGAAATCTAAACTACAACGTATCTAGTACATATCGTATCGTTCTCTAGTCAAGAACAGATCTTGTTTTCCGAATACCGCGGATTCACTAGTTCTGAGTAACAAAAATTTAATCTTAGCAAACTTTGTGCTTTGTTGGCGAACAGTTTTCATAATAAATGTTACTCAAAATGTACAAATTTTATGCCGAATATTCGCTTCGGCCAAGAAGGCATCTCTAATCATTTATTTTCTTTTAAATAATTTTCATTGTAAGCGTTTTCTGCACTGTACAAACCACGCCAGAGGTGCTTGACACTGCGCTGGTTTAACAAAGCAAATCCAGCGGCTATAGGGGAGCGTGGAAACAAACAAAACAAATGAACGCAGAGGGGCCATACCATACTATGCATGCAGAAATTGTGAATTTAATAACATACCTCAAAATAAATATGCTTAGGGTATGTAAACGAGCAGTAGAATACATAAATAGTAGGTATAGCTGGTCAAACAAATCTTGTCAGTAAAAAAAGGCGCGATATTCAAATTTTCTATGGGACGATATCCCTTCGCGCCTACATTTTTCAAATTCGCCGCCTTTTTCTACTGTCAAGATCTGGTTGACCAAGTATAAGTACTTAGATACAATCTTTGCAAATTATTATTAGCTAAAACAGGGCTTATCGGAGATCAATCGAGAGAGATATCGGAGATCGGAAAATATCTAGTTCGAAAAACTGACACAAAAAGCTTTTTTCCGCGGTTTAGTTTCTTTCAAGAATAATAATGAGCCACTATCTCCGATCTTCCAATAAAAATGGTGAAGAGATAATAATTTAAGTTTTAAGGTGTACCTATAAGTTCAAGAGTGTGGTATCTGGCCCTGTATTATGTAACTAATCTGTGAGGTAGGCTCGTCGTGGCGGCGCGGCGGCGGTTGTGCCGCCCGTCGACTGAACACGCTGCGGCTAATAGCACATTAGAGCCATCTCGGCAGCGCAGCTTTAAATATTAACGCCTCAGGCCACCGCACAGCCTCCCTTAAAAAGACTTTTTATTTGTGGATAACGAGATCTCGCTCCTACTGTATAATGAGGTTTCTTATATCTCTGTAATGAGTTTCATACGGTTATTTATTAATGTTTTTAGAGCTAATAAAGGCGTGGCCAGAGTATTGAGAGGTCGGGCTTTATGGCTATTTATGAGTTCCAAGGCTCTCAGGGGATATTCATCGTAAGCCACTGTTACGAGCCGGTAGATTCATCATAAAATGCTCAGAGTAGAGATGTAAAATAACAATATAACTAATATAACGGTTCTCATATAGATAATATATAAATTTGTGGTTAAATCTTTCTTATTATTATTATATTTAATTATGACTAAATCGTTTTTATAAAAGAAGGCCGCACAAATCAAATAAAGCCCAGCAACAAAAAAAAAACAAAAACAGAAAAGCTTTCCGTACCCAACCCATAGTATAGTAACCATGAAATTAACGATACGAAAAGGTAAACCATTCCAAATGTAACTCGTAACATACTCGCGTGATGTTCCCCGCACCGCCGAGCGACAACCTCCATGCATATTTATGATTCAATATGTGAGCGCCACTCATTAGAACGTTTAATTTGACGCATGTTTGACGCATAGAATTCCTCTGAAGTATTTGCTAACATTACTAATTACCCTGTTTCAATGGTAAAGCTCCTGATCCATTAAGTACGTTACAAATCGATGTGCGAGGACATTTCACCAATACCAACATATGTATAGGTAAGCTTCAGAATTAATTTGACGTGCGAGCATTATAGGTACCTTACACTACCTACATAACAGTCGGCATTAATAGTAACAAATCAAACCATTCCCTAAACTAAATGTTGAACAAGACGTAGGATGATGCTTACGTAGGTATCTACTTAATTACAATAGGGATGATGGCACATGTTGAATTTTATAACAAAATCTAGTAAATAAAATAGATAGCAAACGAGGAATTTATCATAATAATGTGGATATTAAAATAAAATATCGAAAAATTACAAAAATACAGGATCTGAAAGTTTTAAAATTTAAGTTTTTTTTTAACTTCCAAAAACGATAAGAGTAAGGGTACCATTCGATTCCTTACATTTCATCCAAAAAAATATTGTATAGCACCTACATACATAAACGCAATATTTCACCGACAAAAACGCAATTTTCTTGTTTTGTCCATACTACAAGATAGGCTCCCAGAGACCTTGACGTCACGTTCCCTTATCGTTTTGTTTAGGGCGTTTAGCGAGTGAAGTGCGACTGTCGGCCTTTGACTACAATTTCTGACTTTTGTGTTACTTTAATGCAATGGGTCCCATATAAACATTTGATCCTAAAAACAATCCCGATCGATTGATACCATATATTAAAATTAGTCATGTAGCCTATTACTTTGCTTTTCAACTGTACGCTTAAGAAAGATATTGACTATTTTAGAATTGTCTAAAAGGTAAACATTTTATTACTCACTTTGGAAGGGCGTGCTTCACTCAGAATTAATTATATCGCCTTTTTGTTAAGATGTTGTTGTTGCTAACTTCATTTCGCTTTCATGCACGCTGACACTTTTTTCGAAGCAATTACGATCGTTATTAAACTTGTTTCCGATCCGTGATTTTACATTTCGCGAAACTTTTGCAATATTTCTCGCAGGGGCAGAATTTACATATTCAGCAGTGAAATTTACGTGACAAACAATGCCCTATTAGGGTACAATGCGAATGTCTTTACATTGTTACATTACATAGAGGACGGTGCGATGGCGCGGGTGGCGCGGGCGCGGTGGCCGCACGTCACGGCGAGAGTCAAAGGGCGGCCGTCGACGGTCGGTGCTGATTTACGACGAGGACCTGTGGCTGGCCTTGTTTAAAATGAAAATTATACACAGCCCGCGCTGCGAGGGCGCGACCTTTCTCCCGTAAAGTAACTAATTTATGAACTCGCGATACTCCACAAGAGATGCCTGCGCTTCGCTCTTGAAATTTTAACCACCGCCGCTGCTGTGAAGCTGTTGAATATTTAATACAAAGCTACACATCTTGAGTTTCGGTTGAATCGATAGGTACTTTTAGTTTTTAAAGTTTTGCAATGACATTCGCAGTTTTCGCACCTGGGACAACAATGAATCGTAGTGCCGTCTAAGTTGCGCTAGTCGAGTTGGTTGTTTATATTAGTTTTGCCTTGCTGACTGGAATGCTTCGACGTCATATTATTCTTGCTAAGAAGTCCAGCTCACAATTTGTTTATGCTTATTCCATTCCTCTAATGTTACATACTTAATCGACTTTAGTACAACTAATTTAAATGAGATGCACGCCTAAGATAGGTAGTGCATGTTTAGTAGAGCCAACACAAGTTGACCGTGCTGCGACCTCACTCGATATCACACACAGAATACTGAATTAGATAATAATACCTACGGTCCCACGTGGCTATACACATTCGTAATCTATAAATACAGAGGTATAATAATAAATACTTTACAAATATTTATTATTTAAGTACACAAAACATTTAAGGTTCTGAAACGTTATCCAAGATGAGCGAAGAAAACGCAATGCATTATGATTCGCGACGCATTATCATGAAATATGACAGGTGACAATTGACAAAAGTTGTCTTTAACTTTTAGTTTGTGATCGACATACGGTGTTTAATACATTTATCCATTTACTTACCGTATTATAATAAACATAGTCAATATTACAAGCATCATACAATAGACTTCTGTGAAATAATGCTTTGAATATTTTCTTGTGTTAAAGTTGGTTAAAGTTAAAAATCAAATGTATTAAAACCATTTGTTTTTATAGTAAAGGGGACGGCCGCTTCTCCATACAAACGTAGTCCCCATTTTCCTCTCTGGATATTGACATTATGGAAAATATTTTTACATAATTTGATGTAGGTATTTACCATAGCTGTTCCCTAAAGTTTGACCTTTTTTTAATTTTTTGATTAGGTATTGTAAAATTTAGGAGAGAAAAACAGATTTCATACAAATCTATATATATAAATGCAAGTGTCCTGACTGACTGACTGACTGATTCATCAACGCAGAGCCGAAACTACAAAAGCTAGAAAGTTGAAATTTGCACACTAGGTTGCATTTGTAAAGTGTACAAGAGATAAGAAGCGATTTTGAAAAATTCAACCCCTAAGGGGGTTAAAAAGGGGATGAAAGGTTGTATGGGGTTCAAGTTTTAGTTTAAGCTAGGAATTTGAAACTTTGTGAAAATGTATTATATTAAAAAACAAGAAAACTAATTTCAGCGTTTTAGAAAATTCATCCCCCAAGGTGGTGAAAAAGGGGTTGAAAGTTTGTATGGAGATCAAATATTTCTGTGAGCGTGGGACTTGAAACTTTGTATATGGGTATATTATTATAAGACAGGAAAAGTAATTTCAGCGTTTTTGAAAATTCATCCCCTAACAGGGTTAAAAAGGGGTTGAAAGTTTGAATCCATTACAAATGCTTTGAAACTTTTTAGAAAGGCATAATAGCCGATTACAAAAAAAAGTAATTGCGACGTTTTAGGAAATTCAACCCCTAAGGAGGTAAAAAAGGGGATAAAACTTTGTCTTGGGGTGCAAATTTTATTTTAAGCTAGGAACTTGAAACTTTGCAAAAAGGTATTAAATTAAAAAATAAGAAAACTAATTTCAGCGTTTTTAAAAATTCATCCCCCGAGGTGGTGAAAAAGGGGTTGAAAGTTTGTACGGAGATCAAATATTATTGAGAGTGCGGGGCTTGAGTCTTTGTATAAAGCCATATTATTAAAACTTAAGAATAGTAATTTCAGCGTTTTTAAAAATTCATCCCTTAAAAGGGTTAAAAAGGGGATGAAAGGTTGTATGGGGTTCAAGATTTATTTTAAGCTAGGGATTTGAAACTTTGTGAAAATGTATTATATTAAAAAATAAGAAAACTTATTTCAGCGTTTTCAAAAATTCATCTCCCAAGGTGGTGAAAAAGGGGTTGAAAATTTGTATGGAGATCAAATATTTTTGTGAGTGTGTGACTTTAAACTTTGTATATGGGTATATTATTATAAGACAGGAAAAGTAATTTCAGCGTTTTTAAAAATTCATCCCCTAACAGGGTTAAAAAGAGGTTGAAAGTTTGAATCCATTACAAATGCTTTGAAACTTTTTAGAAAGGCATAATAGCCGATTGCAAAAAAAAGGAATTGGGACGTTTTAGGAAATTCAACCCCTAAGGGGGTAAAAAAGGGGATGAAACTATGTCTTGGGGTGCAAATTTTATTTTAAGCTATAGGACCTTGAAACTTCGCAAATAGGTATTAAATTAACAAAACAAATTTCAGTGTTTTTAAAAATTCATCCCCCGAGGTGGTGAAAAAGGGGTTTAAAGTTTGTACGGAGATCAAATATTTTTTAGAGTGCGGGATTTGAATCTTTGTATAAAGCCATATTATTAATTCTCAATAAAAGTAATTTCATCGTTTTCAAAAATTCATCCCTTAAAAGGGTTAAAAAGGGGTTGAAAGATTGTATAGGGTTTAATTTTTATTTTAAGCTACGAATTTGTAACTTCGTAAAAAGTTATTTCATTAAAAGAGAAGAAAACTAATGTTAGCGTTTTTCAAAATTCAACATTTAAGGTGGTGAAAAAGGGGTTGAAAATTTGTATGGAGGTCAATATTTTTTGTAAGTACGGGACTTGAATCTTTGTATAATGACATATTATTAGAATACAAGAAAAGTAATTTCAGCGTTTTTAAAAATTCATACCCTATAAGGGTCCAAAAGGGGTTGAAAGTTTGTATAGGGTTCAAATTTTATTTAAAGCTAGGAACTTGAAACTTCGTAAAAAGGTATTTTATTAAAAAACAAAAAACCTATTCAGCGTTTTTAAAAATTCATCCCCCGAGGAGGTGAAAAAGGGGTTGAAAGTTTGTATGGAGATCAAATATTTTTGAGAGTGCGAGACTTAAATCTTTGTATAAAGCCATAGTATTAGAACACAAGAAAACTTATTTCAGCGTTTTTAAAAATTCATCCCATAACAGGGTTAAAAAGGGGTTGAAAGATTGTATAGGTTATAATTTTATTTAAAGCTATGAACTTGAAGCTTCGTAAAAAGGTATTTTATTAAGAGAAAAGAAAACTAATTTCAGAGTCTTTGATAATTCATCCCCCAAGGTGGTGAAGGGGGTCGAAAATTTGTATGGAACCCAAATATTTATTGGAGTGCGGGACTTGAATCGTTGTATAAAGGCGTATTATTACAATACAAGAAAAGTAATTTCAGCGTTTTTAAAAATTCATCCCCTAAAAGTTTAAACAGGGGTTGAGAGTTGGTAGAGGGTTCAAATTTTATTTAAAGCTAGGAACTTCAAACTTCGTAAATAGGTAGTTAGGTAGTAGGTTTTATTAAATAGTGGACTTGAAAATCTTCTGGGGGTTGAGAGAGATTATATCGAGATTATCGAGAACAATTTTATTCAGTTAGGGGCTTGAAACTTCGTAGCCAGGTTGTGAAAGACAAATCTCATGCGTTGTATAATAATTAACAAATGATTAACTGTCCCTACTGCTATCTTTTGCTGCATAATGTTCTAAGCTAATGTAGAATTTATAACCACCAATATACAAATCCACGCGTACGAAGTCGCGGGCAACAGCTAGTTTGTAATAAAATTACCTATTACTATGGGTTGCAGACACATTGTTTACCTACTCAGATAAGACGTGTCATTAATCCTGTCTATTTAATAGTCATGAAAAAATGTCATGCCAATTAATTTGTATAAACTGTGTACACATGCAAAAGTTGGTTTAATAAAGATTTCAAACGTTTTCCTCGGCTGGTTCATGGATAAAAGATAAAGAATGTCTTTTTACAAAATACACACGCCTTCAGCACTCGCTGTAGGCACTAAGAGGCGATTTAATGAGCACTCAAGAATTTTACATTAAGAACTTTAATAAGAAATCCTCAAGTCACATTTGCCTCTATGAGGCGTCAAAAAGTATGTACTTAATTGTTCAATATTTTTATATACCTAGTTAATATTACTTTTCTAAATAACAAATAAGTCGGGTTTCTAATGCTTACTAACAATAAAATATAGTTTTTATTACAATAAACAACTAACCATTCCAACTGGAATGAATTGTGGCTCTCTCTCGTATGTCATTACTATACTGTCATTAGGTATAAATAAGAACCAAAGAGTGCAAACTGTTCTCTGAGGCCACACCGTTCACATCAAATAGCCTTGTAATAGTGTTCGTCAGTTCAGAACAGCCGTTCAAACATGAACCTACACTGCGGTCACCGGTGACCCCCATGGCCTATACAGATAGTGTTACTGCCGGTCACCGGTGACCAACGCGGCTCGAACGAAAGTAGTCGAAATTTCCATTACATTGGCAGTTAACGTGTTAAAATACCAAAAATCGATTATTAAAATAGGTACCTAGTTGTTAGGTACATACATATTTCAGAGCCCACTGTGTCCCACTGCTGCGCGTTTTAGAATAATAGTTCCATTCAATATGAATTTAAAGTACGTCAACACTAAGTGTTCTTCACACTCAATATATCTACAGAATTATTAATTTAATGAGTAGTTTAATAGCGGTCCAACGGCAGCAGTCGGAACCAGCCATCTGGCCTAGGTAAGGGCGATTACCCCACACACTTCTGCGCCTGACCCGGAATTTTGATTAAGCGTTAACTAGATTACACTAAGGGTAAATTGAGACTGTTTCTTAAACTACTAAACAGTTAATAGTGTTTGCCAGAAACTTGCGAGTTTACTTATTTGCTCGGTGACATCGGCTATGAGAGTTATGGCGTAAGTTTCGCTATACTGGCGTCGCGTAATCTGAGGCCCTAAGCTATGCAAATTGCGATACAAATCTGCACACCGTTTACAGAACATGTTCGGGTCGTAGTTTTAATATGTATAATAGTACCAATCCTTGCTGGAATATACTTATTAGTTATGTTGTAATCTGCAAATTATCGCACTAGTGCAGCAAAGTAGCACCATATGTACTGTAAATAACTATGATTTATTAGTACTTAGTGGTTTCGAAAAGTATCAGACTTGCGATAATTGAAACCAGCTTTGGCCACGTTTTTATGTATTACCTACATAGTTGATTTTGCGCCGGCAGTAGGGAATTTCATTGTCTCACCCAAGAGTAAGGTAGGTAAAGGCGCATCTGCCGCAACTTCAAATTAGTACCAGTGCTTACCAAGTATGCTCCCATCCGCCTTGCTTCCAACTATATATTTACTTAATAGCGCTCTACTAATACTAATTTGTTCAGTGTCTAAATAGATATTTTCAGCATGCATGCAGCGTGCATTAAAAATAAAAACCTTTCAGTCCTGCAATAGATGTTCCTGGTTCACTTACCACTTCATTTTCAATGTGTTTTTATCTATCTTTATTTCGTCTGTAGCCTATGACAAACCGCTGGGTGAGAATACGTTTGTGCCATACGCCACTTGCATTGGTTTACAGGAGAGCGAAAAGAAGCAAAAAAAAATTTTTCTCGAAAAGTTTTCCATTTAGGAAATATTGAACTTATTTATCATTTAGGCACATATGTTTACTATTTATAGTATAGTATATACAAATATTGTGAATATAGTGATAATCATGAAATAAAAGCACTTTTATTATTGCCATATCCGTTTTCGATGAGTAAATGTTAAACGTCCAATGTATGATATGACACAAAAGTGTTGGATATGTCACACTTTTGTGATAATTTTCTGTTAACAGAGTGTAATTATCCTATAGTAAAATGCGGATATGGCACAGCATTTTTGAAAAATATGTTTTTCCAAAAACCGATTAGTGTCAATTATAGCATATTTTTTGTTATGTTAGAAATCATTAAAAAACGATTTTGCTCAAAAATGGATATGGCACAAACGTATTCTCAGCCAGCGAAACATATGACTCTATAAAACTATAAATATTCACTTTGTATATGTATATGATAACATTAATCGAATGGCACGTGGTGTTCAGTTTTTAATTCCCTTAAGTAACAGAATGACGTAAACTTGTTTTTCTTTATTATTCCACCGACACCCACGTTATCAGTTTTTACATAATATGACGACTGGTCTGGCCTAGTAGGTAGTGAAACTGCCTGTGAAGCCGATGGTCCTGGGTTCGAATCCCTGTAAGGGCATTTAGGAACAACTTAGTATTTATTATTATATCATCATCCAATTAGGGCAGAAAAAAGTAAAACTGTTCGGTATTTCGTTAATAGTAACTTGATGTTTAGTACTGATGAATTTAGCAATCGTGTGACTAGCAATTGGGAAATTCTCACCTAAATCGCCGAAAATGTGTGTTTATGAGGATGCTAACGCTAAATTTTACTTTTTATACCTATTAGGCTAAATTATTTGATTGATTGATTGATATTGATTTTTACATGTTTTATCAAGGATTAATGCCATGAAAAGAATCACAAAGAAATTAGACTACTTATATTTGCAAGGGTAGACTCTAGCCTCTAGACCCTCATTTTACTTGTCACAGATGTAGGCGATTATGCCGTTCAAGGATCGGGTTGTACAAATGTACAGCCACGAGCGACGCTGTCGCTAGATTATAGATGCTGATTAAATCATCTGTAAAGATGAAGGCCTGATCAGATTCTAGCCAAAACTTTAAAAGCTTAAAGTTGTCTTGAAACATGTTTATTTATTATTTTACTAAATTTTGAATAAATGCAAGTTCAAATGCTGATTCTATTTTATTGTGTTCAAACATTTCACTAAGAATAAAGCTTAGTCGAAAAAATCTCTGAATGTATCTTAGCCGATATCTACAGTGTATGTAGTTGTTTCTCATGCGGTTATCGGCCGACTTAGGCTTTCAAAGATGTTATCACCAGCTCGTGAGCTGAAACACTCGACCCAGTTCGAAAAACACTTTCAAGGCACACTTTTGTTCTTAAATAAGACTGAGGTAAAGCTCCAGCCGGATGAAACAAAGTACTTCCTTCACATGTCTGTGTTCGGGTTAGAAAGGAGGTCGTAAAAAGGAGTTTAAACGAAGGTAGACGCATTCCATAGCCGAGAACAAGAGTTGTTATTCCCGAACGCAAGCGAATTGAACGCTCAAGTAAACCCATTTCTATTTGTTCTCTCTATCTCGAGGTTACAGTACACAGTGGTTTACCTGTGTGATCGAATCGGCCTATGCTCGCCAAGCAATTGGAATACACGACAACGTAGGAATGGTGTAAATCAGCGCGTCCATAAGTCAGTTGAGTGTCCGTAAACTGAATATTTATGGCGCAGCCGCGGTGCGATGTACCTACATTAAACACGCCACGAAGACTTGCGTCAAAACGATTTAGCATATTTAAGTCTGGGCACCTACTTAATATACTGCAAGTTAGGAACGGAGATCACTTGTGGCATCTGGGTCACCTTTGGAAATTTCCGCACTAACTCAATGTTGCATATTGATGACGTTTCCTTTCGAGTGCCACAAACATGAATAGGAAACCAAAAGGGCTTCCAGCGTCTAACATAAATCTGTAGGTAAGCGAAAGTTTCCTTGCAACTTCAGTTTTGCTAAACTTTTACAGTTATTAGAATACTAAATCAACATGCCTGTTTTTACTGAAAATCACTCTAATTGTCATTTTACGGGCTATCATTAGAACAAGTCGAATTTAAGCTCAGTGCCCTGTTTATCAAAAGCTTGTAACTTGTAATACAAGCGGATGTCACTTTTTGACAGCTTTTGTTAGAAAGGGACTTCCACTTGTATTACAAGTTACAAGCTTTTGATAAACAGGGCATTGGAGGGCGAATCGATTTTTGTAATCTTGGTATAAAACGATTTTCTACGAGAAACATATATATTATATTTCATCAACCAGATTTTTTCATCCAGGAATGTCACTGGTGACAGCTGACAGATCAAAGCCATACCATATCATAACAAGAAATAACTATTTGAATAAGCTTCCTGCTCTCTATTTATTTGTAGTGTAGTGAGAAACACAATAAGAAACTAATTTCAGTGTCCTAAAACACTTTTTTTTATGATTTTATTAATCTTTTTCCAATAATATATTTCGGTGATACATTCCTTTCTACCTGAATGAGTTAGGATTGTAAATAAAAACAGGTACAAAATGTACCCCGTTAAAGTTTAAAGGATCGGTAATGTCAGCAGAGTGATGGATGTAAGTTCACTCGTTTTGCTCTAATAGCGGGAAACAGCAGGTGGGAGCTGTTGAGTGTTGAACGATGTATGTATTTTGTTTTTCAATTGTTACCCATACAATGGACACGAGATGTCCTTGTTAAAGTTTTTCATTGTTGTAACTTCGCAAGAGTAAGCATTTACGTGCACCAAGTTTATCTTAATTGTTCAGCTCCCTAAACAAGCACAATTAATTTTGAGCCTTTATTTTTTATTCATAAACTGTTTAATGAATCATGAAAAAGTAAGCGTAGGTAGGTTATGTACACCTAATTTTGTGGGACAAATATCATTGATTATATAATTCTTCGCAGACGTGGTTTTGTAAGCAAAAGGACATATTTATTTTCGAATTGCTACCACCTTGTATATAAATAAATATGTAAATAAAAAAAGCTATCAACGTCTAAAAAAGATGTTTTCTCTATCATTAATTAAGAAATTATGATAATGTATGGTAACAATCAGCAATTTTAGACAAATATAAGTCAACATTTTGTAAAATGAAATACAATAAAGTTCCAATTGCAATTCTAAACAGGCGTTATATTGAAGTGAAATTGTATCCCTACGGGTTTTTTTTTCTATTTATCACTTAGTCACAATCAAAGAATATAATACTGGTCACAATGAACAAAATAAGCTATATATATTCAAATATTTAATTAAAACCAAGCTATTAATAATAATAATAATAATAAGCCCGCAGGGCAGCTTGTGGCGAGCTGTTGGGGAGTAACGACCCCACGGACCCGAGTGCTCCAGAGAGTCGGTCAGGGTCTCCGTCTCCGGCGTGTCTTCGTCGGTCGGAGTGGACCCCAAGGGGACCCAGGACTCTCGGCTCTGGCTTGCCTTCATTGGCCGTCCAGAGAGGAGTCGTTAGAGCTATATGCTCCAGGGGTGGAAGTGAAATTTGCGTAAGCGCGAGTTGGCACAGTGGCTGTTTACAGCCACTGGGTAGAAAGCGGTGTACACCTCTCGACACCCCTGAGCCGCTCACACCGATGTTGCCCCTGGTCGTCTTTACGGCGACAGTTTCAGGGGCCCATCTAGTCAGCGGCGAGTCACCACCTGCCTCGATAACGTGTGTTAAGCATTGTTATGGCAGGTGTCCGGACTTCTTTTACAATAGCCCAGTCTCATTGTCCATCCAAAGTTCAATCCATAGACCGATTTGCTGTTCACTTTTTCTACAATAGTTCCAATGCCTGCTGAGACCGGTTCATGGGTGTCTATTGTTGCGCCTGTGAACGGGTTCCAGCAGGCGTTCTACATGACATAAAAGCTCTCCAAGGGGCCTCTACGTGTTGGATCTATATCCCCACGCAAGCCTATCAAAAGGCCGGGATTATAGGCCCGTGAAAGCCAAAAGGAGATACAAATAATAATAATAATAGTTCTTTATTTACAGGTAAAAACCCATTTCAAAAATTAAGTACAGTGTAAAAATACAAAAATACAGAGAATAATATAATAAAAATGTAAAAAACACTTAGAAAAATACCTAAAATTAATAATAATTAGGCAGTCACGGTCAGGATCGTCACTTCCTGTTCCTCTCACGGTGCACGGATATCCGGTATTTGTATATAGGATTGTCCAGATACACGGACAGCTCACGGAGAATACTGTTGTCAGATGATCTTAGGCGACTCCAAAAGGAAGCGACGCGGGAGCGAATAATAGCAAAAAAGTCAGGGACCTCGGCCTCAGCAAACATGGTCGACGCGCTGCAGTATCTTGGTAGCTTCATTAGAATGCGGTATGCGTCATTATACTGCACTCTAATTTTATTCATCGCACGTCTTGTGAATCTGCTCCAGAGCTGACATGTATAGAAGCATAAACAATATGCCCTAAACAATGTCACCTTCACATCATCACTGCAACGCACGAATCTACGCGCAAGCATGTTGCACCGCATGGCCAAGGCCCTGCGCTCCCGCTCGATGTCTTCATCATCAAGCAGATCCTCCGCGAGCAAATGTCCTAGGTACCTGAACCCTTTCACTCTTTCCACTTGTGCTCCATCCAAATACACTGGCGGGACATTCGTCGGACCTCTCCCTGACTTAAATACCATCATTTTTGTCTTTAGTACGTTATATTTTAGACCATGGCTATGAGCATATTGCTCACATACCGTCAGAAGTCTTCGTAGGCCCCTGATTGATGGGCTGAGAAGCACCATGTCATCGGCATAGCTAAAATTATTTGTACATGTAGTGCCTATATGGCAGCCCACTCTGGTTCCTCTCAGCTCAACAATCAGGTCATTCACGTATAGACTGAAGAGGTCCGGCGAAGTCAGGCCTCCTTGGCGTACTCCACACTCTAATATATATTCATTAGAGGTTGTGTCGCCCCACCTTACACAGTTTGATTGGTTCCCGTACCAGTACCTCAACAGATTCACGATTTTTGGAGACACATTAGATTTAGCAAGTTTTTCCCATAGCAACTTCAAGTTAACTAGGTCAAAAGCTCTACTAAGGTCTAGAAAACAGGCATACACTGATGTTTCCCGCGCCACATAGTAGTTAACCGTGCTTTTAAGACTGAAAATCGCAGAATCTGTTGAGAGGCCGGGACGAAAACCAAACTGGGCATCATCTACACACATATTGCGCTGCAATTCTGGGTGTATTAACCTTTCAAGTATTTTACCTAGAATTGTACCTAAGGAAATCGGTCTGTAATTTTTGATACTTGAAAGATCACCCGTTCTATTTTTTGGCACAGGAACTACCACGGTCTTTACAAGCTTCTCAGGTAGATACCTAAAGTCAAGACATTGATTATACAAAGTAGCTAATAAACCAAACACTCTATCGCCAGCGTAAAGTACATGCTCCACACTCAGCTCATCAAAACCCGGAGACTTACCTCGCTTCATTTGTCTGACGACCTTGGCTACATCATCAGCCGTGATGTTACTGCGTTCTGCGGTCTGTGAACGTGGACACTGCGACAGAGGTTCGACGGGCAAGTAAGACGCAGCACTGGCAGGGAGTGGCTTGACACTGAAGTGATGTGAGAACAACTCGGCAATATCCTTTGCATCATGTACGCCTTCGATACTGACTGGAACACTAGTTTTAGGATTAAGTTTTTTTGTATCCTTCCAGAACTTGACAAAGTTCTTGTCAGCACGATGGGTGGCTAGTATGTTCATTCGTATAGTGTCCTCGTTGTTCTGACACCACTTCAGTTTGTTTTTAAAAACCTTTCGACTATGGATCATTTGATCAAAGGTTTCCCCACTAGAGGGTCTGCCACTAGTGTCCCAACAACTGAAGCACTGCTTGGCCCTCTCGTGACTTTCTCTCACGTGGTAGTTCCAGCCCAAGACCTTTTTAGCTGGTTTCCGTGCAACGTGACAGGCATTTGAACTTGATGCAGCTGCTTTTTGCAGCGAAGATTTGTATCTTGGTTCTTGTCATAAAAAATATCAGTTAGGTACCGGTGTTTCATGCATAAAACTTGCTGACAATCATCACAGTTGTTACTGTTACTATTAAACTTAATTAGTCTTAACCTAGTATCACAGTGCTTAGTGTACATATTAATATGATTTACGTCTCTTGTGCCCCATCGGACTCCATTGAGCATATTTAGTCTACTGTCTACTTCCTTCTTATTGGTGATCACACTCATCTCACACACTACCGACACCGGAAAGTGGTCGGACCAATAAACACCGTAGTCCACATGCACTGCTGTAATTGTGTCCCGCGCTGCCGGGGTTGTGACACAGTGATCCAGCCACCTCCTGGAGAGGTGAGCATCACTCACAAAAGTGTACGTGTCCTCTGCTAGCCGTTCCATATCCGCGCATACCAGCAAGTGATCATCACAAAAAGCCTGGAGCTCCAACCCAAACCTGGTACCGGGGTGCGCGTTGTAGTCGCCCAGTACATAAGCCGCTTCTGCATCACTGTCGGATATTGTGGCCGCCACACTAGCTAGACAGTCAGTAAAATCAGTTAGATTTTCTGCCTTATCGACCGGTAAATATACACTGAAGACAAGAATGTGACAGCCGTCCAAACTAATTTGTACTCCTGCCACCCTATCTCCAACGCACTCCACGACAGATACGTTCGGGAACTTAGATTTTCTCCAAAGTAACGCTAAGCCTCCGTACGGGCGACCCCTTATCACCCCTTCCGATGTGTCCACTGATGATTTTGCGTGACATGCAAAATCATCATTTATCTCATTCACAAAGCCAAGGTCATGTGGAAGTAGCCACGTCTCTTGAAGGGCCACAATATCCGCCTTTAAACATAGCTTCCTGACTTGTTCTACTGATCTTTTTATAGACTTGCAATTGAACGTGACCATCACAATAGGGCATTTGGGTGTACTATTCATTACGTGGTTGGTTGATATCGTTGCGTACGTATTTCTCACGGTAACGGCGGTAGACTAGCCCAGCGGGCCAAAAGCCGGTTTCCATCATAGTACCCAATTGTCCACTGCTTACAGTAACTTTAAATGAATTGAAAGTAGTCTCTCGGTAGGCTTTTAAAAGTTCGACTTTAACGAAGTCTTGTCCACTGTCACGTATGTGTTCCTGAATGTCTTCCACCGTTAATGATTTTTTCTTTCAAAATAGTGATGTTTATTATTTCACCTTTTTGTGTATGATTATAAAAGTTAAATTTGAATCATTAAAAGCTGTTTAAATATTTTTACACGATTTTAAATCGTAGCTGTATACCGAATAGGTCTGTATCTTTTATCGCTTATCTCAGTATTAAATTTCTTTATTTTCGCAAGAGTAATGAAAAACATTGCAGGTGTTAAAATTGTAAAATTGCAAAGGGTTCTTATGATTCGAATTATATTTAAGAACCGCACATCGGGATTCTATTGAATTCATTAACAAGTTTATCTATCCTTATCGCACAAAGTACTTTTGTTAATTGAACGCATTCGTTGCCAACCAGTTACCCTCTAAATCTCCAAACAACAATGACTTGTAACGAACATGTTAACAGAAATGGTGGCTACACTGGCTGCGTGTTCAATCCCGCGTGTAAAATATCATTCCTTCAAATTTATGCGTAATGAATGCCAGCGAAGCAATTACATGGGCCGATGGGTCGCTTCATTATCGTGCTTTAGTAAAAGTAGAGGATTGAGCAGTAAATCATACTGCAATTCGTTAAGCCAGTAAATAGTAATGGTGGTTATCCCGGTGAGATGAGAATATCTCCAGCGGGCAGGCAGAGCGCCGCCCGCCATTAAATCCTGGCCGCAGTCAGCTAAGCTTCAGTAGTGCTACATACTTACTAGTAAACTGCGTATAACTTTATAGTTTTGGGTTACCCTAATATTGCTACTTAAAAGGTATTTGCGTGAACTGTCAAATTTTGCTATTATGTCTGTATAAAAGTTAGGGGATACGAGTTTCCGAATTATCCGAGGAAACATTCCTGACATACATAGTTTCAACAAATTCATCATTTTTTTATTTTTACTATAACTCTGGTAATCGGAACTTACAAAAATTCTGGAGTGTTCACATAATCATTACACTTAATTACGTAATAAAACAGCGCTTGTATTTGGAGAGTGCTTGTTACACATGCCGTGCTACGTACGAAGTAAAGATTTTTTTCTACACAGACGACATTAATTCTTCAAACATTATCTACAGCACTTCGAATAAAAGCTTTGCCAGAAAAGGGTTAAAGCGTGGGTGTTGTGCCTATTCTGCGTTTAGCTGCGCTGCGGCGGTGGCGCTCCCCGTGGCCTTTAGCGGGGGCCTCAGCCCGCGGCCGGCCGGCGGCCCCCTCTCATGCAAATTATTCACCGACTACGCGTGTAAGCGCCGCGCCGCCACTGACCATGCGGAAAACAGTTCTATCGCACCGTATGAAACGGCCCATGTGCTTTGAATTCCAAAGCTTTCCTCAGGCAAAAGTCAATAAAATTAGAGATCTAAGGAACGACTGTTCAGAGAAATTTACAATTTATTTAGCTGTACTGCATTTAATAATATTATTTTTTATATGCAGAGGAACCCGTGGAAATATGGTCCCTTTAGGTATATTATGACATAATATGGTGAGATTAGACAAACAATTGATATTTGACAATGCCCAAATCCACCATTTGTATATAAGTGCTATAATGTATCTATTATGCAATAAGTAAATAAATAATGGTATAATTATTTATGACAATAAAATTATAAGCAATGTATAATTACCGGGTAATCAGGGGACATAAATAATAATAAATAAATAAATTCATTTATTTCAGGACCATCAGGGATCATTTTTAGGGTTCCGTACCCAAAGGGTAAAAACGGGACCCTATTACTAAGACTCCGCTGTCCGTCCGTCCGTCCGTCCGTCTGTCACCAGGCTGTATCTCACGAACCGTGATAGCTAGACAGTTGAAATTTTCACAGATGATGTATTTCTGTTGCCGCTATAACAACAAATACTAAAAACAGATTAAATAAAGATTTAAATGGGGCTCCCATACAACAAACGTGATTTTTGACCGAAGTTATAAGCAACGTCGGGCGGGGTCAGTACTTGGATGGGTGACCGTTTTTTTGCTTGTTCTATTTTTTGTTGATGGTGCGAAACCCTCCGTGCGCGAATCCGACTCGCACTTGGCCGGTTTTGTTGTTAGTACTTACGACTATGCCTTATAAAATATTGTTAGTATTATTAGGTAGGGTATATAGGTAGGTATTAGGGGATATAGGTAGGGTAGATCGAAGGTAATTAATCCAGTTTTGAAACCGCAAGTCTATTTAACTTCGAAACATTTTATACCAATTAATTGTATTACGTTTTACTTGGCCTTTAGTAAGTTACGGTAAATCGTATCAGAAATTCAAAAGTCAATACATATAAGGTTATATTGCATAATAAAATAAGTAACTCGTATTAATCTACATAGAGTCATACTCGTTGTCATTTTTACCTCCACATTAAAAGCAAGATCATTTTCTACATGCACGGCAATATATCTTCTAGAGAATATTTGCTCCTTATGTCCATTTTGACCTTGGTTTCCCGTGTAGAATTTTCCTCCACGTGTGTTCTACTAATTGAACTGAAGGAAATGTCGCGTTCAAATGAAGTGTGAAGCAGTGTTTCGAATCAATGCGCAGCTTCAAAACTCGAATTTATTTACGAAAATTTACACCTTTTTTAGGTAGGTATTCAATCTTCTGAATGTAATATAAAATAATAAAACATCTATTTTATAAAGCTTTACTCTTGAACTCGCCACTAATGCCCTAACTCATTACCCTAACCGAAGTAAAAACTAGGCGTGCACACCTGTGTAGGCCTAGTTTTTCTCCTAGTTGACAGGCACCTAGTCAATTAACAGTCAAGTAACTTTGGGATATGTTTTTGATACCGTATTTCGCACTTTTGCCGCTAAAATAAGACAGTGCGTAAGAGTAATGAGGGTAGGTAAGCCATTGATATAGATATCTAGGGACTGGCTATATAGGCAATAATAATAAGGCATGACAGGGGCCAGTACAGCGGTGTGAAATCGCTACAACGCGATTGGTTGATGAGTTCGCATCACGCGCGCGATTGGTTGACGAGTTCGCATTACGCGCGCTATTGGTCGCAACTAGTCGCGTTAGACTGCACGATTGGCTGGAATTCGTGGGTAGCACCGCTGAACTAGTACGATGTTTAGTGCCCCATTAGCCCGTCCTTAGATATTATACGTCAATGAGGTAAGCAGTGTAATAGATACGCGCGACACCCTAGGTAATAATAATCGGGCAAGGTCGCCGTGCGAATGAATCCGCATTTTACCACCACACAATGCAAGCAATTCATAAAGAATATTTTTATGAAATTTTTAATACTGGCTCGTACATAGGCCCCGCTCTCATAAATCAAGTACTTCCGGGCGCCCTTTGAATTTCCGCACTCCCATGATATACCGCGCCTGTGACAATGCCAGCCTTCGCCATTTATACACCAATATTCCTTTTGACGTGAAACGACACTAATTAAACGGGGAAAGCGAATTATACTGAATATTTGTTTGTGA
The DNA here is from genome assembly GCF_948474715.1 of Cydia amplana. Classification (NCBI taxonomy): domain Eukaryota; kingdom Metazoa; phylum Arthropoda; class Insecta; order Lepidoptera; family Tortricidae; genus Cydia; species Cydia amplana. The sequence continues at coordinate 8,094,228 of NC_086077.1, read as the reverse complement.
ATTGGACCGGCGAATGGGCCCCTATTATGCCAAATGTGGGATTTACTAGTACCTTAACGTTGTGGCGCGCGTTAATATTTCAGTAAAAAAAAACCTTACTAAAATTGTTAGGTTAAGTATATTTTATAACAAAAACAGAAAACTGTCATATTGATTTAGCCATTAGGTACATTAAGTATTTGACATTTCTGTTGAACTCCACTTTACGTACTTACTATACATGTATAAGCTGCTCTAGAACTCAAGTTATGTTTTTCGCATTTAAACTATATAATGATACTAACTTTTGCCCCCGACTTCATCTGCGTGGAATTAGTGACAGCAGCTAAAGTAAGTATAGCTCCTGGATAATGCTAATAGCAATCATTCAATTTGCGCATTGCTTACTTCAATTATTAGTCAATTCATTAACTCTTTCAATTCCACCCCCTTTTTCACTGTCTTCAGGGATGATTTCCGACATAAAAACTATCCTATGTCCTTCCCCGGAACTCAAACTATATCTATGCCAATTTTCAACTAAATCGGTTCAGCGGTTTAAGCTTGAAGAGGTAACAGACAGACAGACACACTTTCGCATTTATAATATTACTAGCTTTTGCCCGCGACTTCGTCTGCGTGGAATTAGTTTCAGCAGTTAAAGTATATCGCCTGGATAAAATCTAATAGCAATAATTTTGAGAATAATGCTTTATTGCTTACACCAATTAATAGGCAATTCATTTATTTTCTCACTTCCACACCCTCTTTATGGATGACTTCCGACATAAAAACTAACCTATGTCCTTCCCCGGGACTCAAACTATCTCTATGCCAAATTTCAACTAAATTGGTTCAGCGGTTTAAGCGTGTAAAGGTAACAGACAGACAGGAATAATATTACTTATTAGTATGGATATATAGTATGGATGTAATACCCTACGCTTTAATATAGATGGAAAAGTTCAGCCCTTTCTTTTGCATTTATTATGAAAAGCAATATGAAGCAAACTCTGTTAATAGGTTTTGAAATGAAAGGAGCTCATCATTAAATCCATAGCTATAGTGGCTCTAACAATTAATCCTGTGTTAGTGCCCTATAACGGCCATCTAAATGAACGGTCCGTTCGGCGGTACACTGGAATCGTTTTTTTATTATTAATGGCGTCAGTCTTCAGGATAAAATTAGATCGTTAATACTTTATTGTCTTTAGCTCAAGCTCGTTTGGAAAGTTCGTCTCAGTTACGGCGCTAGACGCCGTTTTTGGCCGAAAACTCTAACATTCTAGAGTCTATATCTTCTTAACGGTTCAACAAAAAAATATGAAAAAAATATATATGATTTTACGTTTTATGTACAACATTTCCAACGTTTGACTTGTTCCCTATGACTTATAGTTTTTCCAAAAAAGGAACATTACGACAGGCCGTTTTGCGACTAACTTTGCCTATTTCTAGTAAACGGTTTATTCGATTAAAGTTATTTTTAAACTAGAATAATTGTTTTAACAGATACTACAAATGCAACGTAGAATAATGTTAATAAATATTTTTTTTTTTAAGAAATCGAATATTTTTCAACATTTTGTGCGTATGTAGCTCGAAAAAGGCGTGGCCGGCAGTCGTGTGCTAGCTTTGAGACGAGGAGGCTGTGTCGCTCGTCGCTCCGTGCCTTCCTTGTATTCTGCATGCTTGTTCTGAGCCGAGGTGCAATAAAATTGGAGTTATTGTGACCAAAGATTAAATAACTGCAGAATGTTGATTTGGTTGTGACGCGCTTTAGCGCGCGCAACACGGTGTTTCGCAGCCTATTATTACGAACGTAATGATAATATTTCCACTTATGTTTGAGAAAGCTTCATTTGAAATACACACCGCGTCACATGAATAGGACCAGCATATTTTTCGATGTTATTTAAGATACGAGATAAAATAAATATGTAAGAATGGTACGTATAAACATCTTTAGGCACGTGAAGTTTAATTATAAACAATTGAACTTAACCGCCCAGCGTGACCGCGAGCGACGCTTACGTTGGTAATATTGGGACGCGTCACTTGAATACGACCAATAACTCCCTTCCCCACGCGGCCTCAGTTGCAAAACAAAAACGACACAGAGCGCACGTATTACGCGTATTTAAAGTGAACAACATCAAGTAGTGACGATATAATATTTTTTTTTATTAATATGGGTCGGAAAAAATGTTTGAATCTAGAGGAAATAGGAAAAATAAAAATTCTTTGTGAAGAGGGCTATTCCTTAAGAAAAATCGCAAAAAAAATAGGGCGTTCACACCAGGTGATAAGTCATTTTCTTGACGATCCTGAAAATTATGGTAAGAAATTCAAAGGCCGTACCAAATTCGCTACAACTGAAAGAGAGCGCCGAGCAATATTACGCGAAGCGTCGAATTCTACGCTAACAGCCGGACAAATAGCCCATAATGTTGGAACTGAAGCATCGGTGAGGACTGTTCAAAGGGTTATACGCAATTGTTCGCATTTAAAACGTTTGAAAATGAAGAGAAAGCCATGTTTAAAAAAGCAACACTGTACGGAACGTCTTCGGTTTGCACGAAACAAAATGCACTGGACCAAAGAGTGGCATAAAGTTATATTTAGTGATGAAAAAAAATTTAACTTGGATGGCCCCGACGGGTATTCTTACTATTTTCATGATTTACGAAAAAATGAAATAATTTTATCGCGTCGGCGAAATGATGCAGGCTCAGTTATGGTCTGGGGTGCGATATCATACAACGGACCGATTGATTTAGTAGTGATACAAGGTAGACAAAATTCTAAAAGCTACATTAATCTTCTAAAAACTGAAATATGTAAGTTTAGCAGTATCACAGATGATGAAAATTTCATTTTCCAACATGATAATGCCAGCATTCATAGAGCACATGATGTCCGTCAGTGGTTTCAACAAAAAAATGTCGACGTTCTCGACTGGCCATCACTCTCCCCCGACCTAAATATATTAGAAAATGTATGGGGGTGGTTGTCACGTGAAGTTTATAAGAATGGTAAACAATATAACAACAAGCAAGAACTCGAGAAGGGTATAAAAAAGTGTTGGAGCAAACTACCGATTAAATACATAAGAAGTCTTTATGAGTCAACGCCATCTCGGATTTTTGATTTAATTCAAAAGAAGGGAAAAAGTATTAATTATTAATCAACATTTATTTAAATAAATATTATTCAATAAGATTTTTTTTGTGTTTTATTTAATGGTCGTATTCAAGTGACGCGTCATAATTACCTACCAGCATTGTCACAAAGACTCGCCGAGTCTTAAGAAGTTCGATTGTTCATAGTTAAACTTCACATGCCTAAAGATGTTTACACGTACCATTATTATATATTTATTTTGTCTTATATCTTAGATAGCAAAGGAAAATATGCTGGTCTTATTCATGTGACGCGGTGTGTATATAAAAAATGTTTTCGAACATGCGCCGACATATTGCCATTAAAATTTAACGTTATTAATAAAGTTCAATTTCTAAAAAAAATTAATCAACATTGGCAATTTATGTTGTAGGTACTTATATACTATATAGTTTGATTCAGAAACCATTACATTTTTAGGATTGTTACCCATTAAAATGATGTTAGATCGTTAAGTAAATCTGTAAATCTGTAAATCTGTGTGTGTTAAGTAAGTCGAGCAAAAAAAGAGGCCGTACCATCCTTTTCTCGAAGCGATTCAGGCCATTTTCGACGTCCTGTAATTTTGTGCTGGCTGAAGCTAAAACCCTGAATTTTCAGTAATATATAGGGCTAAACATGCTTAAGATATATTCTTAAAAAACATTCAATTTGAACTAGTAGTTTAAGAATTATTGTACGTCAAAGTTCCTTATTTTCGACACTGACACACTCACTCACTCACTCACTCACCTACGATCATCATAATTCTAAGGTACTTCTAGTATATCCACAAGCTTCAAATTTTAAATATAAGTAGTTTTTAAATTTAATTTTAAAACCTAAAAATATTGCAATATCAGTCACGTTTTAAAGATCTAAGAACTGCATAAGTAAGTTTGTAATCCCATATAAATATTTGCTATTACAAAGTTACTGTTGCAGTTCCTACAAATAGTAGGTAGTAAAGTAAAAGTAAAATGTACGATGTGAGTATGAATGAAGATGTGTTTCTTTATGATATGTGTATACATAGTATGAGTACCCGAAAAGAAGGACTGTCTACAAAAAGAGATGAGATCCCATCAAAAACATTACAGGAAAAAAGGTGCAAGTCTCGCAACGCTTCTACTACAAAAAAGTTTTGAGATGTAATGTGAAACCAAGTCGGTTATTTTAATCAGTGCCAGGGGGTGTTAAAACTGTATCAAATATATATCTTTAATTTGTAATACATATAATGACTTGGCAATCGCACGGCTGCAAACAAAAGGTATACGAGTATAGCGCCAACTGCACGCCTCTGGGCTGTATCTTATTCTTTGAACCTCGTGGCGGTGCAGCGATACAAAATTCACGTACGATCGCAGCGAGCGGGGTAAGCGGGTGGTGCGGGTACAGAGCGCTTAGCTCCGCCCTGACGCTCAAGGGCATTGGGCCTTCCAATCGTCTTAATTAGGTAAAGGCATTTGATATTAACTTTTTATTTTAAATTTATTTACAACTGATTTTGAGAATAAGGCAGTCCTGCCTTGGCGGCCGTAGTACATATTTAAGTTGTTTGGGCGTTTTCTAAAATAAATATCGAAAACCTGATTCTTTCAAATCTGGACATTCTTGGGCTCATTCTACTCAGAATCGACAGCATTCTCCATCCTTCCATTAAAAAAGATGTCCCAAAATGTCCATTCCATTACGTCACGTTTAATTAGGAGAAAATTTTTCACTTGTATGGACGTGACGTAGTGGAATATACAATTTTCAAATACAAATTTTTGGGACAAGTTTTTTTATCATCAGGATTGAATATGCTAGTGATTCTAAGTTGAAAGAACCCAAAAACACCAGGATCTGTGAGAAATTCAATATTTATTTTAGAAAACGCCCATTGCAAAATACCAAAGCAATTGCAAAATTAACCAGCACGGTTAAGTAATTTACGTTTATAAAATATATACATTCCATTCAAAATATTGATATTTGTAAATAAAGGTATCTGATGATGAAATATAGTTCCTTCCAACTAGCATGTCTAAAAATACACTACGGTCTCTAAAGTTATGACCAATGTCGAATTGAGTTACGATAGAACCCATAAGTATTAGGTATTACAACGATATAAATATACACAGGGAGCTAAAAGTCTTTTAGATCGTGTAGTTATGAGTTATGACTTGAGAATCATACTACCTTCCTTATTCTGCAAGAACAAAATGTGATGTATACTAAGTATTAGTACGTACAAACACTTTTAAAGTTTTGAAAATTACTTTCTCGCCAAATCAAACTAGACGTATTAAGATTAAGTAAATCTTTTTAACCGATTTTTGAGACTTTTAACAAACAACTCATCCAAGCTACGAGGCTGGAATAGTTTTCCCTCGAGCTAACCGAACCGCGTCCGCGCCCTGCCTCGCTTGTGAGAGATTCGCTCAGTATTCCCCCGGTTTTCCACTTTCCAGCCGATGGCGAGAGCAGATATATATTTCTGGTAGGTCGCGGGCGAACGTGCCGGCTCGGACCGATATTTCGTGCTCCCTGGACGACAATAATTTGTTAGTCCATCGCGCCACGGTCCGTGTATTGCCGGCGATATATCTCCTTCAGCCCTGTGCTCTAATCGCAAACAATATGAACGATCATCGTAACTGCACCATCGGAAGATGAAATACAAATTTGCACCGTCATTGTCGTATAAATTGGGATAACTTCGCCCGGACGGATTTGAAACGAGGCAACTTCTGAGGTTTTCCCTTTGATAGTTCTCAGTAGTAGTTATACATAATAACTACCAGCCTACTGTTGGAAAAATTGCTTTAGGTGCAGGGGGGGTGCAAATTTAACTAATCGAAATATATTCCCCCTGCACCTTAAACTAATTTTGTTTTAAAGTTCATCTCATGGATGTTTTTCGCGTAGATTATTTAGGTATGATTGCCCGATGTGCTCGTTAAGGTGCTTATTAATAACAGAGTTACATCCTGTTTATTATTAAATATATCTCATATATTCGAATTTAATTAATGCCCAATTATAGTCCTGGCGTGTGATTATATTGTAATAATGAAGACAGAAATTCACTTATCTCGTAAGCAAGGTGGAAGCTTTCCGTAGGCGTAACTAACGTATTTCTACGCTTCAGTAATTTCAGTTACTGTAATTCTTTATTACGGTGCTGTACTCGGCATGATGAAAACAGAATAGACATCGTGGAATGTCACTTTTGTCCGTGGGATTCCATGGGAGCAAGGCTAACAGAGTCTAGTTACGTTTTCCTGTAATTACACGCTTAGCGGAGAACTTAATTGCGTTACTAAGTAACAATGTAGCTAGGTGCTGGTGCTACAAATATTGTTTACAGTACATACTAGTGCGTAAAATAGCACTTTTCGTGCGTAGTTATGTCAAAACTTTAAAGTGCCATATGTACTGTAAAACGTTGTGCGATACACGTGCGAATAGGTAATTTGCAACTCGTGTCGATTTAAAACACCCCCTTCGGTCGTGTTTTAATTTATTTCCACTCGTTTCGGATTTCCTCTTTTTCGCACTTGTATCGAAAATAACAATTTTAATACAGTTGCTCAAAAAGTGCTACTTTTTGTAGCTGTTTAGCGTTCGCAAAGTTGTTTTTTGCGAACTAGTGCTTTTTACTTTTCGATTTTTTTTAAAGTTAATTCTGCCCGTAATCGATACGTGTGGACACCAAAAAGTTTGGATGATCAACTTTCTATATTTTTATTTTGACATTAGACATATATTACGTACAAAAAGTATTGTTACACGATACAAAGTAAATATTTATTTGTTTTTATATAAATAATAGTTATTTGTACAACAAGAGATCAAAGTTTGATATTTCTTCGAGTGCTTATTTTGAGTCCCGTGCAAGCGAAAGATTCTATAGTAGATTCACGAGCGTAGCGAGTGAATCTAATTTAGAATCTTGAGCGTAGTAAGGGACTCAAAAGCGCACGAGATGTAAATAACTTTGATCTCGTGTAGTTCACAAAACTTTTCACCTCAACAGTGAGAACATATTAGATAACCTGAAAAATGTAATCCTTCTTCATCACTCATGTTTTCTTAAGATATACTAACAATTAAGTTTAATTACCACAATCAAACACAAAAACAAAACGTAGTAAATTTCAGTAAAATAGGTAATAATTATATGGAACAGCGACCATCGATTGATTGAAACTTCAATCGACAACTTTTTTTTGTAAAAAAAAAACATTGTAAGATACGGTCCGAATTGCGGATACGTACTTTTTGTAAACTATAGTAGATACTTAAAAGTATAATTATTTATTTTACGTGATATTCTGTGTATTTTTTGAGTTTATTATTTTAATCGTATAATAAATTACGTAAAATATAGTGTTTGTATCCGTTTTTATCAAATCTTAAACTTTATTTTCATTAATTAATTATTAAGAATTGCTCGTATGTGTTTTGGACCGATGCGTTCTGACGTTTTTCGGGTGTCTATTATAAACCGTCAATATACCGTTGAATGTCGTTTGAACTTTTTTTTGTCCCTTTCTTTTTGCTAACGACGTGAAAGGGACAGAGATAATAGAATCCAAGTATTTCGAACTTGTATTAGACCCCGCATGTTGAAATGACATTTGAATATTAAGGTCACTTGAATGTCATTTTGTCTCACTCAGTGAGCAAAATACGATTTTGCTCACTGTTTTTAAGTAGCAAAGTACTCTTGTTCGAGCTGCTGAGGTGAAAAATATTATATAATACGATATTTCACTAAAAAACTTTTTATTTATTTGGCTGAATGGAAAACTATCATTGCCACTCTGCTGCCCTCCTAAGCTAAAAAGCGGTGTTTTCATATAGTTTTCTTTGAAAATATGGCCTTTTACCTTAACAGTTTGGCTGTCGTTAACTGAAAAAATTAAAAATTGAAAAGTAAAACCGGCGCCCGCTATATACACTTAAAATTTAGTTGTATCAAAATAATTAACTTAAATTTAACAAGAAAAAAATACGATGAAAACAAACCTTCCCGACGTCATAACCAAACGCCAGCTGTTTGTCAATCATGCGATCCATGTAGCCCATGATTTTCGGAACAGTCACTCTGAAAAATATAAGCTCATTAAAAATATTTTTCTACTCCCGTACTTTTATTTGTCATTTAAAGGGTCGTGCACACACCTTTAAAATACAATTAAAAAGACATACATACGGTCATACTTACAAACTAACTACTAACTAAACATTGCTGCCGCTCCTAGATGCTTCCGGTGCAAAAGTGCCCATAACACTCGCGGCATTGCCGCGCTGGATGGCTATGGATAGCCTTTGCACCAGAAACGCCTCGGAGCGGGGGTCCTCCCCCTTCTGCCTAAGTCGACGGCCTATGTCGCGCACCATGTTTTTCGCGTCCGCCCCCCAGCAGCCCGCCGTTTCTACCGCGAAAGGGACAAAAATGTATCCTGCTCCCAGGGGGGCATACTTTTGCCGCTTCACTGCAGCCTGAGACTCGGCCGCCGCTCCAGCCGCGCGCACCGTGCGACTGATATGCGAGGCGGCGAAGGTGCTGACACACGTAGCGTCCCACACCAAGCACCGCCCCCTCTCCCACGGTACGAGCGTTAGCCCATCAGGCCTTTTGCCATCCGTGCGACTAAGGCCAGGAGGCTCGAGTACCGACGGAATGCCCGCCGACCTGAGAGCCCTCTGAACTATATCGTTGAGGGCATGGTGACGCGGGTGCCTGCCAGCACAACGCCGGCAATTCAGCGCGTGGTGGCCGTCGGCCCCCACCATGGTACCGCAAATGCATATATGTGGCTCACATACCTTGCAGCCCAGGCGGAGAGCAACGGACACCCTCAATGAGTCACTATCCAGCAGGGTGCCTAATTGAGGAGAAGGCAGCGCGTGCAACCATGCCCCGGATTCTGACTGCGATACAGCCATAAGTCTTGCGCGTTCCGTGCCCACAGCATTCCCGATAAGCCCGTTCAGCGTGTCCTTACACCCCACGTCATCCCACGCCCGCTGAACTTTGGGGTTTTCCGGCACGTTTGCTCCAGGATTGAGAGCCAACCACTCCCTCAACGCGTCGGCCACGAAAGGTATGCTCGCCTTGTCGCCATTCAAGGACAAAATATCAGCAACAAGGTCCGCCACCCCATGGGCCGACGCCAAGAAGGCCGGCAGACTTACGTCCTGCACACGTTAACTTAAACTTAAATTGCAACTGTAAGGTCTGTAAGAGTGTTTTGTATGAAATGAAGTTTTGAAATGTAATACAACGCTGAACATAGTATATAGTGCTTAATAATATATTAATATACAATACGACTATCATCCCAGTTCAAACGAAAATTAGGTACTCATGTGACCAATATTTGTTTTATTGTGATTTTTTCGCAAATGTATTAAAAAACGTCGTTCAATGTACGTGTGAAAGTGTTATTATTTACTTATCCCGTGTCTTTTATTCACCTTCGGCTCATAAAGACATCTCGGGACTCGTACTATTTAAATAAATTTCATTGTGTTACCAAAGATAAGAACACAATTAGGTAAAAAAATGTTTACGTATGAAGGTGCACAGCTTTATAATAAATTACCGTCTGATCTGAGAGGGGCAGGCTCATTCAATGAGTTTAAAGCTAAATTATCGCAGTACATTTTAAACCACTACCCACCTTAAAAAAAATAGTTGCGTGAGCGTGTACCTCTCGAGCGACTTTGTATGCTACCGTAGATATAATTACTTTTACTTTATAACTCTGTTCTCGTGTAAGTGACTTGTATGTCTTTTATGAGAATAAATATCTTTAAACCTAAATAAATATGAAGAAAATTAAGACCTGTTTATATGAGTAAAGCATACGATAGAGTCTGCCACCAAATCTTATTAGACAAACTTTATAATACAGGAGTCACAGGGATAGCCCTAAAATGGTTTAAGTCATACTTTACAAATCGCTTCCAATATGTAGACATACAAAACGTCAACTTTGAGACTGGACAAATCCAACATAGAGACAAACCAAAGAAAGTCTGCAGCGCTAGATTAAAAGTAGTTTTTAAAAATCAGTATGCGACAACACCACAGAAAATGGATTAAATAGTCTTGATACTTGTGAAATTTCTACCATATTTACCGTCTATGAAAAAATTAAGCTGTATGCACAGCTTAATTTTTATGGTAAAATAAATTTCATTCCAACAATAGATGTCACTATTAATATGTAGACATATACTAATATTGATAAATAATATTGGGAGAATGTGACATTTGGGGTCATCAAAATTAATAAGCTTTTGTAATATCCGCGACGGCGGTAAATAGGTACAGAGGGCCTACCGCGAACACCGAAGTTCTCAATATGCGAGCATCTTTCTCTTTTACTCCCATTAAGGCGTAATTAGATTGACAGAGAAATTGCCCGCAATTTGCGAACTAAATTTTTCGGAAAAACGAAATAAACCATTAAAACAATAAACATATATTAAAAATTAATTTTAGCTTTAACTAGTAGGTACCCATGCCGTGAGCATAAGCATGGAGGTTGTGGGTTCGAGCTCAAAACCCGGCTAGTACCAATGAGTTTCTCGAAATGTTAGAGGAAGTTCATAAGTATGCCTATACCTATTAGGTGTGTTCAATTTGCTTAGTCTAAACCTTAGTCTAAACCAATATTATATTATCTAAGTAGGTACATATGGTGAAGTATTAAGATGTTTCATTCCACTTACCCGTCATCAACTCCAAATTTTGTAAACATTGTCGTTTTTCAGCTTGAATCGCCTCGTGCTGACTTTTTACAAGTGTAAAATTATTCGTCACGCGGAAAAGTAACTCCCGCACGCCGGTTTTGTAAGGTTTCACCATGTTTATTCCGTTCATCACAAAACACAATGAATATTTAAACGATTTTGACAAACACATACCATAGTGCATGACGTTTACTGACTGCTTAAAAAACATTGCCATATGTAGTTTTTTAATTCGATGTCAAATTATTGCGCTGCAGACTTTCTTTGGTTTGTCTCTATCAGATCTGATAGAGTCCCGGTGACAGGTTCTATACCCCAGGGTAGTGTCTTAGGCTGCCTATTATTCCTAATATACATAAACGACCTACCTGACATATTAGACGACCATTCTATGCTCTTTGCCGATGACGTTTCCGTACTAATCTCGTGTAGTGACAGCCATGACGGTGCAACTAAATTAACTTAATGTCAAAAAAACAAAAGTTATAGAATTCAAACCTAGTCAAAAAGCCACATTGCCATTAAAAATCAGTTTCCAGGACACACAATTAGACCATGTAAATACTCTATTAGGATTAGATCTAGACAGTAATATGACCTGGAAATCCCATATACAAAAACTATCAAAAAAGTTGTCTTCTTTCATTTAGGCGCTTCAACACCTTAAACGCGTTACGGACTTCGAGACTGCCCTCACAGCTTACTACGCATATGCCTATTCTAGGTTATCATACGGACTCGTTTTGTGGGGAAATAGTTGTGATGTTGACACAATTTTCATATTACAGAAAAAATGCATTACAATACTACACCAGATCCTCAACCTTGCCTCAATGTATATCTTTGAAACAAGCAAATTTGTCAGAAAACATAATAATTTTTATTCACGACTAACAGACAATAGAAGAAACAACCGAAATTTAAACAAACTAGAATTGCCTTTTTCCTCATTAAATCTTGTCACGTCTAGCCCTCATTTTATGTGTATCAAAATTTATAATCACCTTCCGAATTCTCTGAAAAACTTAGAATATCCCAAATTATTCCAAAACAAGTTAAAAATATTCCTTATTAATAAGTGCTATTATAGTGTGAAAGACTACTTTAACGAAAAATATGATTAAAATGATCTCATAAGATGTACCTACCTAATGAAAATTGTAAATATTTGTAATTGTTAAACTAGTAGTTTTTAAGTTAACTGTAGTATAGGTATAATATGTTGCTGTGTCCTTACAGGGCGTCACTTAAACTAACCCAATAATATGTACCACCTGTATAACTGGTTTGTGATATGCAATAAATGATTCTATTCTATTCTAAATCCCTTGTGTAGTATAGTATGAATTAATCATTGATTTACAAACAAGATTTATACAGTGTATGGGCGCATATTAATTCGTAAGCAGCGTACGCGCACCGCTACATGCAGTGCGCACCCACCTCAAGCAAACCAGTCAAGCTAGGCAGGACGAGCGCGGGCGCGGGGCGCGGAGCAGCGGACAGCGGTCGCCCCAGTCGCCCGACACTCCCGACAGAGCTAGCCAGGCCGCGATCGCGCACGCACGTACCACTCCACATCAATTCCGCCGCGCGCTATCGATACGCGATCTCATTTTGTAAAACTGTATCGCTTCAATTTCTCATTTCCTATCTTCTGTATCGTCCTAGTTCTTTCTACATTATATCTTTGTTAATTTCTTCTATCTACGTGTTTTCTTCAGACGCCTGCAACCTTCTGCTTAGACCCGACAATTAAATAGCGACTAATTCTATAATATAACGCTATACTGGTGACCCGCGCGTAGGAAGTGCGCTGAAGAATGTCGGATGACGAGACGCAGCCCCGTTCAACGCCTGCCGCGACGGATGACGAGGCGAAATCGGTGTTCCGACTCGGTGCGAAGATACCCCCATTTTGGCCGGAAGATGCTGCTTTATGGTTTGCCCAAATTGAAGGTCAGTTCTATAATGCTAGTATTACTGCCGATGCTACCAAATTCCATCATGTAGTTTCACGCTTGGATTACAATATAGCATCCGAAGTGAAGGATATTATTGTGTCACCGCCAGCTACCAATAAATACGAAAAGCTTAAAACTACGCTTATTAATCGTTTGTCACAGTCACGTGACCAGAGGCTTAAGCAATTATTGATGCACGAAGAGCTTGGCGATAGGAAACCCTCGCAATTATTGCGTCATATGCAATCGCTAGCAGGAACCACAAGCGATCCTAACGATTTTGTGCGCACAATGTGGGTTAGCAGACTACCTACTAATATTCAAACCGTACTTGCTTGTCAGGAGGACATTCCGTTGGACGTGCTAGCAACGATAGCAGACAGGGTGCACGAGGTCGTCGTTCCAGCAGTGCCAGCACCGCACGTCGCGGCTACCAGCAGCCGGACGACGTCACACACAACTATGACGCAAGGTAGCAGTGAACTGGAAAGGCAAGTAGCAGCACTGACCCAGCAGGTAGCAACATTGATGGCAGAACGACACACCGGTCGCCGCAGCCGTTCTCGCAGCACCCAGAACTGGAGGTACCGCAACCGTTCTCGCTCTCGCTCACGCTCAGGCAAGCAGAATCCTGATCATTGTTGGTACCATAACTGCTTCGGAAACAACGCAAAGAAATGCGAAGATCCTTGTTCTTATAGCAAGGGAAACTCCAACGGCAGTCGCTGATGGCGGCAAACGACTGTCCTCGATCCCCTGGCCGTCTCTTCGTCACCGACCAGCATACTAAGGTGCAGTTTCTGATAGATACGGGATCAGACCTGTGCGTTTACCCAAGGTCAGCCATCAGAGAGCGCCGGAAAAGGACTGAGTACGTATTGTGTGCAGCTAACGGCTCGCCAATATTTACATATGGAACCATACACCTGGAACTGAACTTAGGACTTCGTCGCGCGTACTCCTGGAATTTCGTCATAGCTGACGTCACGAAACCCATAGTAGGCGTAGACTTCCTGAGCTTCTACAGTCTTCTGGTGGACTGTCGAAATCATCGTCTCATTGATTTACTCACCACTCTCTCCATCCAGGTGCCACGTAACAACTCAACCATGTCCATATCATCCATCAAGGTCATGTCAGGCGATACGAAGTACCACGATGCCCTGAAGCTGTACCCTGACATCACAAGACCTGCAGGTAAACCAGTAAAGCCTAAACATTCAACGGTCCATCACATTAGGACTACACCTGGACCACCTGTAACCTGCCGGCCTCGACGTCTAGCTCCTGATCGCCTGCAGATAGCTAAAAAGGAGTTCGAGGCAATGCTCCAGTGCGGTACAGCTCGTAGGTCAGAGAGCCCATGGTCTTCTGCTCTTCACCTGGCTCCAAAGAAAGATGCTGGATGGAGGCCATGCGGCGACTACAGAGCTCTGAATGCAAGGACAATTCCCGACTGCTACCCACTGCGTCATATTCAGGATTTCTCCTACCAGCTAGCAGGTACTCAGGTCTATTCAAAGATCGACTTAATTAAGGCCTACAATCAGATACCTATTTTCGAAGATGACATTCCCAAATCGGCCATCACGACACCCTTCGGTCTCTTCGAGTTCCCCTATATGACCTTCGGACTCCGGAACGCTGGCCAGACCTTCCAGAGGTTCATAGATGAGGTACTCAAGGGCTTAGATTTCTGTTTTGGCTACGTAGATGACATACTCATATTTTCACGGACCGAGGACGAGCACCTGGAACACCTGGAAACGGTATTCAAGCGCCTCAGCGAGTATGGTGTACTCATAAACCCAGCCAAGTGTCTTTTTGGGCAAGGAGAGGTCACATTCCTGGGCTACAAGGTCTCTTCTGCCGGAATTCAACCCATACCAGAGAAGGTGCAAGCCATAAAGGAATTCCCGGTACCTAAGACAGTGAAAGAACTGCGTCGCTTCTTAGGTATGACCAATTTTTATCGGCGTTTCTTGCCAGGTGCCGCTCGGATCCAAGCTTCACTCAACGCCCTACTCTCTGGACCTAAGATGCGAGCAAATCAGCCGATCACTCTCTCTGCTGAACAACTCCAAGACTTCGAGGAATGTAAGTCAAGTCTCTCGCAAGCCACCTTACTCGCTCACCCTGACATGAATGCTGAACTGTCAATTTACACAGATGCTTCTGACACTGGCATTGGCGGTGTGCTACAACAACTTAAAGGAGACTCTTGGGAACCCTTAGCCTTTTTCTCTCGAAAGCTAAACCCAGCACAAACAAAATACAGTCCCTACGATCGAGAATTGTTAGCGGTTTACGAAGCCATTAAATACTTTCGCTACATGATTGAAGCAAGACACTTTACGGTACACACTGACCACAAGCCCTTGACACACGCCTTCAGCACACCTCGAGATAAATGCTCACCACGCCAGTACAGATATCTCGATTTTATTGCGCAATTCACAACAGATATCATATATGTTCCAGGACAGGAGAATGTTGTGGCTGACACCATGTCACGCATCGAAGAGATTGTGTCTCCCGTGGATTTTCCAGCACTCGCGCAGGACCAAGAAGGTGACAACGAGCTACTGGCACTACTACAGAATGGTACTAACCTGAAAGTCGAGAAGGTCAGAATCCCAGGTAGTAACCAGCAGCTCTATTGTGATGTGTCAACTGACATCCAACGACCGTACGTAACTGCCAAGTTTCGACGTCAGGTTTTCACAGCACTGCATAGCCTCAGCCACCCTGGTGCATCAGCAACGGTCAGGTTAGTTACTCAACGTTTCGTCTGGCCGGGCATACGCAAAGACTGCCGCCGATGGGCTAAGGAGTGTAACCAGTGTCAGAGCAGCAAGGTCACACGCCACACATCAGCTCCACTGTCGTCAATCTCCACGCCGTCGTCGAGATTCCAACACGTGCACATAGATCTCATTGGCCCATTACCTCACTCACACGGATACAGGTATTGTCTCACAGCAATCGATAGATTCACTCGTTGGCCTGAGGCATACCCGTTAGCAGACATCACTGCTGAAGCCTGTGCTATGGCTTTTGTATCCGGCTGGATCGCTAGGTTTGGATGTCCAGAGCACATAACGACAGATCGCGGAAAGCAATTTGAATCCCGTCTGTTCAAGGCCATCGCAAGCATCATGGGCACTAAGCACCACCAGACCACGGCATATCATCCAGCAGCGAACGGTATGATAGAGAGGCTACATAGACAGCTAAAGGCAGCTATCATGTGCCACGACAACAGCAGTTGGTCAGAGACCCTACCAATAGTACTACTTGGCATACGCACAGCATGGAAAGAGGACATACAGGCTACATCAGCTGAGCTAGTATACGGCGAGTCACTGCGCTTGCCGGGCCAGTTCCTAAGTCCCAAAGATGACTCAGCGCCACCTGCTGATGTAATGGACTTTGCACAAAGATTACGGTCACACATGGCCAAAGTATCACCAAGTCCACCAAAGTGGCACATTACCAAAACTTTCTTTGTTCCCAGGAAACTCACCACCGCATCCCATGTGTTCCTGCGAAAAGGGCAGGCTCTCAGGTCCCTCGAGCCACCCTACACCGGGCCACACAAGGTCATCAGCCGGGCCGATAAGACCTTTGATATCGAGGTCAATGGCAAGGTCGTCACCGTGTCGATCGACCGGCTCAAGCCGGCCTTCTCCGTCAATGAGGAGGCGCCCCTACCCTTGGCGCAACCATGCGCGCCGCCAGCGCCACCATGCGCGCCGCCAGCGCCACCATGCGCGCCGCCAGCGCAACCATGCGCGCCGTCAGCGCAACCACCACCACCAGGCCAGCCAAGGACAACACGCAGAAGGGCGTCGAGTCACCTTCCCGGACTATTACCACTTTCGACCGTAGCAACGGTCTCGGCGGGGGAGTAGTATGGGCGCATATTAATTCGTAAGCAGCGTACGCGCACCGCTACATGCAGTGCGCACCCACCTCAAGCAAACCAGTCAAGCTAGGCAGGACGAGCGCGGGCGCGGGGCGCGGAGCAGCGGACAGCGGTCGCCCCAGTCGCCCGACACTCCCGACAGAGCTAGCCAGGCCGCGATCGCGCACGCACGTACCACTCCACATCAATTCCGCCGCGCGCTATCGATACGCGATCTCATTTTGTAAAACTGTATCGCTTCAATTTCTCATTTCCTATCTTCTGTATCGTCCTAGTTCTTTCTACATTATATCTTTGTTAATTTCTTCTATCTACGTGTTTTCTTCAGACGCCTGCAACCTTCTGCTTAGACCCGACAATTAAATAGCGACTAATTCTATAATATAACGCTATAAGTGTATTACTAAAAGAAATTAAAAACTAGCTTAAATCTAAAATAGGCCCTTGAGGCATTTTACCAAGGATGCAAGGATATAATATTGAATATAATACCTAGTAGGTAAATATACCTACCTAGGAAGCCTATATATTATAAAAATCAATAACACTGATTCACTGCGAAATAAATCTTGGGTGGTGTCTCTGAAGCCACGTTCTACCAATATTTGAGTATGCTCATGTTCGTAAAGCTATTTGTTTATGACAACCGCTATATCCAGCCCAGCCCGACTCGAATTTCATATTAAACTTCGTCTATTCTAATTTTATGACTTAAATATTTTACTTTCTGTTTGCTCGCCTGTGTTGGTTTTGGCTGCTTTATTATTAGTTTGCGTTAAATGTGACTGAGTGGTGATAATTGCTATGGGTTATATATGTAAAGTTTAACTAACATCTTTGTACTTGATTAATAGTACATTACTGCAGACGCCGGGAAAGAAGGGCTTGCCGGGTGAGTAGGTATAGACGGATAGTGATACGAAGCCGGTAAGACCTTTTCACGGCTAGGCATGTATAGTGCTTTTCTCAAACATGCAATGAAATAATAATATAATTTGATGATGATGATGATGATTGTTTCATGTCCTAATGTGATAGGTTGTTCAGTGCGTGGAGTTTTAAGGGGAACGAAAATTTTATTATTTTTGCGCTACGACGTACGGTTTAGGAGATATAGCCTTATAAAGTTTTTTTGTTATTTTTTTTCTTTTTTGTGTTTTTTTTTAAATATTAATTAGGGGTTTCTTACAGAGGAACGAACATTTTATTATTTTTGCGCTACGACGCATGGTTTAGGAGATACAGCCCTATAAACATTTTTCTTTCATTTTTTCTCATTTTTTTCTTTCGTATTTTCTAAATATTAGTTAGGGGTTTCTTAAAGGGGAACGAAAATTTGATTATTTTTGCGCTACGATGCACGGTTTAGGAGATATAGCTGGTCAACCAAATCTTGTCAGTAAAAAAGGCGTGAAATTCAAATTTTCTATGGGACGGTATTCCTTCGCGCCTAACATTTTTCAAATCTGCCGCCTTTTTCTACTGTCAAGATCTGGTTGACCAACCCTATAAAGATGAAAAAAAAAAAGAAATCGAACCCTAAAGCAAATACTGCCTATAGTTTTTTTAATGACTGAATGCCACGATTGTGTGTCACAAATATCTGTGAAATGGAAATTTCATACTTGAGACAAGTTTGTTATTTTCAATTATTGGTTAAATGCCAATACCAAGTTGTCTACAAGAATTTATATTTAGTAAAATTTCCCCTTTTTGAATACTTCTGAATAAGAATAAGAATTTGTTTTTTGTTTACAAATGTGTCAAACAAGATGTTAAAATGATACATATATAGTCACAAAAATCTGTTTCAACAATAATTCAAAGTATCATTACTTTTTATATAACGTTTCATTTATTTGTTAAAATAATATTCTTTATAACTTAACCATAATGGGAGTAAAAAAGTTAAGAAACATCTCTCAAGCAACCTACCGCAAGTACCTAGTTTAACCTGAAGTAGGACATAAGATAATTCAATTGTACCAAACCGTACTAAACCTAGGCACTAAATAAAAGTGATTTATATTGATAAGATTTTTAGTACAGAAAATAACTATTAGTATTAAAAGCACAAAATTAGACTCATAATACCGTCAGGCAGTATACTCGTATAAACGCTGGCTCTCAAATTCGGTTTCCCTGTGTCTCAAAAGCTAAATTTTGTGGCCCACAGTTTACTCGTTTATTGCATAAAAACAACACAAAGACAAGATGTCTCCTCGTACATAATCAAATCGGCATAACAAGATGACCCCAGTACGTTATGGTTTCGAAAACAAAAACAGCAAAATTAATAGTGAAAGAGTCCATTATCCTGCATTAAGCACTCGGTGGGGTGGCGAGCATAATGGCGCGTGGCGGCATAGGCCCTGCTCTTAATAAAAATGTCTCCACTACCCGATACACATTATCCTCCTCGTTAATTACATTGTGAATACCGTAACCAGGACATATTGTAATGGTTCCTCTACACGATGGGCCAGCGCCGGCCACTCCAAGGGACGCATTTATGCGTTAGAGGGAGCAAGTGATATTGCTATCTCATTCTACCGCATGGCTGCGTCCCTTGGAGTGGCCGGCGCTGGCCCATCGTGTAGAGGAGCCATAATACCGTGAATGAAAATTATATGAGCAAACTTGTTGTTGTTGCATTTGTATGGATTATTGGATTCTGTAACATTTCAGGTAAGATATTATTGCAAGTAGCTATGCGTTGTAGGCGCTAAAATATTATATGATATTGTAATCGTATTATGACAAATAAAATATTAATTGATAAGGTAGAGTAGAGGAGACCGGGTAAATTAACACAAAGGTAAGTAATAGTTGACACAACGTCCATATCTCGCCAACTATAGACGCTAGAAGTATGACTACCATACAATACTTCATTTTCCATTCTAACCAACTTCATTAGAAATTAAAAATGAAGAGAAAACTGTACGTTAAAAGTGCATTTTCTTTCTTTTTTTTGCCAATCCCATATTAATTGTGAGTTCTCATCTTTTTGCAGAAACGTTTAGTCAACAATCTGAAAAGGGAACTCTGATTTCCTAGCTCAAAATGCATAACTCAACAATGTTTCACTGCATTAAAATAACATGGTGGTGGTACATGGTGGTTGTCTGAGTACCCACAACACAAGCCTTCTTGAGCTTACTGTGGGACTCAGTCAATCTGTGTAAGAAAGTCCTATAATATTTATTTATTTATTTACAGGCTACGAAGTAGCACTTCATGAAAAAGTGTGGAAAGGTTAAATCTACAAGACTATAATAGGTAAGTATATCACCTAATATATTACTTTCTGTAATCATCGATTTCCTTGATTTACACCAGTCGGCCCTCTTCTAATTATTGAAGCATGCTCGTATTTAAATTTCTAAATTATTTACAGTGATATCAGTGAAAAATCTTAGTTAAAAAAGTATATAATTATAACAAATACATCCCATTAATAATAGTTTATAATCGTCATAGTATGTACCTTTATTTTTCATTGACCTAATTCCCGGCTTGATCCATTAAATGATAAATATTTTTCAAATCTACAATTTAACATAACTGGTTTCACGTGATAACATGGCATAATTTCAATACCACAGTCGTTACGTGACGTGAAGCGTAGCAAGTTAGGTCACGCATAACACACATTAACTGTATTTGGAGACCTTTGTCGGTCTCAACACATTATGCTGTCATCGCTCATCGCCGGTTATACTGATCATTAATTCTTAGATTATTTAAGTAACGGCTTACAACTTAAAATGAATACGTGAATTTATAGAGGCCAGTTCCTGATATTTCGGCACTGTCGTCGCCAGTAGTTATGGTTGGTTAGCCTTAGGTAGTAGGTACATATAATGAGAATAACCATGTTTGAAAACACATATATGTCGTTGATACAAGTATATGCGAGCATGTTAAACGTATGTTTGATAGGTACAGTTAGCACCAAAAGTAGCGGTTCCGACTACGCGTATTTACTAGCAGCGTAACGAAAAGAGATTTGTTCCTGTAGTCTGTAGGTATGTTGAACAAATATACTGTAACAGATACTTTTGAACGCGAATTATAGAGTACTACCTATTTGGAAAAGTATTCGAGGGTGGCAGATATACCTACACTTGGCGCGTTATTTCATCCGCTTATTTTGAAGCAAACACAAATGCAAACGTGCATAGGCACCATAATCAAATTAATTTGAGAGAACCGTTATAATAAATGCCTACTCAGAGATAGTTGCACTGATGTAGTCAAGATCAATAAAAACATGTACTTTTTTATACATAATGTACCCCTTTCTTATTGTTCTTCAGCGTATTTAGCTAAACACTGTTAAATAACGTGATCCTACATTTTACGAAGAGTATAAATAAGTATGTACGTACTTGTATAAGTTTACCCATTTTGCACCTATTTAAGTAAATACTTAAACAACCACTTAATTGCCACTTAAATTCAAAAAGTAATCTAGTAATTTATGTACCAATACCAATAAGAGATCACATTATTTCGCTACCTCTCTGTTACTGTTAGCCATTTTCATAAAGGGGAAATAATTATCTTGTATTATTTAAAACTTCTAAATATCAATAGTAAGGATACGTTCAGCAACAAATAAACCAGCACATCGGAGATAGTGCGGACTTTGTGGAAACAAATGCAAACTTGGTTGAAGCCGCCCAGCTTTGTGGTGACATGGGCTGCGGTCCGTTCTACCTGCTATTTGCATTTGAGGAAATGAAACTAACAGCATAAAAATAATATGTAATTATTTTGAAACATATACATTATTTCATCAGGTTAAGCTATTTATTTACCTACTCAATATTAGCTTAATTATACTTGGAACATTGAATAGTCACTGCCATCGGTACACTTTTTCATAAGTAATTCTATAGAATTATCTCTGAAGTTTTGGTCAGACTTAGGCACATTTCATTAAGTTTAATCCAATGTGAAGAAAATATTGAAAACTTTAATTAAACAATCAATCTAAGTCTTGTCCTACCAAAACCGAAATGGATGAGTAAATATTTTTTTATCGGCTGGGCAAAAAACCGACCAAGTGCGAGTCGGACTCGCGCACGGAGGGTTCCGCACCATCAACTAAAAATAGAGCAAAACAAGCAAAAAAACGGTCACCCATCCAAGTACTGACCCCGCCCGACGTTGCTTAACTTCGGTTAAAAATCACGTTTATTGTATGGGAGCCCCACTTAAATCTTTATTTTATTCTGTTTTTAGTATTTGTTGTTATAGCGGCAACAGAAATACATCATATGTGAAAATTTCAACTGTCTAGCTATCACGGTTCGTGAGATACAGCCTGGTGACAGACGGACGGAGTCTTAGTAATAGGGTCCCGTTTTTACCCTTTGGGTACGGAACCCTAAAAATGACTCAAGAGTCCAAAAACGGTGCCATAGTAATTTACACCGAAATGCTTTGCTCTCATAGCTTTTACTCCGGACACACTCTATACGTAAAAACATGTTAAACATCTACATCTACACTCGTTAGTTTGTTTTTTTATCGTAAAAGTAGTTTATCCATTTGACACAAGATCGATTGAGCACGTCGCAGGTTTAAGGAAGGGCACAAATAAACCAAAGCAGTGATTTATCAATTAAGTGACCTTACCTCCGAAGTCGATTCGCAGGCGAACATAGTTAGGTCAGTAGCCATTAGTCACTTGTTCAGGGGTAGAATTTATGCAAATGAGACGAAGATAAGACCACCATTAGAGATTATCCCCCAAATCTTGAGTGAAATTTTAAATAGCGTTTAAGGCAATTAACAAAAGCGGTACATTAGTGAACGGAAAAAGTCTTAGATAGGTAGGTACTTATTGATATTAGTAGATTGAAGTTTCAACTTTACTTAAATAATATTGTTCAACGATTCCACTTATACAGCCTACGTTCTCTACATAAGGAATGTAATAAGTTTAGGAGTAAGACAGCACTGTCAGGATTTTTGATGTTATTTTAACAATAAATAAATAGCATTTCAGTTATCACCGCAGTCCTGTATCTCATGAATAAAAGTTTGCCGATATTATCTAAAGTTAATGAGTTTCAAGCATTGCTGACAAATTTTATTTTAGAAAATAAACATTAAGATATCCCTAGTGTGTCCCAAAGGGTTATGGGATAGTGAAAACCAACCTACTATTTATTCAGAGCAATCAAAAAGGAACATTTACACGTTCAATTACATAATATATTCCAGTAGATGTGAAGTCCCGGTTTATAATAACTTATATGTACCTATCCTGCTCACGTAGCTACACACGTAATAAATTGAACGCCCAACCTATTTCACCGTGAATTAATAATGCTGTAGTACAGTATAAACCAATATGGAACTTACTTTTACTTTACTTCTAGCTTGTAACTAAGCCTATAATTTATCAATAATTTCTGTAAACACTACTGAATCCCTCCTTATACAAACAAGAAATTCCTATTCGTAATTTTGTAAGCATTCCCATTACTAAAATTTGATAAGTAGATGGAATTAGCTTAATAATGTAGTACCTATGTAACGTAACTGGAACAAGGCGTATTGAGAAATATATTATGGAATTATTGGAGTGCATATCAGATAAGAATATTACTTAATATAAATAAATAAGTAATTCAAAGACACCTATAACACAAAGTGTAGTATCATGTCAACCTCAACCTATATATCTTACTGTCAACCTCAACCTACGAGGGGCGTTCAAAATATTCTCGGTATTGATATCTTACGACCTCTTCTAAAATTTCTTTCGTTACTGGCCGCTAAGGTTTATTCATTGACATTAAAAAAAAGTATAATTCGAACCGAGATAGTCTTTTGTTTTTCTGCAATTGCTGAACAAACATGAACATCCTGTGCGAATTGACAATGTTAACTAAATTAGAACATCGATGCGTGATAAAATTCTTGACAAAACAGGGTAAAAATCAAAAAACCATAAAAGAGGAAATGGATTGTGTTTACCGTGAGTCTGCTCCTTCTTTATCTACCATTCAAAAGTGGTCAAGCGAGTTTAAACGCGGAAGGGAGAGTATTGAAGATGACCCTAGACCTGGCCGGCCTGTAGTAGCTACTTCACAAGAAAATATTGATAAAGTGGAAAAACTTATATTGGAAGATGGTCGAGTGAAGGTAAAATCTATAGCACAAGTAACCAATCTCTCTATTGGTACCGTACATGATATTATACATGACCATCTTAATATGTCAAAAGTAAGTGCAAGATGGGTTCCGCGAATGCTGACTCGGCTTCAAAAAGACATGCGTGTAGCTTGTTGTTCCGATTTTATTGACCTGTGCGGTGAAAATCCTGATGAGGTGCTGTAAAGAATAGTTACTGGAGATGAAACCTGGGTTCATCATTATGACCCAGAGAGTAAACAAGAGTCCATGCAGTGGCACATTAAGGGTTCAGCTCATCCCAAGAAGTTGAAGGTCATCCCTTCAGCTGGCAAGGTCATGGCCACGATATTTTGGGATTGTGAAGGAGTATTACTAATCGATTATAAAGAAAAAGGTGTAAATATCACAGGACAGTACTACGCTAACATTCTACGTCAATTAAAGGATGTAATTAAAGAAAAGAGGCGAGGAAAGTTAACCAAAGGTATTCTGCTTCTGCATGACAACGCCCCCGTCCATACTGCTCATATTGCCAAGGCAGCTATTGTTGAACGTGGGTTTAAAACTGTTACTCACCCACCGTATAGTCCGGACTTAGCCCCCAGCGACTTCTTTTTGCTCCCCAATCTTAAAAAGGATCTGCGTGGAAATAAATTTTCTGACGATGAAGCATTGAAGGCGGCAGTGGAGGAGCATTTTTACACGAAAGATAAAAAATATTTTTACGAGGGATTAAAAAAAATTATTGATCGATCTTTTAAGTGTATGAACATAGGGGGGGAGTATATTGAAAAATAAAAATATCAAACTTTTCGTACTTGTTTGTTTTCATTCTCATACCGAGAATATTTTGAATACCCCTCGTATATACTTACTTTACTCTATGATGTCAACTGTCAATGTCATCTGAACATTCGGAATAAAACTACAAGAATAATAAATATGTTTTAATATAACATTCTGGCGACGACGACGGAGCTATGACCGCACGCGTTGATCGTTTCCAATTCGATTCGTTCGATAACAAAACAGAAGACTGGGATTATTATATCCAGCGCTTCGAAATTGAACTACAAATTCACGGCCTCGACAAAGAAACTTCTGAGGATAAACGAAAACAACTTCTTCTTTCTCGGATTGGACCTGCAGCCTTCAAGGTACTCGTAGATTACTATCGACCAGTTGTCGTTACTACGAAGTCGTACGATGACTTAAAGAAGGTGCTTAACGAATATTATGGGAAAAAAACGTACGTTCTCTCAGAAAGAGTTACTTTTGCGACTAGACACAGAAAAACAGAAGAAACAATCACACAATTCATCCTCGAGCTAAGATCATTAGCGGGATACTGCGAATTCGGAACCACCCTAGACGAACGTATAAGAGACCAACTGGTAATCGGCATCAATAACAGCACATGGCAGCAAGAACTTATTAAAGAACACCCAACAAACTCCGATGTTATAGCCACAGCAAACAAGCTTGAACAAGCAGAACTACAGAGCCAACGTTTAACGAACAACCCCCAGATGGGTACTGAACAACAAACCGTTAACAAAATAAGGCACAAAACTCATCGGCCTACTCAACAACAAACTCCTAAAGTAAAAACATGTATGTTTTGCGGACGTGATTTTCACACGAACATGAATGACTGCCCGGCAAAAGGAAAACGATGTAATGCCTGCGGCAAAGAAAACCACTTTTCAAGCGTCTGCATAACCAGCGGTAGGCTCAAGTTAAAACAAAACAATACCACTAGACAAATAACAAGGCAAACAGACAGCGACGATGACAATTTTGATGAACAGAGCATACACACATTTGCTGTGAAGAGACACAACAACCCAACTACAAAAATTATGATACCAACTCAACTCAACGCAAAAAGGGTCGAAATGCTATATGATCCAGGAGCAGTGCATTCCGTAATTGGAAAAAACCTATGGAATTCTATTGGACGTCCACCACTAAAGAAATGCAAGAACCTTATGGCTTACACGGAAGTAGAAATCGAAACATTAGGAACATGCGAGATAACAGTTAATGCTTTTAACATTCAGAAGGTATTGACCGTTTACGTTACGCTACGAAACGATATTCCACTTTTTGGGCTGGATTGGTGCTTAAGTTTCAAACTACCTTTGCCCCCTGGAGCCAGGCTGTGCAATATAAAAACACCTGCAGCAATAACCTCAACCCAGCACGACACAAAACATAACAACGCAGTACAGAACATCCTTCAAGATTTCAAGTCACTCTTTGACGGTAAACTTGGAACTATAAAAGGGCATAGTGCTAAGATTCACATACCTAACGACGTGACACCCAAAACATTTCGACCTCGCCCGGTACCACTCGCCTTACGTGAACAAGTGAACAGCGAACTACAACGACTAGTCCAAGAAGAAGTTATAGAACCAGTTGACACTATGTCGACTCCAATTGAATGGGCCTCCCCAATTGTCATTGCAATTAAGGCTAACGGAAGCATCCGCATTTGCGCCGACTTCAAAGTTACTATAAACCAACATGTCCAAACCGATGATTATCCACTTCCCAGATTTGAAGAGATTACATCAAAATTGTCTGGAGGACAACTGTTTACAAAGATCGACCTGAAAGATGCATACCTACAACTGATGATCCATCCAGAATCGCGGATATACTTAACGATTTCAACACATAAGGGCTATTTTCGCTACAAACGCTTACCATTTGGAATTTCCTTTGCGCCGGCCGTTTTTCAAAGGACAATGCACCAGATCCTCAGTGGCATTGATGGTGTTGTTTGTTATCTTGACGACATTCTTATAACAGCCCATAACTTAGAAGAACATCTAACACGCGTAAAAACGGTACTAAAAAGGCTACAAGACGCCGGAGTGAAAAGCCAAGTAAATAAGTGCGCTTGGTTACAGGAAAGTGTCACCTTTCTAGGACATAAAATAGACGCCAGCGGTCTACACCCGACGGAAGAAAGAATCAATGCAATTAAGAACATGCCTATTCCGGCCAACACAACGGAACTCCGAGCACTACTAGGCTCGTTAACATATTATGGCCGTTTCATAGACAGCCTTCACATGAGATGCGCCCCATTGTACAGACATCTAAAAAAGAACCAAAGGTGGAACTGGACCGAAGAAGACACAAGAATAACGAACGAACTCAAAAACATCCTGACGTCATCGGACACGCTCGTACACTACGACGAAAACAAACCGATATATCTCAGCAGTGACGCATCAGAGAAGGGACTTGGTGCTGTTCTTTTTCATAAAATCAACGAGACGATGAGACCCGTGGCGTATGCTTCGCGAACACTCTCCGACGTCGAACAACGATACTCGACTATCGACAGAGAAGCATTAGGGATCGTGTATGCTGTCACGAAATTCCACCAATATCTTTATGGTAGAAAGTTCATCCTGTTAACTGACCATAAACCCCTGGAAAGGATTTTCAGCCAAGATCGAGAAACACCCAAAATCGCTAGCAACCGGCTCCTTAGATGGGCCATTGTTATATATTTAGGTGCCGTAGGTGGACGGTAATTAATTAATACACATCACTACACTTCCAAACACTTGAATATATTTTATTTCAATTAAACTATCGCTACTACATGTTATTAGCTAAACAGAGATGACGGAAGAGAGTGAGTCAGAGAACGAACATCTTAACGAAGGCGCGAATATTTAAATCAAGAATACTGAATGTACTACACTCTTCCCCGCATAACAAATAAAATTTCAAAGTTTTATAACTAGTGAACAATTTATGTTTTAACTCAATAGGAACACCAATACAACCTTAGTCTTGTTGACTACATTCTAATATCTGGTTTACATGTCTTTTCCATCTCAAACCGTCAACATCAATATAATAGGTTGTTCCAGGAATTGATTCTTCAATAATAGTGCCTTTAGCCCAAGGCTTTTGACCCCTCCTGAAATCGCGAGTCATTACTTTTTGACCAACTTGGAATATGGCTTTTCTAGAGCCACCAAATGAATCTACCACCTTGTTTTGTTTTAAAAGTAAATCTTGAAATACTGGAGTTGGTCTCAAAAGTGATAAACGACCCCTGATTTCTCTCCCCAACATAAGTTTGGCTGGTGACGCACCAGTAGCTTTATGAGGTGTACTACGATAATCTGACAAAAATATGTTAATAGCATAACTAAGTGGCTTTCCACTATCCACAATTTTAGTAATATTGGACTTAAAGGTCTCAACAAATCTCTCCGCGGCGCCGTTAGTCGCCGGGTGATAAGGGGGAGTAAATGTATGATTAATTCCCCGTTTATCACAAAACTCTTTAAAATCTTTACAAGTGAAAGAAGTACCATTATCCGTCACAAGATGAACCGGATATCCAAATCTAAGGAAAATATCATTAAATTTTTGCATAGTCAGGGAACTCCCTATGTTGGCCATTTGAAATACCTCTGGCCACTTACTGAAACTATCCATCACAATCAGAAACATCTTGCCATAGAATGGGCCAAGATAATCAGCGTGAATACGATACCACGCTGAAGGCGGAATTGGCCAAGGTTTTAAGTTTGTTTTTGGTGGAGTATTTCGGTAAGATAGGCAACTGATACAATTTTGGGTAAGACTTATAATATCTTCATTAAGCTTAGGCCACCAAAAATAGGATTTGGCCATGTCAATCATCCTGCTACTACCAAAATGGCTCTTATGCAGTTCATTTAATACATCATTTCGGATAGACTGTGGTATTATAATCCTATGACCCCAAAAGAGACAATTCCTATCAATACTAATCTCATTTCTTTTCATGAAGAATGGCTTTAGGTCTTGTTCTATCAATTTAACATCAGGCCAGCCATCATAACTATATCGAATGATTTTGGTTAATAAACTATCTTTTATAGTCTCCCTTTGAATTACTTCCCAATTAACCTCAGAACTGTCAATGTAATTTACACAAACCCGAAACTTTTCATCAAACTCAGAACCAATATTATTTTGTTCTGATGGCATCCTAGATAAATAATCTGCTGGATTCTTGCTAGTAGGAATGTGCCTGATTGTATAAGTAAATGCGGACAAGAATATGGCATAATGTTGTAAGCGTTTAGCTGCCATTTTCGGAATACCCTTGTTCGGGCCAAATATTCTCACTAGGGCCGCATTATCAGTCTCCAGTTCGAATTGTCTGCCATAAAGAAAATTATAAAACTTGGTTATTCCGAAAACAACTGCCATTGCTTCTTTATCCAAAGTACAATATTTTTTCTCTCTGTCATTAAGCTTTTTGCTTGCAAATGCAATAGGTTTTATTACATTGTCAGACCCTCTGTTTGATAACACCGCGCTAATGCCTTCAGATGAAGCGTCACAGGAAAGTATTATTGGCAATGTTGGATCATAATGATTTACACCCTGTGCAGTTGCAAGTTTCTTTTTTATTACATCAAAGGAATGCTGACATTCTAACGACCATTCAAATTTTGCCTTTTTTGTGCAGTCATATAATGGAGCCAGAATAGCTGCCATGTCTTTCAAAAACCTGGAGTAATAATTAATTTTTCCAAGAAATGATCTGAGCATTGTCATACTATTAGGTGGTGGAAGCTCCAATATAGGCTGTATGTTTTCCTTGATAATGGAGATTCCATCTTTGTGAATTTTATATCCGAAAACCTCAATACTTTTATGGAAAAATTTGCATTTTTGAGGTTTAAGTCTTAATCCTGAATCCTTTAAAACTGATAGCACAGCCTCTAAGGTATTGTACATGTCATTTAAATTTTTACCACACATATAAATGTTATCTATGAAAACGACAGTGTTAGGTACATGACTTAATTTCATGCTCATCAGCCTCTGGAACGAGCCTGGCCCCGTACACACTCCAAAAGGTAAGTACAGATATTTATAGATGCCAAATTCAGTGTTTATGACAGTCAGGGTCTGTGAAACTGGATCCAATGGTGCTTGTAAGTAAGCTTCTTTAAGGTCAAGCTCACAGTAGTATTCACCACCTTTAAGAGTCTGAAATATGCTATCGATATGAGGGAGTGGGTAATGGTCCGTTTCCAAGCATGGATTAATTATTACTTTATAGTCACCGCACAATCTCACTGAGCCATCAGGTTTTAGAACGGGAACAACTGGTGTACCCCACTCACTATATTTAACGGGCTCAATTCTTTTATTTTCTAACAGTCTATTAATTTCATTTTTTACTTTTTCCTTAAGAGCAAAAGGTACCTGTCTAACCGGCAAAAATTTTGGTTTCACATTATCTTTTAATTTTAATGTAATGTGTTCTCCTTTAAAATCACCCCACCCTGGTGTGAATACTTCCATGAATTTATTTTTAATTCCTTGCACTGGATCACAAGTTTCATTTACCCTCTGTTCACATATCTTGTTATCTAACTCTAGAGGCCACCGTCCAAAAGCCTTTAACCAGCTCCTACCTAAAATTGTAGGTTTATCATTTCCAACAATGTATATATCAACTTCCTTTGTCATTTCATTCCAACAAACATTTACATTTTTAATCATACCGACTGGCTGTGATAAACTTTGGTCAAAATTTTTGAATGTAACATTTGTTTCCTCAATGTTTTTTTCTGGAAACAATCTATTATAATCCTCTAGTGTTATTGTGCTAACCTCAGAGCCAGTATCCAATTCTAGTTTGACTGGCTGTCCCTCAACAAATAAGCTAACATGCTGCGGCGGCACTTTTTTTTCAAGAAAAGCATTAAAAGAATACATACAGTACATCTCCTTGTCATCCTCAGTTTTAAACAAATTATGTATGTCTTCTGCAACACTGTCCTCACCAATCACATCCACCGTCTTTGTTTGTCGCACACGACACACGCTAAAAATATGGCCCTGTTTGCCGCACTCAGAGCAGAACTTATTCTTTAATGAACACTCAGACTTGACATGATTGTCTTTACCACAAACAAAACATCTCACACCATTTTTCATAGCTGGAGCTGCTTGTATAGGTCTACTCCCACCCTGCCTTTGTTTCTTTGACTGACTTTTTGGTGTAGGCGCAGCATTCTGCCGGCTCGCATAAAACATATCTTTCTCTCCATGTGATGATTCACCCAGTTCCTGCTCCACCTTTGACTGTTTTAAGGCAGCTTCAACTGTTCTAGCCATGATAATTAATTTGTCTAAAGAAACATCACCATTCTTCATAAGCTCGAATTTGATTAGGGGTTTGTTGACCCCATCAATAAACTTTTCTTTCACTTGGTCATCCATATCCTTGAACTCACAGCGTTTAGCTAATTTCTTTAACTCAATGACATAGTCTTCTATAGTTTCATCTTTCGTTTGATTTCTAGAGCGAAATGCGGTTCTGTCTAAAACCTTGCATGTTGACTTCGCATATCTGTTCTCTAATAAGGTTATTAGGTCCTTATAAGTCTTTTTTATGGGCTTATCAGGCGCGCATAAATGGTTTAGGGTTTGTAAAACCTTTGGAGTTAAGTTTGTAATCAGTAATGGCGTCTGTTTCGAATCATCGATGTTATTTAATGTTATAATACATTCCAATTGTTGTTCAAACAATTCGAAGTTATCTCCGTTGAATAATTCTATTCTTCCAATGAAATTATTCATTTTGACCGGGATTGGACTTACTCGTGGCGATTCAAACTTCTCAATATCTTCTTTCGAATCCAAAATTTTCCATAATTCACCACTTTTGGTCAACTCTCGAAGTGATTGTCTAAGAGATTCCAAGTTTTGATGGTCAATTTCCGATATTCCAATTTCCTGAAATATGTTGACCAGCTCTTCCTTTTTTAATTGTTGTATCCAACCAGTTTTTTTAACTTTAATCTCCTCTATAAATTGCTGAACCACCATTTGAAGATTTTCGAAATATCACTTGTTGACAAAACGTAACAGATTTCGTCTGCAATGGCGGTCAGGCAAGCCGAATGAGTGAATGATATGACAGCTGAATGAAGAAACGTCAAGTTGTATTACATCAATAACTGAATTTGTCATCTAATCTGTGGTCCATACTGCACAATCTGAGGAATTCAAAATGGCTGTGACTTTCTTCACAATGATGACATTAACACGCACTTTTTGGTAACTATTTTATTTAAAAGTCCGGTGTCCTCGTCGCCAACTTGTTATATATTTAGGTGCCGTAGGTGGACGGTAATTAATTAATACACATCACTACACTTCCAAACACTTGAATATATTTTATTTCAATTAAACTATCGCTACTACATGTTATTAGCTAAACAGAGATGACGGAAGAGAGTGAGTCAGAGAACGAACATCTTAACGAAGGCGCGAATATTTAAATCAAGAATACTGAATGTACTACAGCCATGATCTTAAACAGCTATGAATATTCTATCCATTACCAGGCAGCACGAGAAAACACCCCCGCCGACGCACTATCAAGACTACCGATCGCATGCAACGACACAACACTAGAAGAAAGAACCGGGCTACCGCAATTCGCCCACTTACTACATCTGAGACTCGAGAACATTCCTTTAACAAAACACGAGCTACAAAAACAAACACTCAAAGACAAGACGCTCAACATTATCAAAAATTATATCATAACGCATTGGCCAGATAAGAAAGACCTTTCCAACGAGCTGCACACGTTTTATGAAAAAAGGGACCAGATATCATACGAAGACGGAATCTTACTTTGGAACGGAAGACTCGTCATACCAGAAACACTCCGACCACAGATCCTGGAAATGCTACACGACGGCCATAACGGCATCACAGCTATGCAGTCACTGGCACGTCTTCACGTATATTGGCCAAACATTGACAAAGACATATTAACTTTCTCAAAAAGGTGCAGTCTATGTCAGCAGTCCAGAAGCAACACGAATGAAGCTCCGGTGTTTCCGTGGGGAATACCAGTCGAGCCTTGGCACAGGTTACATGTAGACTACGCGGGGCCATTCTTAGGTCACATGTGGTTAATAGTTATAGACGCCTATACGAAGTGGCTAGAGGTTGTGCCGATGAACGTTACAACGACGAGGGCAACAGTGCAGAGATTAAAGAACATATTTGCTACATTTGGAACACCAAGATATATCGTAAGTGATAACGGGCCGCAATTCACTTCAGAAGATTTTAACCATTTTTGCCAAGTTTCAGGCATTACGCACATTAAAACAACACCCTATCACCCAAAAACGAACGGATTGGCGGAGCGCGCAGTGCGCACGTTTAAGGAGCGAATGCTAGCCAGTGACAGGAGCCTTGACCTCCATGAACGCCTTAACAGCTTCCTTCGAGGATACCGCAATACTCCACGGCGCTCAACAGATCGATCGCCCTACGAAATGATGTTCGGAAGGCCAATACGCACTACTTTCGACCTGTGGAAGCCTGACGTAAGAGAGAACATGGAAAAGGCACGCCTCAAACAGATACTGAGACCTACCAACAAAGTAGTTGTGCCTCCGGTATATAAACCTGGCGATAAGGTTTGGATAAACAAACCTATCGGTAAGGGGTCTGACCCTGGAACAATCATTAAATGCAACGGACCTTATACGAAGTAGAACTCACGAACGGAGTACATAAACGCAAACATGTAGATCAGCTTCGCCTAAGATATGAACAAGTACCAAAGACAGCCATCGACATAAACCAACAAACATCTCGACATGTGCCCGAAACTAGACAACCCGAATCTGAACAAGTCCCAAGGAGAACGATCAAGATCAAAAACTTTACATACTACAGACGTAACGTTAACACTCGAGAACAGAGTGGCGACCATGGCGAACAACCGGCCCCAGTAGCGCCCAACCGGGATCACCCAGACGGTCCCATGCCCCCACCGGCACCTGTGGCCTCCACCAGCAGGGATACAGGCGGAGGAGCGGCCGAGCCGCCTGCGCCACCCCCATCATCTGCTCAGCCAGATCCACCCTCACCGCGCCGGTCGGGACGGAAGACGAAACCACCGTCACGTTTTGGCTTTTTTGGATTATAGACAAACAAGCCTTTTTTGTGAGAGGAGGAGTAATGTAGTATCATGTCAACCTCAACCTATATATCTTACTGTCAACCTCAACCTATATACTTACTTTACTCTATGATGTCAACTGTCAATGTCATCTGAACATTCGGAATAAAACTACAAGAATAATAAATATGTTTTAATATAACACAAAGAATAGAATAATTTACATTTATTAAGACAATTAAATTAAATTAATACAAGAAATAAAAATACATACCTTGTATATGTCACCGTAAAATTGTAAACACTCGTCATATTATAATCTCGCTAGTTACATTATAAACTGACGGTAGGGAGATTATAATCTAACCTAACCTAACCTACGTTAGATTATAAACTTAACGGGTTCACAATCTTACGGTGTCATAAGGGTGTCATATATAAACCTGATTGATTGCTACGAAATACCTACATAAAATATTTAATATGTTTTCTTACCTACCTGAACTGTGTTACCTTCTTCAGTCTCCTATATACATAATACAATTAATATTTACTAGATTTTGTGCAAATTGGTGTGTGGTCGTCTCAATTGGAGCTGCCCATCTAAACATACGTATAACAATAAACGTGTAATTATTGATCGACGCCCTTTAATTGTTGTATTTAAAATTGTATACAGGGTGTTGCCTGTAACACGAGCAAATAATTAAAACATATATTATACTCCTCAAACTATAAAACTTTTGTTAAACAACTTTTAAAAATTATGAATACTTTTAGACTTCCTCTTTTTCATACAAAATAAATATTGCCTTCAATGTACGCTGACATCAGTGTGTTTGACGTTGCTTGTCACGCTTTAAACATAACCAAATTTGCAATACATTGCGTCTTAGAATAAACTTTAAAGTGTAATAAAAACCAAAACAAGTTATTTTTAAAAGTTGCTGAACAAATGTTGGTCAGTTTGAGGAGTACAGCCTACAGATTAATTTATTGCTCCTGTTACAGGAAACAGCCTGTATATAATATGATTACACCCTATACCCAACTACATGTAAGCATTAATTAAATTAAAGTGTGTACTGAATATGTGTACCTTATACGATAATAATATTATTAATATAGTAATAGACCTGTTAGCGTAGTTGTGCCTCGAACAACAACCTGGTTTAATAACGCCTAATTATCAGAAGCATTTACTTAACAATAATTAAACATCAACATAACAAATTCCATTATCTCGTGTCTCGGGGACATGATAATATCAGAAATTAATCGACAGATTAAATTAATAGATACTTAGTGGCTTCCTTTTTCCCCAATGTACCATCAGCCGTAAAGGCTTCGTCACACAGGCGCGTTTTCCGGGCGAGGCGTGAGCGGGGCGCGCCGCTTTTACATATAAAACGCTCACGCCCCGCCCGGAAAACGCGCCTGTATGACGAAGCCTTAAAAGTGCATGGCGACTTTATCATTCATTCATAATTTCTCCATGCAATTTCACTCACGGTATATCTATTATATTAGTAGCACTTCTATGACAGGATTTAATACGGACCAGTCACTACCACTAGTATTATTGTCAGTACTACACTATAGTTACTTATGTAATGTCATTACTAATGACAGTTTGGTAATTGGTATGAAGGATAGACGGTAAATACAAAAGTTAGTTCTAAATTTTGCATCAGTGTTGGAGTACTGACAATATATTGAGTTACGCTAGTATCTGCGTAATGATTTAAATGATGGATTGATAATAGTGGAAAATAATGAAAATAAGAAATGTAGGTACAACATAAGTTATTAATATCCGAAGTCAGTTAAAAAGAACTGGAAGATTTTTCACAAAGTATTACTGAATAGAGGTTTTTTCTTGGGCATAACCGGTTTAACGCCACATCTTTTTTTTTTCAACACAAAAAAGATATTTTGTTTAATGTAAAATCCTAAAACCTTTATTATGGGAAAGCGCTCTAAACGGTTCTATTATTATTTAAAAAGAAATTACATGAATACAATTAAGTTTGTACACCAGCTGATTACGTTCATCTAAAATTCTAATTGTAAGAAAATAATGAACTGTAACGTCTGTAACTTATTTTACCCAACTGGATAAGAAAGACGGGTCATGGTTTGAAGCTTCTATTTGTAATATATTTAAGTTTACCATCTCCGATTACAGCTGTAGATGTTATCCCATAACGTAAACGCGATTCCCGTTCCTCCTTTATCTTGATCAGGTGACGTAACAAAATATAAAAGCCAAATTGTACATCTTT
Source organism: Cydia amplana (assembly GCF_948474715.1). Taxonomy (NCBI): domain Eukaryota; kingdom Metazoa; phylum Arthropoda; class Insecta; order Lepidoptera; family Tortricidae; genus Cydia; species Cydia amplana. The sequence continues at coordinate 8,058,003 of NC_086077.1, read as the reverse complement.
TTTCAGTTAACAAATCCGTCTTGACGAGGGTTTCTGTTTTTTCGGCAAAAGTAGAAATAAGAAGGATATAACTGCAAATCCTGCTAAATCACGTTCAGGATCTCTTTTTCCGATGATTCTATAACGAATGCTATTAAAGTTTTATTGTCCACTCATACGCTATCATTCATTTTAATTAGGAAAATCGTAAACGACGTGGGTAGGTACGTAAACCGCTTACAATAATTATCTTATCATATGTCATATAATTATGACAAGTATACGATGTACCTACCTTTACTCTATTGTACCTTTCATATTTATTTATTTATTTAAACTTTATTGCACAAAAGAAAAACTTATCGTACAAAAGGCGGACTTAATGCCAAAAGCATTCTCTACCAGTCATCCTTAAGGCAAAGCAGAGAGATTGTGGGCTTTATGACGAACGTCTTCTGAGGCATCTACTAACTTCTAAAAGACCATGCTCATGAGATACGCTCACACACTACTCATACCCATACTCATGTGATACGCATGTGATATACCTACTCATGAGTGATAGAAGCGGCCCAATGGGACACGATCGTATCTTTCTTACATTTTAATATCATAAAATAAACATTATTTCTAAAAACATTATTTTAAACCGGTAGGTATAAAAGTAGGTCCTTGTAAGAGCATTATTTCTCTAATTAGCAGAGGAGGCACGACCCACCATTAGGTATGTGGTCAAAGAGGCCATCCCCAACAACACCTGCGTTACACCTTGTTTGATTTAACCTCCGCTCGCCCCTTTAATATAATAACATTTTATGCAAAAATGTACGCAGTTACATTAAAGGGTTAAGTGACTATTCACGGTATTAACGGTATTTTTGTATTGTACATCCTTTTTAGCACTTTCAAATAAATAACCAAAGTAAACAGAAACTCAAACAAACAAAATAAAGACTTAGGTATATAAAATAAAAGCACAATAACTTACTTACAAGTTTAACTGAGGAAGGAAAACACTTTTTTCAGAGAAGATCACTTAAAAACCTACCTAATTGTAAACGTTAAATTAAAGGCTTCTACGGCACAGTTAATAAGACGGCCAACTGCTGGTGACTTCTAAATTCAAAAACAAATTAGAGGGTATTTTGTTTACAAATCTCCTTTGACAAGGGTCCCCGTGGTTCCAGCTAAAAATGGACGTAGAACCGAATCTTTTGTACACACGATCTTCGTTCTGCCACAGAATCTCATTAAAATACCTCCACTGGTTAGCAAGTGCCCTCGTATTCATGTAAGCATAATGTTGTGTACCTAGATGTGTGATGTTTTCTTGCAAATGACGGTTCAAAAGTAGTGAAAAAACATGTAAGAAGTAACATAATTAAATTAGGTAAATAAGACATCAACTTTGGGAAAGTATCTCATTAAAACTACCTATAACTACATAGTAGACTGAATGTTTTATTGGTTTGACGAAGTCTGTTGACTGTTAGGTACGGATTGTGAATTAAATATATATGCGCGTTGTTGTCGTTATTAATAAAAATATGTGTTCATGAAAGAAAAAATAAGGGACCTTTAATTTGAACTGTTTTTATGTATGGGCCCAAACTTGTAGAACGTGACATTATTACTACTTAGTTTTTGCGTCTTGTAAGACATTGAACCGTAAACTGAAATAAATGTCATATACTAAGAAATATATAGTAGTGTTTCTACTTGAAACAACAACAAATTAAAATATTTTCTTAAAATAATTTAATTTATTCTAATATACATTGAACCGTATTTTCACCGTTTTATGAAACCGCTTCACAACATTAGATGTAAAACTTCAAAGAGCGTTCACCTTGATTGATCCCATCTTTTTCAGAACTGATGATGAGATTTACGAGAAATCGACAAAAGGTTTCAAACTTTATAAGCACACACAGTAAAAAGTGTATCCTTTATTTCGTTACAAAAACGTCATGAGTTTCATGATTAAACGGAAGTGAATCGAAGTCGATTGCTGAATTGTTTGTCAATAGATTTTTAAAATATTTGGATATATTGCCGGTATACAGTCAGCAGCAGAAGTTGCTAAGCGGGCGAGGTGTTCACAATTACCTTGACGCGCTCTTATTCTCTTAACAATAAAGTCGCATCAAGATCATTTTGAACACCTCGCCCGTTTAGCAACTATTGCTGCTGACTGTACGTATATTTAAGGAGCTTCCATATTTACAATAAAGTGCACTACAGCAACTGAATGATAGTACACCACTGACCGTAAACCTTATGTGATCCTACCCTTGGGGACGATTTGTGATCGCAGCATACGGGTGCGGACTACTATAGTCACGGATACGGATGAAGTCGCAATATTTCGCGACGCGGAGCCGTCATAAAGTTGGTCCAGACCGCGTATTCTCATTACAGAGTACAGGAGAGTCAAACTTACGGACCGACCAGTATAACAGTGATCTCCGGTTTGTTAGCACATAATGTTTAGTCAAAAAAGCACTTATAGTGGTTTGCCTGTGCGTTCGATATGTTAGTGCTTGGTGAGCAATCAGAATGACGCCCTAGGACGCGATAAGGAAGTTGCGAGTGGCTGCCGTCTCCGCCACCCGCGATAAACTCCGAGTATCCATCATACTTAATTACCTTACTCCTTTAACAGTTTAGAGGCTCGCCGAGAGGAAGAATTAACGAGCACTTGTCACATCCCTCCTTGTTTCTACTTTTCCATTGCATTAGAATTATTCATTTCAGGCAACTTTTGACACCCGGGAAGCGTAATTAATATTTCTTTTTAATTTACTTCAGTATAGACACAAACGGATTTAAAAATGGGACCTAACTCTTTCATTGTGCTACATAATCATATTTCGTACCGCTACGCCGTGGCACATAGGGGAGACCGGGGCTAAATGATCCCGGGGTATGGAGTTCCAACTGAATTGATTCCATTCGTTTTTCGGTACGTCGGGCTCTGTCAAGCTTCGTACATAAAGCTTTTAGGCATTTCCCACTTTGAAGTAAATAATATAGTATATGGCCTCGTAACAGTTTGCTCAATATAAGTTATTTATTTTCTCATAATCACACATACAGCTGGTCCCTAAATTTAATGTTAAGCCATAATTTCTATCATCAAAGTTCACTTAGTACCAGTAGCTATAAATAACATCGATAATCATAAATCAATAGAGTTTACATGCTTAACTAGCATAGGTACTTAAACATGTCCTTATAATTTGCGCAACCGCAATATATAGGCGTGATCGGGTCGCCGTCATTTGTGACGAGTTTCCGGTCATCTGTCGAGGGCAAGCGTTTTATGAGAGCATGAGCGGTCCCGTTAATCACGTTCGGTTGATACGCCCCAGGTAATCCGGCGGCGCAAGATGGATGACGCCACGCGACAACTCTGGCTAAACTTATCGCGGCTCGAGCGCCAGACCCAATTACATAATTTATACCCAAAATCCATCCCGCCGGATTAAAAAATATAAGGTTAATAAACCAGAGTCTGTATCGCGTCGTTCCCGGCTTATCCCTTTAATAATCCCCTCGCGAAAGCGCGAATGTAAAATATTAATGCGATTCCTAATTTAAACTACTGATACTTTTACATCGCTTCGTCGATGAAAACATCGTACCTACCAGAAAATCGAAATTTTTGGTTGGATCTATAAATAAACGTAGTCAAAGGCTTTTTATTAACTTTTATTTACTTGCAATTTATGCAGAATACTTAATCCAAACGTGCCAATACATAAAGGAAAATCAGAATGTAGGTACCTATACCTATAGGTAAGTAGAACTGCAGGACTGATTTGTTTCTAGGAAGTAGGAAGAGTTTCTGATTTTCCCTCGTTTGTCCGTCTGGCTGTCTATCCGTCACCAGGCTGTATCTCATAAACCGTGAAAGCTAGGCAGTTGAAATCACAGTCACAGATGATGTATTTCTGTTGCCGCTAAAACAACAAATAGTAAAACAGGATAAAATCAAGCATGATTATTTTGCCGTTTTTTGCGTACGGAACCCTTCGGGCGCGAGGCCAACTTGCACTTGGCCGGTTTATTATCTACGTAGTTTGTTAAATCAAATCTTTAAAAGCAAGTTTTTAAACTATTTCTAATTTCCAAATGACTAACAATGGGGCATAAGTAGGTATATAGGTATTGTAGGTATGTACAAATAACGCAATTTCTTTGAGTGAATAGCTAACCGTTAACTCTTAATGTGCGAATGAAATATCAGTCGGAAATAAAAGCTTTGTAACTAAAGTAATTATTTTAATATCGATCTCATGGGATTTACAATTATAAACATTTTATAACAGAATGATAAGTAAACATTTTGGTTGTAAGTATTTTTTTATAATTGGTAACATTTACTCTCTGGATACCTATGAGACATCCTATTACATAACGAAACAATAAAAAAAGGTGTACCAAGTACTTAGAAGAAAACAAAACGTTATTAAAGCATCACGTCGGGTCATTCCAGTTCGAGGAAGTTCAACGATCCATCACGCGTAATTGCCAGTTCTCTAAGTGTCCATCTCGCCTGTTATTCTATTATTACTTATCTTTATCTGTTTCCATTATTCGTATTCTTAAAATATTCAATCGCATAAGAAAATATTACCTGCAATTTCGCTATAAAGTCAACTCAATATTACCGTTCCCTTGTAAAGCAAATATCAAAAATTTGGCATGAAAAGTCACAAATTTGGCATAGAGAAAATCAGGATGTTGGACATCCGTCAGGCAAAAGCACACAAACTTTGAACGGGAACTGTAACCGGATTCTCTAACGAGTCGATGCACGGGTGAGGGCACGCGGCTCGCGCGGCGCGGCGATGGCGCACCGTACATTCGTACACACGGCTATGCTTCTCTATTTGTCCCATATTTCCTGTTTGATGTTTTATTTCCTTAATGACACAAATAAGAGGCAGAAATTGTTTTTCCACTGTTTGAACGTTCCTTTTTTATTTTTTTAATAATTCTCGCAAGTCTCTTCATTTAAACCAGAGTGACATCTCTTAACTCGTAAGTCGTACGTGGTTTCTAAGTGTAGAAAATTTTTAGATATCATGGAAACATCCCACCTCCTTTTTAATAAATAGTATTTCACGACACATTATAATATATGTATACTTAAATTTAAGTTTCCTTTCGTGAAACAATTTAATTTTGATTGAATCAACTCTTAAAGCACATAAAAAACCGGCCAAGTGCGAGTCGGACTCGCGCACGGAGGGTTCCGCACCATCAACAAAAAATAGAGCAAAACAAGCAAAAAAAAAAGCGGCCAAGTGCGAGTCGGACTCGCCCATGAAGGGTTCCGTATTTAGGCGATTTATGACGTATTAAAAAAAAACTACTTGCTAGATCTCGTTCAAACCAATTTTCGGTGGAAGTTTACATGGTAATGTACATCATATATTTTTTTTAGTTTTATCATTCTCTTATTTTAGAAGTTAGGGGGGGGGGACACACATTTTACCACTTTGGAAGTGTCTCTCGCGCAAACTATTCAGTTTAGAAAAAAATGATATTAGGAACCTCAATATCATTTTTGAAGACCTATCCATAGATACCCCACACGTATGGGTTTGATGAAAAATTTTTTTTTTAGTTTCAGTTCGAAGTATGGGGAACCCCAAAAATTTATTGTTTTTTTTCTATTTTTGTGTGAAAATCTTAATGCGGTTCACAGAATACATCTACTTACCAAGTTTCAACAGTATAGTTCTTATAGTTTCGGAGAAAAGTGGCTGTGACATACGGACGGACAGACAGACGGACAGACAGACAGACATGACGAATCTATAAGGGTTCCGTTTTTTGCCATTTGGCTACGGAACCCTAAAAACGGTCACCCATCCAAGTACTGACCCCGCCCAACGTTGCTTAACTTCGGTCAAAAATCACGTTTGTTGTATGGGAGCCCCACTTAAATCTTTATTTTATACTGTTTTTAGTATGTGTTGTTATAGCGGCAACAGAAATACATCATCTGTGTAAATTTCAACTGTCTAGCTATCACGGTTCGTGAGATACAGCCTGGTGACAGACGGACGGACGGACGGACAGCGGAGTCTTAGTAATAGGGTTCCGTTTTTACCCTTTGGGTACGGAACCCTAAAAAGCATTATTACTATAAACAAATTTGGTAAGCATCTGTCTGTTAACCTTGATTAGTTAGTGCACATAACACATGTGATCGACTTATACTATCTCATGTATCTCGTGTAATGCAAACATCCTAGTCCATCGTGAGCTCATATTGGAATCTGTAACGTACCTTGCCTACCTGCTTCTATACAATATCGGTATGGAAATAGATTTCGATTGGTCTGAGAATAGGCCGTGAATTCTCGTTGCTTACCGGGCGCTCAATAAGAAATAATAAGCGTGATCTCAGATTACCTGTAGTTCTTGCGAATATTGAGGTAACTCATATACTGGCTAAATTCAAAAACTCGCGTTCGTTAAGCGATGGAAATAACCGTCGAGGTCTCAGACAGAACATCAAAGCAAGGTTGCAACATTAATTTTATTCGTCTTGTTAGTTTACTTCAAGTGATCTGTTTTATCACTTTCAGAGATCGTGTTACTATTGTGGTCTTTAATCAAGTCATTTTTAGGGTTCCGTAGCCAAATGGCAAAAAACGGAACCCTTATAGATTCGTCATGTCTGTCTGTCTGTCCGTCTGTCTGTCCGTCCGTATGTCACAGCCACTTTTCTCCGAAACTATAAGAACTATACTGTTGAAACTTGGTAAGTAGATGTATTCTGTGAACCGCATTAAGATTTTCACACAAAAATAGAAAAAAAAACAATAAATTTTTGGGGTTCCCCATACTTCGAACTGAAACTCAAATTATTTTTTTTTTATCAAACCCATACGTGTGGGGTATCTATGGATAGGTCTTCAAAAATGATATTGAGGTTTCTAATATCATTTTTTTCTAAACTGAATAGTTTGCGCGAGAGACACTTCCAAAGTGGTAAAATGTGTGTCCTCCCCCCCTGTAACTTCTAAAATAAGAGAATGATAAAACTAAAAAAAATATATGATGTACATTACCATGTAAACTTCCACCGAAAATTGGTTTGAATGAGATCTAGCAAGTAGTTTTTTTTTAATACGTCATAAATCGCCTAAATACGGAACCCTTCATGGGCTTCATGGGCGAGTCCGACTCGCACTTGGCCGCTTTTTTTTATTATTACAAGCTTTTATTTACTTTCACCTGACCGTTGTCTGTCTGTAATCAAATCTTGCAAGTTAAATTTGATCCACTTCCCGATTTCAAATTGAGCTGAAATTTTGCATACACATGTAAGTCGGGTGACAATGCAATATTATGGTACCATCGAGCTGATCTGATGATGGAGACAGGAGGTGGCCATAGGAACTCTGTGATGAAACAACGCAACCTAATATTGTGTTAGGGGTTTTTAGAATTGTCTCGATGAGTATTAGTTGTCTGTCGTAAGAAAAGTACAGTCAGCGATAAAAGCTTGTACCAAAAATGAAATTTTTGCCAAAAACTTATTACAAGCTTTTATTTAGTTTCACCTGTCCCGTTGTCTGTAATAAAATCTTGCAAGTTAATTTTGATCCACTACCCGGTTTCCGATTGAGCTGAAATTTTGCATACACATGTAAGTCGGGTGACAATGCAATATTATGGTACCATCGAGCTGATCTAATGATGGAGACAGGAGGTGGCCATAGGAATTCTGTGATGAAACAACGCAACCTAATATTGTGTTAGGGGTTTTTAGAATTGTCTCGATGAGTATTAGTTGTCTGTCGTAAGTACAGTCAGCGATAAAAGTTTGTACCAAAAATGAAATTTTTGCCAAAAACTTATTACAAGCTTTTATTTAGTTTCACCTGTCCCGTTGTCTGTAATCAAATCTTGCAAGTTAATTTTGATCCACTACCCGGTTTCCGATTGAGCTGAAATTTTGCATACACATGTAAGTCGGATGACAATGCAATATTATGGTACCATCGAGATGATCTGATGATGGAGACAGGAGGTGGCCATAGGAACTCTGAGATGAAACAACGCAACCTAAATGTGTTAGGGGTTTTTAGAATTGTCACGATGAGTATTAGTTGTCTGTCGTAAGAAAAGTACAGTCAGCGATAAAAGCTTGTACCAAAAATGATTTTTTTGCCAAAAACTTTTTAAATTCTAGTCGTGAAAGAGCTTCTATAACGTCAGCGATTTACCTATTCAATCCTTACTTTTTAAAGGAAACTGATTTTGTATAACTGAAATGAAATAGGAGAACTAAAAAAATCACAACATCGAAAAAAGTCAAACGAAGGGGCATAAGCTATAGTCAATCTACATTAAACTGAGTAAAATTATTTTCTATAATGTCAATATACAGAGTGAATAATGGGGACTACGTTTAGTATGGAGAAGCGGACGTCCACTATCGTCGTATGCAAGTCCATTTTTCCTTTTAAAGAAACTTACAAGCCCAGCATAATAGATAGCGCAATAATTACATTGAGTCTTTGGTATTTTATGTTAAATACTTCTCTCTGATAATAAAAAGAAATATCTGTAAGTTATATCATAGCTAGGTACTCAATTATGTTAGGTATTCAAGTTAGTGGTAATGAGATGTACGCAATCATTATTATGCAGCGAGCAGAGCTGGACGCACCCACACTGACGCCGCATAACCCAGTTAAATATTTGCCGAATCCTATTGGAGTGTTATCGGGCGCACGCAGCGGCCGCGGTTTAGGACTTAACGAATTATCAGCCCCGCTGTCAGCCCGCTATAGAAACCAATTGTGAATAATGGACCGGGAATTATTAATCATGTCCTCTTCGTATCGAATGTAGCTGTCCGACGCCTGAAAGCGGGCAAGGTGGATAAAAGAATGTAGGGAGCGAGTCATTGTAAGCCCATGGCCTTTATTTGGTGTTTTAATAATTCACAGGTGCAGCGCAGCTAAACAAGCCCGAATCCCAGGTGCATTCAGAATCAGATTATTGATATTATCAAATTTAATAATTTTATGTGATGATGTGGGAAATTTAATAATGGGATGAGTAAAGTTAACAATGAAGCACATACCTATTATTACTTTTTATTCCGTAGTGAATAAAGAACAGTGCTTCCCGTACTAGCCAAAACAATTTCAATATAATATCAATACGTCAAACGTTTGTGGATGCCTCTTCCCCTCCATTCTAATTCGGCAGGGCGCTAAATTCCCATTGAAAACATCGGTCGAGTGGGCACCCTTTGGAGCCCTGTGCCCACTACAATGTTGTTAATTCCTTTAGCTTACCAAGCAGAGGGACTCAATAAATGTAGGTATAGGTGCGACACATAGGCATATCAGTTTTATTCATGGCGTTTCAATAGTGCCTGCTGTTTGTGAAGACTGAGGATAATGTCAGTCGGACCACACGGACACAAGATTTATGCTAAGTGGTACGTCAAATATGGTGCTTATAGGGTATGCATTCTTGCATTGTTACTGCCAAGTTTATGCACAGTTAGCGTGGGCAGAGTCTACTATTTTTCTTGGCCCGAGCAAAACAAACTACCTACTTAATCATCGTAATCATAATCATCGCATTTATTCGTGATAAACTATAACATACACAAGTACACAACAAACAGAGAAAATTAAATATAATATAAATACATAGTTTACCACGAAATGGTCCCGCCTCAGCATTATGCTAACCCAGAAGTCAGCGCTGATCTTCCGGCGAGGCCATTTGTGGGTCACGAAACGAAACGCAGCTGTACGACACGGCCCCATCATAAAACCGAACGCGCCTTAAGCGGTGGGAAGTGGACGGGCATCAGCGCCATCTATCTGCCGGTGAGATGTCATCATGACATAAGGCCATGTCGTACAACACGTGCTGATAAAATAACAAGTCCATTATTTGTATAAGAATTATCTCCTAAAACACTAGTATCAGTGCAAACACAAAAGAAAATAAACGTGATTACATGATGAATAAAAAAAAAAATTAAACTTGTGTTTCTTTTATCCTACCTTATCACTTTCGACAACAACGTTAAGTCGCGGGCAGAGGCTCGTGTGTTATAAAATTGAACTGTGGCAGCTACCCTATTAAAAATTGCACTTGCTAGGTATTATTTTGCTTATGGCGCTAGGTCCCTAGGTAATTAATAGGCTATGGTAATAACATCCCAAAGCACACTAGATTACCACCATTGTTTAAACTGGATTTACAATGTAATTTGCATTGACTATAAAGTCTGTTAAATAATAAGCGAGGGTTCGCCCTCACTATTCGGCTCTTTGTTTAATTATTGGCAATAATCCTTCAGAGCCGTGATTGTTTAACGATTGTACATTCTGCCTCAGAAGTTACTGTTAATGCTATGATGGGTTCATCGCCAGCGCCAGCCATTATTAGTCTAAAGTTTTAAGTTTATTTTTCTACTCCCGTACTTTTATTTGTCATTTAAAGGGTCGTGCACATACACCTTTAAAACCCTACCTTATAGTTGTCAAGACAAGTCTTTAGTCTATTCCCCAAAAAAGAATTTGTGCATACACGCAGTATCCTTTTGGCGATTTTACAATACTTCGTGTAATGACCACTTAAAAAATATTGAATGAAATACAGTGTTGCCAACCTTATTTTAAATGTCATCTCTGACAAATAAGTGAACCATAGACATGTTTTTTTTAAATTTCATTAATTCATTCATTCTTTTCCCGCCCGTACCCTCCATTTTTGCTACTTCTTGAATTAAAAATATTTGTTAAATTTACAATTTTATTTAAAAGTAAGTATTGTATGCAACGTTATTTAACTGAGTCAAAAAATACTCGTGGCGTCTTTATTAACAATTCGCCACTCCCCTTGCCACGCCACTCGCCTTTTTTGACCTCTCTTAAACAACGGTTGCATAAAATACTATTAACAGACTTAATTATAGACTGTGAAATGTAAATGAATTTCAACTATTTTAAGTTATTTTTTAAAGGTCTGTATTATGAACGAAATTTGCTGAATAAATTATCTATATTTCAACTTTAAAATTTAATGTGTAGGTAATTTAATTTATTTTAATTTTGTAAATACTATTAAACGGGTTACTACTCTACGTGTTTCGTTCCAGTTGTAGCTATACTGAATGTCTGAGTCTCACAGAAGTTTTGTCATTGACATTTTAAACTGTTTTGTTGAGTTAGCTATTATTAAATTTATTGGTAAGTAAGTATTGGAGCATACGCATGTATGCATGTTTAATATCTGGTTAAACATAAACTTAATATGATCATCATGAAAATCTTAATATGCCATATTGAAAAGTTCAAGATCCCGCAATTGCACATATTTTAAATTCTTCTAAAAGTTCTAGTAGTGTCCCGATTTTACTGCATCCGCGAACACATTGAACGTGACCGACAAGCAAGTATTTATCCAAGCATAACTTTCCGCAAATTCTTAGTCTCCACACTACAATTTTCTGCATTTTTGGTCTATATTTTTAAACCGGTTCGAATAATCGAACGTAAAAGCTTCTACGTGGAGACTATTTAAGTATACTCAAAGCAAAGACTAATGCAATAGGTATCACATTTTTCATTTTGACGACTGTGCAATACCTTCATATTAAAAGAATTAAAAAACAAAACAGGAAAGATAAAATGATCAGAAATCCAAGTTCGCTCCTCGCTCGACGCTGGAGTTTGCAAGTAAATAAGGCCTATTGTTGTGGTTTGGCGGAAGAATATATGTAATTAGTTGTAAGCAAGATCTCTGAATAAACGTTTTATTTTATTTTATTTTTTTATTTGCAAACTCATAATGTGAGATGTCAAAATAAAATCAATTTGGTAAGTTCGAATGCCTCTCCTTATCTCAACTATTATCAACCTCATCTTCGCATTTTCAACGCAACAATTTGCCATCTGATGTCAAACAAAAGTATACCTAAATATAGTGAAAGAATTTTAGTTCATAAATGAATGTTTTGATATGTCAAACCGGTAGAGGGCTCAAATTAAAGTATGTTTTAAATCCAAACTGATTTCAAACCGATTTCAAAATCGGTCACTATTTGCCGTTTAAAATTAAATTATCATGCATTCCGCAAATATGCTACGCGCCCGCCCGCCATAGAGATTACTACGCGTCGCGTAGCACAGCTACCGCTTTTGTAGGCACTGGACTGCTGTGCAGGCGTATTCAGATATAAAAAATAATATGATGCCAACAATACGTACGTAAGTCGCTCTAAGTGTCTATCCTTCTTACACCACTATGTTCGAAATGAGGCTTGTATTGGCTAGGGTAGTAATGAGCAGAAATGTATGGAGCAGTAGATATGTATATATGCACTTTAGTCTCAGGTACCCACCTAGGGGGTGTGCTGTGCACGGTACGATCTCGTGGCTACCGGGCCAAATCAGCTTTGTTTGACCTAAGGAACAATCGTGCCAAGCGGCATCCGTCGCCTGAGACAAAAGTGCATACTCAATGCGCTTACTCACCCTACTATGTAGCGCGTTTATCCATATCGTCATAAGTATTGTGCATTGATTTCATCTATAGGTATACCTAACACGCTCGAACTTAATTGGTGTCACATGCGCATTGACGACCTTTTAAATACCTATACCTACAGCATTTCATGAATAACCCCATAGGGAAAAGATGGCCACATCGTTACCACATTAGCAATATAGGTACACGTAAATCAGTAAGTACACTTAGTGTGTAGGTACTGGTGCGTACCTACGTATCTCTGCAGCGTGTACCCACGAAACGCGTTATAAATGAGCCCACGGGCGGTCACGTCCAGGTCGTCCCATTTATGCTTCTTGTGAACACTGAAGGAAGTGCTGCAATTACCTGTGATGGATAGTGCGAGTTAGATGCGCCCGTAAGGGTCGCGTCGTCCATATAACTTTCTTATCTACCTCCGAAGGGAAACTTTATGACATCTTTACGGGAATCGGAAAATATGGACGACCCTTGACATTATAACGCCAGTCTCGTATCCGTTAGTAGATACGAGCGAAATCCGCTTTAAGAACCGGAGGCCTATTCTGAATCAAAACTTGGGTGCTTACTTTAATATAACTAATGTTGACGTGATTTATTTATAAATGAAGACAAAAAACAACTCATAGTGGAAGTGCATACTAATACTTACTTTAAACTATATTATTAGTTAAAGTGGCATAGTTGAATAATACCTAAGCAATCTCTTACTATTTGTCAATTTGCGCCCTAAACCTCTCTGTTTGCGTCAGGGATTACACCACCCCTCCGTTGGCAGGGGGTGAAATGACAATCTTAGTTCAACAATGGACGCCTAAAAAATATGTTTTATGTTATAGAGCGAAGTTTAGACACTCATCCATCTTGATAATAAATTATACCTCCAGGGGCTGAAATCTCGGCAAGATTTTTGATATCATATATGTTAAGGAGTAGCAATTCTCCGAGAAAGAACGTCAAAGAACCCTTAAAAACAACCAATAATAGACAAGGTATGTAACAAGTTTTTGCGTTAGAGTAACATAAAAGTAATAAATAACAAGTGTAGCATGTAGGTAGGTACTTGGTACTTATGTGTTCCAAATGAAAAGAGCCCGCAGGGATCGCTGTGATATACAATTTGCAAAATTACATTTCTTTTCAAGTTTCTTCGTTTCAACGTCAGACAAAAATGTGTAATAGGATGGACTATTATGAAGATGGATCTGCTTGAAGCAAAGAAAATAATCTCTTTTGTATTTCTATTATCTTTATATACGTAGGCAATGAGATTCACCATCTTTGAAACCTTGATTATTCTAAAATACTATTCCGTTTTCAAAGGCGCGGTTTTAAACAATCATCCTTTGATTATATTCAAGGATTAGCAATCACCGCGAGCTTTATTTCATTTACTTTCCCGCGTACCTAGGTAAAATGAATGTCAATAGACCTCAGCTCATAGTTAATAATATGTATAATTATGTTTCCTTACTCAAAGTGTGCTCAAAGTCAAAAGACAAGTCAATAAAACAAGATTAACTATAACATTCTTATATAGCTGAATCAATTAATTACTAATAATAGGTACATACTATTAGATTGCCTAGAAATGTATTCATAAAATAAAGCATAGCTAAATGTGTGAACATACCATTCAGTCAGGTATCTATCTGGTATCTACCAAGTAGGTTAGAAATCACTGGCCAAAAAATTGTTCGCAGATACTCCCACGAAGTACCAATAATCAATTTGGATGCGTACAAGGGCAAAATTTATGCACAGCCCAATTGAGAGCATGAGATACTTTTACAGGCATTTTATTACCTTCACTGGGTATTTATTTGTTTGTAAATTATTTGAAAACCCAATTACAGGCACAGCCTTTTAATTGGTCAACATTGTTTCATGAAGGTACTTACGTTAGAAAAAAAATGATGGTATTACGAGTATATTTACTTACTGACAGAGAACTCTGCATATTGGGTAAAACGATAAGGTACTTATAAGAAATTTTTATTTATATTTATATGGGCAATTTGCACAAAGTATATGTTTGCATTTCAACAATACAAAAATGTTGTTTATTTAATATTATTTAATAATATTTTAATGGTTGTTTAATGTAAATATTCGCTACAGACCCAGTTATAAATATAATTTAATATGTGTTCAAAACGCGAAAGTTTTAAATGTTATAATGGTTTTTTTTTTGTCCGCCCCGTGACGACGCGGCGGTACTAAAAACCGGCCAGAGCATGTCGGGCCATGCTCAGTGTATGGTTCCGTAGTTACCCGTCACAATGGCTACCTTGAACGGAGGCTGTTATAAAGTACCACGTACATAACAAGCAAAAGGGAATACCTTCACCCCCACTTTAAGTACCACCTCCCCCCCCTGGGTACCTACCCTAAAAAAATCTAGGTTTTATATTACCACTTTGTCGGCATGGTTGATTTAAATAACCATGTCAAACTGCAACTTTCTAGCACTAACGATCACGGAGCAAAGCCGCGGACGGACAGACAGACGGACAGGTGGATACTTATATCGAAACTATAAGGGTTCCTAATTGATTAAGGAACCCTAAAAAGGACTCGGAACGTCGAAATATAGGTATTACGTATGATCCTTTTAATATGCTCTTTACATCACGGAAACTGGAAATAGTATGAATTTATATAACCTACTTACCTGTAATTGATTAAGAAACAACAAGATGGGTAGGTACCTACACGCAAAACTCGCTGGCCCGAGCAAATTTCACGATATGATTCGAACGTGGGTTGTTTCCTTGTGTTTATGTACCTATAGGTATACATATTCTACCCATATTTAGTTAGGAGGGCAAGATAATTACGTAACTTTCGAATCCGTTTCAGTTTTAATCGCTGTCAGTTCGCAAGAGGAAATTGTCATAACCAAGGACCTTTTAATCAAGCTGGATGTCCCATCTACCGAAATCCCGCTACAAAGTTAGTGCGTGAATCACGTGCGAAAGCCGCAAAGGGACACGAACCGCGAACAAATGAGAAGGTGATGATAGTAGTGATCTTTCTGTAAGCTCTCTTTGTCGCACTACAGATAGGTACCTAATCGATAATAAGAGGAGAACAAGGTGCGAAAAAAAGAGAGAATCAGGTCCACACTCAAGAGTGAAGGCTTCTGCCACGATAAATGTGGTGGGGCCTATAATCAGTCATTTAAGAACCATAATTCGCGCCTCTACAAAATGACTTAGGCCCACTTACACCATTACTCTAACCCGGGGTTAACCGGTTAAACCTGGAGTTACCATGGTTACCAGTACAATTTGACACTTGGTTAACGGTTTAACCGCTTAACCCCGGGTTAGTGGGATGGAGCAAGTGGTCCTTAGTGGGACATCCAGCTCGACTAGCTCGAAGTCGCGAGTAAAGAGTCCTTGGTCATAACGAATTCCGATTCCAAAAGATATAGGTAGGTACCTACGCAAGACGTTCGCAGAATCTCATTTCCACATTCGCAAAGCTATTTATTAGGTATAGTTACCTACCATACACCTGTATGTTACCTGTAGGTGTATTTAGAATATAGATCAACGGTTAATATACCTATTCCATAAAATGTAGAGATAAATACATTACCTACTTTCTTGTTTTAGTCTGTTAGATGTTTGTTGTACCTACCTACCTACCTTCCGCCTACAACTTCTCTGCTTTGTGTAATAGTAGTAGGTATACCTATAGTATAAGGTTAACTGGTAATGGTATTACATGAAGCCCACCTTGTGGTGTACCTTTTGTATATAAGTACGGACTGAGATGTGAATTGATGTGATCTAAACAAAACGGGCATTCATTTTACCTAATCAGACTGAACTCTGCTTTAAATAGATGTCGCTGAATGCATTATTCTACGAAGAAACGAAACGATGTACATGTATCGACACCTAGGTACCTACCTACCAATGGGTAGGTAAGCAAAAACGATTAGGTATTTTTTAATACCGATACTTGCCTACCGCGTTGTTTTAATGTGCAACGTAAATATTACTTTACATGCTCGTATGTAGAATAATTCACTGAGCCTTTGAGGGCATATCAAAAAGCTGTTCTTATTTCACGGTTTACTTCAGTCTCCAGGGAATGGAATAACTTGATTTACCATGACTATGCCACGATAACGCAACTTGGGCTTATTCCCGTAACTTGCCAAATGTTCGTCTCTAGCAAACCAGAATAATTTGATCTCGAGATATATAAAGAACTATTCATAATCTGAAATACCACTTACATTCGTTGACCCGAGTAGAACGCTAGTCTGCGTTTGATAATTGATAGGGATAACGGGCCGGCTGTGTCGGAGAGTAGACATTTTGTAAGCCCATGTGTTTATTTCCTTTTATTTCTTATTTCACGCGTCTCTGAATGTTTGAGGAGGATAGATTGATGGTAGACAACTGCGTAGATAAATATTATTTGTACGTAATGATAAGTAACGGGTTTTACAGCAGACATGATCGGTGCCAAGACTCACATTTCAGTGAATGCAAGCAGACTTTAGTTTATTTCACAAAATCACTCCTTCATGGCATCATGTCTTATATTTTACACATTTTAGACAACAATAATAGTAGGTTGTATTTACCTACTGACTTGCTTTAAAACATTGATGTTATTAGTAGTTATTACTAGTTATTAGGGCTATGTAGCTAGAATTATATTGTACACCTAAATAATAAATTTAAACGGCGTTGGTCCTGCTGGAAGCACCGGATGCTGCCATATTACATAATGTACCTACACAAGATACTGCATACCAAACACGATTAAATATTGGAGACTGATGCATAAATATCATATCATATATGTATATAAGGTCACTGCGGGCAAGTCCGTCTACAAGGCAAGTCCGTCAACACGTTATAACTTTTGAATTTGAAGGCGTATGCCGCTTTGGAGTCTAATCGATTAATCAGTTTTGTGCGTTAGTTCCCGCACTCTGAAACAGATGGCGCTGTGACAACCAATTTCAGAGCAATCCGCCTAAATAAGTCATTTCGTGTGTTGAACTCGAAGTCATAGTTCGACAGCTGTTCGAAAAAATTTGTTAAAAATAGTTTTTGAAAAGACTGTGCATCAGAAAGTACCTACGTAAGTAGCATAAGAACCAGTTATCTTTATTCTGTGTTTAAAATATCAGAAAATGGCTTAGTTTTGTAATTATACGTTCCACCATTCATCACATTAAAATTTGAGTAAATTTGAAAGTCTGTCTATTATGTACAAGGCAAGTCCGTCATATGCCGGACTTTCGCTAAATCAGAGATTACCAACTGTTTTTGCGACTTTAATATTATAACGATTTGATAAGGTATCGAAAAATCCTCCTGACATTGCGCATGATGTTAGTTTCCTAAAATTTTATCTCAGTAAATTAAAAGAAACATTCAAAGTACATTTTAAAATTTCTATTGGTCTTTTATTTCGGAAATGCAAAAAATAATTACGTGTAATTATTAGCCATAAAAGGTTTACCACCCCATTTTCGTAGTATATTTGCCTTTATATTAGAAAAATGGCGTTTATTTCGAATCTGAACCCTATATTAACAAGTTGAAAGTACACTTTTCATTGTCTTGATTCATTCTTTTTAGGAATTCGACTACGAACATATACGCACCCATAGATTGGCTGATATCATTACTAGACGGACTTCCCTTAAACTACAAGGGAAGTCCGTCTACACGCCGATTTTTTTAAAATACTAATGTTTTTGCTTAATTTATGATCAAAATGATCTGTCACTATGGCTAAACTATTAATTATTAAATTCTTCATCGTGTGCGATTACAAACGGTAACGTAGGTGAATAATGAACGCAACTAGATCACTCCAAAGTAAAAAAAAAAAATAAAGTATGCCGGTCTTGTCCGCAGTGACCTTACATATATAGGGCTACTTATATAGGTCCAGGGATGTTGCGGATGCCGATTTTTTGACATCCGCGGATGCGGATGCGGATTTTTAAAGGCTCACATCCGCGGATGCGGATGCGGATGCGGATGTCAAGATTAGGTACTTAGAAAACGTCAAATATTACATTTTTAGTTTTTTTTATTTAAAAAAAAAGAAACGTTTAGTATTTGAACAAGAATATAGGTGCGTTATATTTAATAAACAGTAACTTGGCCGACTTTTCTGGATCTAGACCAGTGTTTTGGGGGGTCGCGGCACTTGTCCAAGGGGTTCGCGAAGTTCAGCTTTGAGAGAAACTTATGGAAAGCAATTTCATTGTTTAAACTTAAAAATAATCCAATCCTTTAAAATTTAATGTTTAAAGGTCGTTAATGTACATATTAATAAAACAAATCATTACCTATCTGGTAAACTGTATTTTAAAAGTGAAGGTTTAACTGTATTCAGTGTGAAGAATGAGCTTGTTTCATTCTGACTCTTAATTTGTCAAACCGCGGTTCCTGCCGCGACACGCAGACGATTAAATCATTTTCCAAATTCAATCTATTTATTCCTTTTTTTGGTTTTGATATCGACCATTGATGAAAACGTAAGCTCGCATAAATATGAAGTAGCAAATGGGATCAAAACTTTAAGGGCTTTTTTGCCAAACACTGACCAGTGGTTCCTTTGTTATAGGTACTAGATAGAAAAACGTAGAAACGGGGTTTGGGGGTCGCGAAAAATTTTAGTGGTCGTAAAGGGCCGTGACACCATAAAGTTTGAAAAACACTGATCTAGACGATTTCGTTATAGGTAATTACGAAATTACCTAGCACTTACGCCGCCGCTAAGACGTTCCTGTAGCTCCGCATCGATTTTATGCGGATGCGGATGCGGATGCGGATGTTGAATATAATGCGGAAGTTCCGCGGTTGCGGATGCGGATGCGGATGTTCGCAACATCACTGATATAGGTATATGTATTAGGCCTTTCTCACGTATAATTCTATCGTGTGCGAGTTTTCATTTAAATACACGCGCAAAAGCATTTGCCTACTATTCCTTTTAGGTAGGCCTCGTTCTGATATCGTAACGCCATCTAGCGGAACACATTGGTATCAACAATGGAAGCGAATTTTCATTCAACACCACATGACGCCAGAAAGGATCTTTATTTCGGTATAAACAGTACCAGTCTCATGTCTCATTATTTGCTCATTCCTACTGCATTTATATCCGTTATCTTTACTGTCTTTGCGATAACACCCCCAACCAAAAGAAAGAAAGGCTACCTACTTGGTAGTCCTTCTAAGGCTTAGCTTAGAATCTAAGCTAATAGCCAGGTCCACACAGAGAACCTGACTATTAATAATAAATTGCATTTGTGAATGCCACACGTTACAAATGCAATGAAGAGTTCCCTTGGTAAAATCATTAACTTTACTAACCACAAATATGTTGGCCATTAATTCAATCTCAACATGTCGGAACATACAGGTACCTCTATCTAGTTCTAGGTAGGTAGGTAGGTCTAGGTAGGTAGATAGGGCCTCTAAGTAGGTAAAAATAATACAGAGAGTGAATTTATCATGAAATAATACAATAAAAAAAGATTTAATTATAGAATTACTATTGCTCTCTCTCGGGACAAAGTACTCACAATAAGAAATAAGGATTCCCTATGTTGTGGCAAAATAGATAAACCAAGGTACTTTTGACTTTAATTTATTTCCTATTTTAACTTATTGTTTAATAGTTACCATTGAAAATTATCCTAGTAGGTAATTCCACATACCACCCCTAAGTATAATCAAAATAAAACATAATATAACAGAATGTATATTTTTACATGTCCGACAGGGTGATCCCTTATCACAAAAAATATTTACTGCCGTCCTGGAAAGTGTGTTTAGACGTATGAATTGGGAAAACTTGGGGCTCAATATAAAAGGCAGAAGACTTAATCACCTACGGTTCGCAGATGACCTCATACTAGTAACAGATAACCCTTCAGAGCTGAAAACTATGTTGGAAGATTTAATCACACAAAGTGAACTGGTAGGCCTTTCCATGAATATGTCAAAAACAAAGTTAATGACGAACAGTACTTAGACGCAAATTATAGTGCACGGAAATGAAATAGACTACGTTAATGAATATGTATACCTTGGGCAGATAATATCACCTGAAGACCAAACAGATAAGGAAATCGAGAAAAGAACCACAAATGCATGGATAAAGTTTTGGTCTCTGAAAGAAGTTTTTAAGGCAAAAGAAATACCAACAAGGCAGAAATTTAAAGTCTTCAATAGTTGTATAATACCAGTACTAACTTACGGTTGCCAAACTTGGGGACTTACAAAAAAGCAGCGCCAAAAACTTAATGTATGTCAGAACCATATGGAAAGAAGCATACTTAACATAAAACTTAGAGACAGAGTCAAATTGTCCATAATCAAAGCAAAATCAAAAACAAAAACAATAACTAAAATAATAAAAGAACAAAAATGGCGCTGGACAGGCCATATGATGAGAGAAACCTTGGATAAGTGGACAAGAGACCTTGTAGAGTGGTGTCCTAGATATAATAAAAGAAAGAGTGGCCCACAAAAGTTTAGATGGTCGAATGATTTAACAAGAATAGGAGGTAAATGGATGCAAACAGCAAAAGAAAGAAACAAATGGAAAGCTATGGAGGAGGCCTACGTCAAAGGACGAGTTGAAGCTAAAGTTGATAAATCAAATTAATATATGTTATGTACCAGCTTCAATAATAAAGGCTAATTACAATTACAATTACAATATTTTTACATAGCCACAATGAATTCTAATGTCTGATTATAATTATTGTATGATACTCCAGAAATTATACAAAAGTCACTTACCTACCAGAACTAGAAACTTCATACATTCTTCGGTTTATTAAGATCAATAGTATTTTAGCAGGAACAACATAAGATATAACATTTCTGAAAAAGATGAAGAGGATATTTCTGGGGCAACACTTAACTCAATAGGAAAGTAAGAAGTAGATTATTCAGAATATAAACTGATTAAAGGCAATCCATGCTTTAAATGTTTTTTATTGTAAAATAAATCAAGAATTGTTAACTTCAAACACACCTATGACTTAAAACTAAATAAAGATGTTGACTAGATGTATTAATCCTTTAATAATATCTTATCAGCGGCACCTTCTGACAGTAGCTCTCGCTCTGCCGCTGCTTTGGATGCTGCTATTCTGGGCTTCACATACTTAAAGTACTTGTAGGCATGATCCCCTAAGAGCAATGTTCCATAAAGAGTTAGCCCAATGCAAACTATTACTCCCCCTCTGTGTAACTTATCATAAAGCATATTCCTTGCATACTTCTTCATGATTCCTGTAAAAACAACGATCAAGAAAATCAATTTACTACTGAGATAGAAATAACAAATTATTTACACACCAGAAAATCGTTATGAAATATCAACTATACGACTGTTTGTGGATACCAGTGTATGGAACTTATTTATTTACCTTGATCTGTAGCAATAAACTGCAAATAGTGGTTAGTATTTATGGTTTATTTCATTAAGTAAATATTAAATTAACAACTTTAAGGTTACTCAATAATCAAAGTGACAGTAGTGTATTGTTATGTCACTTGACTGCGACCAAAACAAACTTCCTAGCATAATGATAACTATGGTACAGATAAGTAATTTTATCTCTGTTACTATAGTTTATTAGACAGAGATGGATTAAAGATTTTCGTATAGAGTATCAACATGCTAGGGAAGCGGTAGCTCGGGATATTTGAGACATGTTTGGAGAAACTACATTTAACTTCTTAAGGCTTTTACAGACCTTACAACAAATGACATACGATTTTAGAATTCTAATTGCTGGCTAAGTAGAAACAACGAATTTAGCAAATAACAATCAAAAACACAATTATAATAGGCGAATTAGACTCTCGCGCAAGCCACGAGACGAGCCGCGAGCCGCGCCACGAGACGCGAGTCCACCGCTTACACTCGCGTTCGGCTTTTCATTTGGTTATAAACCTTATGCCGTGCCGTTAGTGTTTAAATTATATTAGCTCGACGAGCTTGCGAGCTACGAGACGAGCCGCGAGCCCACCCCTTACACTCGCGTCTCGTGGCACGGCCCGCGGCTCGTCTCGTGGCTCGCGCGAGAGTCTAATCTGCCTATAAACCAAACTATCATTTTTTAATGTTAAAATGCATTATATAGCTGGTCAACCAAATCTTGGCAATAAAAAAAAGGCGCGAAATTCAAATTTTCTGTGACGA
The DNA here is from genome assembly GCF_948474715.1 of Cydia amplana. Lineage (NCBI taxonomy): Eukaryota > Metazoa > Arthropoda > Insecta > Lepidoptera > Tortricidae > Cydia > Cydia amplana. The sequence continues at coordinate 8,035,248 of NC_086077.1, read as the reverse complement.
TATCCCTTTGCGCCTACTTTTTTCAAATTTGCCGCCTTTTTCTACTGTCAAGATCTGGTTGACCAAGTATAAATAAAAAACATTAAAATTAGAAAGTGTTATTTCTACTGGAATGTTTTTAACATGAACCTAAACGAATTAAAAATGAAAATATGACACACGACATGACAGTGACACTGACATTTTGTCATAATGGTTGTGAACGGATTGTAGATTGTAGTTCTAAAAAATTTAATAATAATTCTCAGATTTAGATTTCAATCTGAGTTAAGAGAGAGAAACTGCGTACCCAATACCTATTTCTTCCATTGTCATAACTATGAAACATAGGCTGATTTTCACAAGCTACAGTATATTCAAGTCGATTAATTCAAGACTTTCATTAAGACCCTTTTCATCTAAAGTGCCTTTAACACCGGTGAATACTTTAGAGAAACAAGAGAGTACTAGAGTGAATGTTGATAAGAACACCTTAGCGCTTTTAGAAAGATTGTCTCTAGTTAAATGTGATACAGCCGAAGGGGTGAAGGTATTAGAGGACTCTATAGCATTTGCTGATAAAATTCTTCACATCAATACGGACAATGTTGAACCACTGTACTCAGTGCTAGAAGAGGAGTAAGTTTCGAGACCATAATTTAACTTAGTAGTTTGTTAAACATCTTATTGCAGTTTACTTATGAAAACCTTATTTCAGGAACTTAAATTTACGAGATGATGTTATAACACAAGGAAATTGCCAAAAAGATATTTTGAAAAATGCCACTGTAGTGGAGGATGATTATTTTGTGTCACCCCCAGGAAACATACCACTGCACGAAATAGAAGTTGAAGAAAGAACAGAAAAAAATGAGAACTGAATTACAAAGAGTCATTAATTTAATAAAATTTTTCAAAATCATAGGATCTTCTGGTAGCCATGTTAATTACGGTTTTAAGAAACCTAGTAAAGTTTTATCTAATAATATTTACATAAACTGGTTAAAAGCAATTTCTACCAAGAGCACGAAACATTTTCCTGTATTGATAAACAAGAACTTTGAAGACTTTAAGAATAAAGCTATTCCATTTGGTGTAATAAGCCACTGCAAACTGGATCAGCATGACATTTCTGTCCAACATTGTCTTTCGCAATTTGCTCCAGAAAAGAAAACTAATCTGCATTTGAAACTTTACATACCGAAACAGGATGCAATGCAGTACTTCATACAATGGCAACGTCTCCGGAAATATTGGTGGAGTTCAGTAAGTAAACATTACTTGACATTACTGAGATTACTATATATTCAAGACGGACAATGTCCATACAATGCTGCATTCCTTGCATGCCTTTTTAGTATTTTAACTTTATACATCTGTTACCTAAAATTCTTATTTCATTACTAAACTAAAATACAAAAATAATATTTAATATCATTACAACCTGCATTCTATGGGGATTGTCAGTATTCTTTATTTACTCAACTCTGATATTACTGAACAGACAGAGTATACACACACACATCCATCCTCAAATTAAAAGGTACTCGGAAAGACATCAGCATCCTTTAAGTTCAAAAATGATTGTAGAAAGAAAGATTATTTTTTTTAGATAACCACCACACCAAGTTTATTCTCCATAAATGAAATGAAGAATGTGGATGACATGACTGAGGTGGATATAGTGGCTCAATTTCCCTGGGGCCAGGAGGTGGTTGAAACTGTCACATTGAATAATAGAGTCACAGTAAGTAGATTACAATTCTGCAATTATTAATATTAGATGTTAATCTAAAACAATAAAATTATATATTATATATCCCTCACATGGGATAAGGGTGTCGTACGAGGCGACTAAGTCCACAAACGAAGCAAAAAGTTGTTTCGTCACAGGAGAGATGGACCTCTTAGCATTGGCTTGCAATCCATCTAGGAGAAGGATACTCCAAAATTAAATCCCGGTATGGAGTTACCGTAAGGCGCGAGTAGGGTCCAACCTGAAATAAGCGGCAGATTCCTGCAGCCAACCTGCCTCCACACGTATTGGCTCGCCTTTCCTGTGGGTTAAGACAGTGAAGCCGAGAGGGTAATGCAGGTGCTGGGCATCCCTGCGTTTCCTTAATTCCGTCCCAGGCGGTGTTAAGTCTGGAGAGGTCATTGTCTCTCCGATTTGCACCATAAATCGTCTGCAATAGACGCAAAGGCCAATGGAGTGGACCCTAATATTAGCTCTAAGACATCCAGTGCTGGTTAAAGGCGTCTCCTTAGGATCCCCACAGCTGGTTGAATGCTTCTGCCACCCGTTGTCGCCCAGGGTACTATTTATTGACTGTACTGTACTTATAGCTAAGAACACGAAAAGTGCCTGCTTGAAAACATGTAACTATTTTTATAGGATGTGGAAAACGCGCTGTGTATCAGCTGTGCCACAACTCTGGAAGGTGCTCTGTTTATTCTCCTGTTGGATGGACAGAACAACCCCTCTGAAAGCCACTTGAGGCTTCACAGGAAAATGGCACCATACAAAATATCCTTTGCCTTAGACTACAAAGGTAAAGTTTAAATTTATTAGAAATTATAACATGATAATTATAAATTATAATGAATTTTAGCTGAAAACCACATCAGTTTTGAACACAGCTACATCAGAGGACAAATTTTTATCTTTAAGTTTTCATAAACCTCATAAGGCTCTGTGTGCATTAGAATGTACAGTCACCCGCAATAATATGTTACACAACGAAGGCCGCAAAAATATCTGACACGATCTTATTTGTCGAGCCATAAGAGCGTGTCACATATTCTTGCGGCCTTCGAGGAGTAACATATTATTGCAGGTGACTGTACATTCTATTTCAATCTAATTAGGACGTTTCATAAACCAAATAATATAGCATTTATTTTGACAAATTATTTTAAAACAAACAAAATTCATCCCAATTTACTGTACAACAGCGTTCAAATTAAAAATTGATTTTTTTTGTAAGGTGAGCCTTACGAGAGTTACGAGGTTAAGCCCAACAGATTGTTTCTTACAGATATTGACAATAAAGAAACATTGAATGAATTAGCTATCTTGCTGTACAACATATTGGAAGGAGAAAAAATATCCACCTGGCTTCCAGACTTTGCCTTATCAATGGAATCACAGGTAAAGAGATATGACATTATAGAATTAAGTAGCAATGTTTCTCAGACTCGCAAATCTCACGATTCACTTGAGAGTTAGGGGTTCTACAGACTTTGCAACAAATGACATGCGATTTTAACCTTTTGGACGCCAATGACCGATATATCCGCACCGTAGGTTCAACGCCAAAGACCGATAAATCGGTCATAGACCACAGAGCAACATAGACCTACGTGCATATGCATAAAGTTCAATTTCAATTCTGACACTTCGGTGACGTGGCGTCAGCGTGACAGCTTTTGTGTTTAACACGGCGTCGAAAAGGTTAAATAATTTCCGGCTAAGTAGGAGGAACAAATTCATTCGATCGATCAAATGCCGCAATGTATCGCACATCGCATGCCATCTATCGGTTTTTAGAAGCTATTATGGTTGCACTACTTATCATTATTTGATATTTAGGACCAGTAACTTTTCGATGAAGGAAAACTTTGTGAGGAAACCGAACTAAACCCAATGAGGCCTAGTTTCCCCTCTGCGTTGAAAGGTCGGATAGCAGTTGCTTTCGTAAAAACTAGTACCTACGCCAATTCTTGAGATTAGTTGGCAAGCAGATCCCTGGCTCCCACAAGCCGTGGCAAAATCCGGGACAACACGGGTAAGATGGATAAACTCGTCTGCATAAGTGAAACTATGTAAATCAACCTAGTTTCAATAGTTTTTATTTTTCTCATTTTAGATAAAGGAAAACCTGCTCATGGGCGTAGCGTACACAGCCGTGATCAGTGAAGGTACACTGGCAAACGGAATCATGCATTTATTAAACAGCAACACTACTCTGAAGGTAAACAGACCAATATTCTTTAGTTGAAAATTTGTAATTTATTAGTATACCGGAGATATTTGCACAAGTGGCCGACTGCATATACAACCCACGTAAATACCAATTTTATTTCATCATATGGATACATTTAACCAATGAAATTCTAACTTTTCTGTTTGTCATTTCAGGAACAAATACACATCGCTGATTTAAGTTCTTATGCAGCACTTTTGTTTCAAAAGTAATTAATTATAGATTGAAGTAGAAAGTAGAGTGAGTAACAATAATAAAAGATTATTAATCTAAACTGGGGTTGTCTATCATATGAGTTAAAAAAACACCCAAGTCTGTCATTTTCAAATTTATTTAGATACGATTTTATTGCGAGACAATACATACAATGTTTTATTGAATGACACTGAGGTGCAAAAAAATACTTCAAATTGTCCATTGCTGCCCCGCTGGCAACAGGTTTGTCCTTGGAGGATACAACTAAACGGAGTAGCCATTAACAGGCTTTCCCCTCTGTCGAAAATAGGCGGCCAACGGTCATACACAATGTATGGACTGACGTTTATCTGACATGGCTATTTTTACGTTACGCATACATTTGACGTTCCCCTCCCCCGCAAAAATCGGCAGACGGTTTTGTACAGAAAATTACAGACATGGCGTCTCCGTTTGATTATATCCTCCAAGGGTTTGTCTCACGTTCGATCACATAATCGGTTAATTACGTCAATTATACCATTAAATTGGGAACAATTGATGTGTCTATCTAGCGAGACAAATGAATACTCAATTATTCATACATCCAGTTTTATATACCAAAATAGACTCGAAGCTACTTGATGAAAACTACCGCGATCTCTAAACCTTTTCGTTCTTTTTAATGCAGCTCAGCGTTAAATATAAACACAATAATTTGATCTATAATTAGTACAAGCCCTAACTCGTTACGAAATATAAAACCGAAATCTCGTACACATACGTTTTAAGAGTTTAAGTCGGAGTTAATTTTATCCTAAATTTGTTTAAGAGTGCTATTACCTTTCGGGGATGAGCGAGTTTAGGTATTTTACGCGCTGCGGCAGGCCCCGCGAGCTCAGTACGCCGATCCGTTCCACCGCATTTTCCCTCGGTCGCACTAACAATGATGGATTAAACATTCTTGATCCGATCGTGAAGCATATTGAAATCAACCATAACAACACTAACTGTACTTTAATATCAAAGTCCTAAAAATGTTATTTGGTACGAAAATACTAAATCCAGTGCAAATATACATACTTATGTAGGTCATTATTACTAAAAAGAAATTATACGTAAGTACTTACTTAGGTACTCGCTTATTTTCATTTTTCGCCATTGCATATGGTATAGGTTGTATAGTAAAACTATTTTAGCTATATAATAAAACCTTTAATTTGTATCAACGAGGGTTTAGAAACGAGCTGGTACTAAGCATCTGATGATGAAGCCTGATGATGATGATGAAGGTGGTCACGGATACCAATCAACCATGTAGTAACATGATTAGGCTCGTTTGATTCGTCTCAAGAAGATCTTTGGCACTAGGTGATACTCAGGGTCTGATGATGGAGCTGGAAGGTAGTCACCGGTACCAGTCAACCATGCAACTAAACCACTTCGTGTTTGGGCTCGTTTAATTCATTTCAACAAGATCTTTGACACAAGATATGACTCAGGGTCTGATGATGGAGCTGGAAGGTGGTCACCGGTACCAGTCAACCATGCACCTAAACCACTTCGTGTTTGAGCTCGTTTTATTCGTCTCAACAAGATCTTGGACACTAGGTGATACTCAGGGTCTGATGATGGAGCTGGAAGGTGGTCACCGGTACCAGTAAACCATGCAACTAAACCTTTGGGCTCGTTTTATTCATTTCAACAAGATCTTTGGCACAAGATATGACTCAGGGTCTGCTGATGGAGCTGGAAGGTGGGCACCGGTACCAGTCAACCATGCAACTAAGGGATCATCCATTAATTACGTCACACGAATTTCTAGGTTTTTTTACCCCTCCCGTCCTTGTTACACTTGGTCACAAGGACAAACCCCACCCCCCTGGTGTGACGTCACATTTTAGGCAATTTTGTTTTCAACGAAATCGACAATATTAACTCGGCATAATTTTTTTAATAAAAAAATATTTTTGATATATATGTCGAAGAGGGAGAGGGGGGCTAATTGTGTGGGGCTATTGATAGCGGGTGGTGGGCATGGTACCTCGATGTATTACTTCACAGCCAAAATAGTAGGTATGCTACCGGTGCATGAAATAAACATTCGGATTCGTTAACCATACTAGTGTCTACTATATTTCAGTACTAAATAATCAAAATAACTAAACGATCTTACGATGGAATCGGATTCAATAAAAATAAAAAGATCACATGAAATCGTTCATATCTTTATTTAAGTCAAACTACACCGGCTCCAACCCTACACCTCTGACCCGAGAAGATTTAACCCGGCAACAAACTCGGCGGGACACATCTTTTCAAAACAACACATAGTTTCTTTATTTTACAAAAGTAAGCTTATAATGGCACATAAGAAATCAAAATAACACTTGGAATAAAACACTTAGCTAAACGGTTAAAGAACGTGAGAATCTATAAGCTTTCAGAATAATCCTTCAGGTATAAGCCTTCAGGAACGTAGCGAATTAGGCACGAGCTTGGCTAACGTCCGATCTCTAGCGCGGTCCGATCAAGAAGAAGGAAGCCAGTTCCAGCGGCGGAGCCAACCGCTCCCGCCTCCAATTCAAGTTGGTAAACCTGCCTGACCAGTCTACCAACATAACGACAAAATTGCCTGCTCGTGCCTACGTTCACTCAAGATACACATCTTGACGTTCCAAAGCCTTCTACCTGTCATTTTAGTTCAACAATACGCCAATAGATGGTGGCGTTATTCACTACGCAACTTTATTATTTCGTTACAAGCAAATAATACGTAGCCAAACATTGCTAATCGACTTTATACAGGCGTTTAAAGCTATGAACTGTAACACTGCAATATGTCGTTCTGGTGTCTCGCTCCGACATATAAATATTAGTAATTTTATAACACAACGAAAGTTACATCCAAAATCTCATTATTGAACTGTACAACGAATAAAAAAATATAAATTAATTTTCGGTTACTGATGAGGCTAAAGTGACATCACAATGTTTGTGACTCCCCCCTCCCCCATGTCACAACATGTCACATTTTCTTGATCCCCTCCCTTCCCCTAAACGTGTGACGTAATTAATGGATGACCCCTAAACCACTTCGTGTTTGAGCTCGTTTGATTCGTCTCAACAAGATCTTGGACACTAGGTGATACTCAGGGTCTGATGATGGAGCTGGAAGGTGGTCACCGATACCAGTAAACCATGCAACTAAACCACTTCGTGTTTGGGCTCGTTTTATTCATTTCAAAAAGATCTTTGACACAAGATAGGACTCAAGGTCTGATGATGATGCTGGAAGGTGGTCACCGGTACCAGTCAACCATGCAACTAAACCATTTCGTGTTTGAGCTCGTTTGATTCGTCTCAACAAAATTTTTGATACAAGATAGTACTCAGGGTCTGATAATGGAGCTGGAAGGTGGTCACCGGTACCAGTCAACCATGCAACTAAACCACTTCGTGTTTGGGCTCGTTTGATTCGTCTCAACAAGATCTTTGACACAAGATAGTACTGAGGGTCTGATGCCATGGAGCTGAATGGTGGTCACCGGTACCAGTCAACCATGCAACTAAACCACTTCGTGTCTGGGATGACCACCTTCCAGCTGCATCATCAGACCCTGTGAGTACTATGTTGTGTCAAAGATCTTGTTGAGACAAATCAAACGAGCCCAAACACGTAGTGGCTTAGTTGCATGGTTGACTGGTACAAGTGACCACCTTCCAGCTCCATCATCAGACCCTCACTACTATCTTGTGTCAAAGATCTTGCTGAGACGAATCGAACGAGCCCAAACACGAAGTGGTTTAGTTACATGGTTGACTGGTACCGGTCACCAACTTCAAGCTCCATCATCAGACCCTGAGTTCTATCTTGTCAAAGATCTCGTTGAGAGTAATCAAACGAGCCCAAACACGAAGTGGTTTAGTTGCGTGGTTGACTGGTACCGGTGACCACCTTCCAGCTCCATCATCAGACCCTCAGTACTATCTTGTGTCAAAGATCTTGTTGAGACGAATCAAACGAGCCCAAACACGAAGTGGTTTAGTTGCATGGTTGACTGGTACCGTTGACCACCTTCCAGCTCCATCATCAGACCCTGAGTTCTATCTTGTGTCAAAGATCTCGTTGAAAGGAATCAAACGAGCCCAAACACGAAGTGGTTTAGTTGCGTGGTTGACTGGTACCGTTGACCACCTTCCAGCTCCATCGTCATACCCTGAGTTCTATCTTGTGTCAAAGATCTCGTTGAGACGAATCAAACGAGCCCAAACACGAAGTGGTTTAGTTGCGTGGTTGACTAGTACCGTTGACCACCTTCCAGCTCCATTATCAGACCCTGAGTTCTATCTTGTGTCAAAGATCTCGTTGAGAGGAATCAAACGAGCCCAAACACGAAGTGGTTTAGTTGCGTGGTTGACTGGTACCGTTGACCTCCTTCCAGCTCCATCATCAGACCCTGAGTTCTATCTTGTGTCAAAGATCTCGTTGAAAGGAATCAAACGAGCCCAAACACGAAGTGGTTTAGTTGCGTGGTTGACTGGTACCGTTGACCACCTTGCAGCTCCATTATCAGACCCTGAGTTCTATCTTGTGTCAAAGATCTCGTTGAAAGGAATCAAACGAGCCCAAACACGAAGTGGTTTAGTTGCGTGGTTGACTGGTACCGTTGACCACCTTCCAGCTCCATCATCAGACCCTGAGTTCTATCTTGTGTCAAAGATCTCGTTGAGACGAATCAAACGAGCCCAAACACGAAGTGGTTTAGTTGCGTGGTTGACTAGTACCGTTGACCACCTTCCAGCTCCATTATCAGACCCTGAGTTCTATCTTGTGTCAAAGATCTCGTTGAGAGGAATCAAACGAGCCCAAACACGAAGTGGTTTAGTTGCGTGGTTGACTGGTACCGTTGACCACCTTCCAGCTCTATCATCAGACCCTGAGTTCTATCTTGTGTCAAAGATCTCGTTGAGACGAATCAAACGAGCCCAAACACGAAGTGGTTTAGTTGCGTGGTTGACTAGTACCGTTGACCACCTTCCAGCTCCATTATCAGACCCTGAGTTCTATCTTGTGTCAAAGATCTCGTTGAGAGGAATCAAACGAGCCCAAACACGAAGTGGTTTAGTTGCGTGGTTGACTGGTACCGTTGACCACCTTCCAGCTCCATCATCAGACCCTGAGTTCTATCTTGTGTCAAAGATCTCGTTGAAAGGAATCAAACGAGCCCAAACACGAAGTGGTTTAGTTGCGTGGTTGACTGGTACCGTTGACCACCTTGCAGCTCCATCATCAGACCCTGAGTTCTATCTTGTGTCAAAGATCTCGTTGAGAGGAATCAAACGAGCCCAAACACGTAGTGGTTTAGTTGCGTGGTTGACTGGTACCGTTGACCACCTTCCAGCTCCATCATCAGACCCTGAGTTTTATCTTGTGTCAAAGATCTCGTTGAGAGGAATCAAACGAGCCCAAACACGAAGTGGTTTAGTTGCGTGGTTGACTGGTACCGGTGACCACCTTCCAGCTCCATCATCAGACCCTGAGTCCTATCTTGTGTCAAAGATCTCGTTGAGAGTAATCAAACGAGCCCAAACACGAAGTGGTTTAGTTGCGTGGTTGACTGGTACCGGTGACCACCTTCCAGCTCCATCATCAGACCCTCAGTACTATCTTGTGTCAAAGATCTTGTTGAGACGAATCAAACGAGCCCAAACACGAAGTGGTTTAGTTGCGTGGTTGACTGGTACCGTTGACCACCTTCCAGCTCCATCATCAGACCCTGAGTTCTATCTTGTGTCAAAGATCTCGTTGAAAGGAATCAAACGAGCCCAAACACGAAGTGGTTTAGTTGCGTGGTTGACTGGTACCGTTGACCACCTTCCAGCTCCATCATCAGACCCTGAGTTATATCTTGTGTCAAAGATCTCGTTGAGAGGAATCAAACGAGCCCAAACACGAAGTGGTTTAGTTGCGTGGTTGACTGGTACCGTTGACCACCTTCCAGCTCCATCATCAGACTCCTATACTGTGGATGTGGACCTATATATGTATATTCTGAGATGTCATCAAAAACATTTGAATTCAGCCATTTTTTTCATTTAGTACCTATAAAATATCAGGTCATTACAATAGTAGTTTATGCAACAGTGATATAATAAGGGTTCTTAAAATTCAAGGGTCGAAGTTACAAAACGAGACGTAGTCGAGTTTTGTAAAAAAAGACCCGAGAATTTTAAGAACCAATTATGAGCTGTTGCATACATTACTTTTTCTATGACAGCTGCAAAAAAAAAAAAAAAAAAAAAAAAAAAAAAAAAAAAAAAAAAAAAAAAAAAAAAAAAAAAAGTTATTATTAAAAAAAAAGTTATTATTAAAAAAAAAAGAGTTATAAAAAAAAAGAGTTATTATAAAAAAAAAAGAGTTATTATTTAAAAAAAAAAGAGTTATTATTTAAAAAAAATTGAGTTATTATTTAAAAACAAAAGAGTTATTATTGTAAATGAAAACATACCTCTTTCAATCAGGATGATCGAAACTTGTATCTTTAAAAAAAATAAAGCAGTTGTATTATACTCATAAGATGACTGCTAGCAGTCATCTTATGAGCCTATAGACAAAGCATTCAAATGACATTGCTTTAGATATCACTGTCAGTCATTTAATTGACACATTTAAGTGCTGGAGTAGAAAAATATTTTTAATGCGGTCCGGTTGCATTACTATACTATATAAAACCAAATACACAGTAGTAGGATCAAAGTTTCTCAGTCGCCGTTTACACGCAGCGTCACGCACACAGTATAGCATTTTACAAGGCGCCTGCCGCACACAACGATAAAAAACCTCGTCGACGCCGTTGTAAACGTGCGGAGCCGACCGACACACGTCCTACCTCTACAAGCTCTGCCGCGGCACTGAGCTCACGACCGCGCGTCATCGGTAATATTAGAGTCGTTTTAAAAAAATTGCCAAAAAATTATAGTAGAATTTCATAAACACTAATGTATACCAACAGTATAAGCAAACGCTGCAGATTGCTTGAGTATGAAAATTACTTCGATATTAAGTAGAATTTCGTAGGAATTGACACTTGTTTCGGAGAGAAAATTGAGTTTGTTTTTCTTGGATTTTCTCTTTCTAAAAGGTATTTAGGAAAAATGTCAAAAGTAATTCCTAAAGTACAGGGTATTAGTAATACAAAATAGCCAGCTTTACCAGAGTAAACTTCTCAACATTTACAAATACGAGCTGACAATTCAGTACTAGACGTGGTTTTTCGGAAACGACCATCAGAAAAAAAATCATTACTAATTTAATAAGTCCTTTTTCTAATATTTACAAAGTAATTCCTAAAGATAAGAAGACGCTTTTACTGGAACAAGTACTCATTATTTCTAATAATGAGCGTAAAGTACTGAATGTCATCGAGGAATATCATCAATTTTGCATTATTTCGACTTTCCTTGTGGGAGCGCTCTTAATTGCTTGCCTCCGTAAGTTCGTAAACATGTTCAAGTATTTCATTCTAGTGTTATAAGTATATCATTCATAAATATAGTAACTAGGTAGTAATTATTATAAACTGAAAATGCACATGGCCCTTGATTTCATGAATTCTGGAGAAATCATTTCACTATTGCTTCCAAAGAAAACAATTTGCAAACTTATAATAGTAAGTAGTATTTACATGCGGAAATTATAAAGATCAATATCCCTCCATCTATCAGTGATAGATATTGTCAAGCTTAATTTATCGTTATAGAATGGATTTAAGTGATAAAGATATTTTCTTTTAAAAAGAAAAATACTGTCATTACTTTTACAAGTTAAGTCACTACGCAAATTTCGTAGTGCTACGCCTTAACCGCTATCATGTATTTCCCGTTTTATAGCTAAAATAGAGGCTTGACGATAGTTTTGTGGTTAACTCTTAACGGGTTATATAACGACAGGTGTCAAATACCGTAGGGCAGCGGTCGGCAACCCGCGGCCCGCGGGCCGCATGCGGCCCGCGAACCTGTCACTTGCGGCCCGCGAGCCTCCCTGGCTATTTTGTATGTAATATTGACAAACGACAATGTCTAATCTAGTCATAAATATTAACAAAGTGCGGCCCTCGTCAACTTCGTTACCTACGATGTGGCCCTTGGCTGGTAAAAGGTTGCCGACCGCTGCCGTAGGGCAATGTTTACGGATAAAGCTCAATCAATTGTTGAAATAAACAGCGGCACAGCATATACGGATACGGGATAGGGATTTATCATTTACATTATGCAATACATACGATAAAATTCATCTATAATAAGCTTTAAGAAACAGTTCAAATAACTAACGCAATCAATCTTGATCTGTGTTAATAATTTTATTAACATAAAAATATTGTATTCAGCCAAGTTTCAATATACCGCTCTCGTTACATTATACTGATCAAATTACGCAAATTATAATAAACAGTAATAATAATTAAGTATAAAATTCCTCACACATAATTGGTTTCAGTAATCAACATTTCCACAAGTATACTGACAATGGTTGTATATCTAGATCTTAGGTAAATTATTGGCTTATAAAAACACCTTCACAACACCTGTGTAAAGTTTTATTGCATCATTAAGCCGGCAGCTGCAGCTTCTTTCCTTTGAGAACTGTAAAAAGACAAAAGAGGGTTAAGTAAATAACTAAAGAGCTATAAAGTCATTCTAGACACTGCCAGTGGGGAGACACTCCTGACTTCGGGAAAACTCGGCTCCGTTCGGCTCAGCATTGCTCCGAGCAATTATTAGGATTGACACCACTTGACGTCCCTTTGCGTGCACGACCACAGATAAGATAATGGCTTGAATTTTGACAACCCTAAATAGCCGAAAGGGATAGTTCCATAAGTTAGAAAGAGATATCATGATTCGACCTTGAATCGCTGTCAAACTTCGGTTTTGTAGGAAGTGTCTATTTTCTGTACGGTAGTACTATTATTTATTCTGTGACACTGCTTGAAGTGATATTAACGTAAAGTGGAATAATGAACCGCCTTCACAACCTAGTTCAGGGGTCGGCAAACGGAGATATGCGGGTACGATTACGGCTCTTAAACCCGCCTAAAAAATTAACACTAAGAGTTCTTAGATTAGAACACTGAAAACAACGTAAGCGGCTCTTTGAGATTCCTAAAACCATTGACTTCTACTGCGGTAGGCTCTTCTCAAGTTTGCCGGCCCCTGGGTTCGTAGAAGTGTTGTGGATAACGCTTATTTTTAGGCTTAAAGACTCGAGCCCACAAGACTCGACTATATTTGAGAATTGTATTTGTTTATTTTACGCGTATGGATGTAAGAAATCGTCTTTGCCGCCTTTGAGGCGTTAAGCCTCAAGAGTCTTAAGGGTTCGAGTCTTTAAGCCTCGAAATGAGCGTTATTCACAACACTAGTTCGCAGTGACCCCTGTCTATGTATAAGTGGAAGTTGTAAGCTCGAATCCCAGTAAAGGCTGTAAAGGTAAAAGCCTATTTTACTTAAATTTATACCTACTTCTAGCATGAATATCCTAATGTTTTGTTTATTTATATTATAATTATAAAACATTTAACATTAATTGTCTGTATAAAATGTGTTAAGTCTAAGAAAAAATCGTGCCCCAAGTTTGTGATTTTTGAAAAAATGTGCATTACAAATTTACAATGATCTCTGTTTCAATCTAGTGAGAACCTTTCATAAACCAAATAAAGTAGCATTTCTTTTGTTTCATTACTTGGTCATACAAACGAAAAAATCATCCCAATTGGTCACGACCCACAGTTTGAAAAACATTGTCCTACAAGGTTCAAATTAAAAATAGGAAAACTTTGTATGGTGGGCCTTACAAGGTTCAGGCACATGATTCACACAACACCCCCCAGGGTGGTTGGCGAGTTCAACAAAACATTTCTTCCCTTTATAAACGGGGGGAAGTAAGGGGAAAAAATATCCTTATCAATGATAGATCAAAAACTGCTCTACACTATCTAATGTAGGGACGCTGAGAACTAAGAATTTCGTACATGACTCGCCTGTTGCTATCTCTATCGCACGCGCGTAATTATATTGCTGTACCGCCCATGCAACATGTACAAACTGCAATATAATAATTCGCGTGCGATAGAGATAGGAAGAGGCGGGTCAATATACCAAATTCTTCATGCTTAGTGTTCTTACTTTAGCCACTAAACAGTGTGATGCTCTAATAGAACAAATCTAAGTACATGCTCCATTATGCAAATCAGAAATCGAAATATGTGTACCTTTCGTGATGTAAAGATAGAAGAAATCGCAGTACAGGACAGTCTGCACGACGCCAGCAACTATAGCGATCAACTCATAATGATCCTCCACGACGTAGCGGTACACCTGAAAACGAAATTGCAATCATTGCATATAAATACTAAATATACTTGGTCAACCAGATCTTGACAGTAGAAAAAGGCGGCAAATTTGAAAAATGTAGGCGCGAAGGGATATCGTCCCATAGAAAATTTGAATTTCGCGCCTTTTTTTTACTGACAAGATTTGGTTGACCAGCTATATGTAACACTTTCTTGCTCGTGACATAATTCTTGAAACATGATTAGAAGTTATGATGATGATTTAGAAAGATTCTGTTTTTTTTTAAACACTCGTAGTATAAATCGGTTTGTAATGTCCGATTTTTTTTACTGGTATCAATTTACTACACCTAATACTATAATTAGAGAAAAATGCATCTAGCTAAAACATTTCTGTATACACAGTCAATGACTTTATCTTTAATCTTATCTATCTCTATTGTAATAATTTATTAATAGGAACATTACAAGTTACACTACATGACTACAGTATTGTCAAAGTAAATCAGTGTTCATTTTTACAAGTAATATTGTAGAATAGCTATGGAAATTAGTACCATAATTCATCATCATTCTCAGCCCAAGGATCCAAATAAGGGTGGGGACTTCAAACCATGAGAAAACAATCCAATAAAAATAACTAAATAACCATCAGGGCATTAGAAGAAACAACAATTATTATTTTGTAAAATAAACTTTAAATATCACATGGTCTCGTTTAAACATAACCAAGTGTACCATTTCCTTTTTTTAGAAAATAACAACTCTCGGATTATTTCAAGTCTGAATCAGGAGGATTATTGATTAAAACAAAGACAAAAAGTATCCCCAATTTTCATAAATAATTTGGGTGTCAGTAAGTTGTAGTTGTATTGTATTATGACAACCTCTAACCAAACCATCAAGTACAAGGGCTGTTGTCGGTATCACATTGGTTCTTAATGATATTATTCACACCTTACACTAAGAATCACAGCTTTATTATATGTCAGAGATGGTAAACCATTGCATGCATTAAAATTTCATTTCACCTGAGAGCGCACCAAAAACGCTCTCAGCAGTAGAAAGCAGTTGCTGTGGCCGAAAACGGCTAGGAGATGATGATGAATAATGGTATGCAACAAATAATAATAATTACCCAGTTAAGTAAATAGAGGGCTCGGTATGATCCAAGGGCAAACAGGTAATGAGAAGTGATGCTCTCGGCTTCGCCCGTCTTTGATACTAAGAACAGCTGTGGCAGGATGGCAACTGATTCCAAGTAAATGGAGAAGGTCCACATGACCTGAAAATGACACAAATATTATTATATCAATTTGAAATCTCTCTGTAGGTCTAGCACAGGAGGGGCGAGATAGATTACCCACCTTTTTCTAACTGCATTAATTAAAGAAGGCAGGTAGTCTAGTGGCCAAGATACTGTTGAGCCACTCCTGTGCTAGCCAAGCTGGAATGCAGTGCAGATATATATTTTAAATAATTTAAACTAACTTCATACAGTATTTTTTTTTTTGAAGATTGTACTCTTTATGAAGTCTTCTCACCCATTTTTTGGAGTTGAAATCCATATTTTCCACAAAAAAAGTTTCTACAGCACTCTAAATAGGTTGTGATTTTGGCAGAGGTGGTGAAGATGATGATGATTATAATTTGACCAAACAGTCAGAGATACTTACTACTTCCATTAAAATATGAGCTGTTAACTCCATGTCAGATTAAGTTAAGCCACAAATAGGTACACATACCATGATCTTCTCACTGTATATATTAAGTTCTAATAAAAAAAAACATTAAAGCTAATTGGTATTTTTGACAAGACTCACCTCTAGCACAGTGAAGTCATGGTGAATCAGCAGCGCCAACACAAAGCATGGAACCAACAGAAACTCAATTCTGAATGTGTCATGGTTATGGTCATAGGTGGCTCTGAACTTGACGTAGATCAAATAAACAGTAGCGCAGGAGGCGAGGATGAACACCAGTTTCATAACAGTGTTATAAGCAGACACGTAAGTCGTCAACAGATCTAAATATCGCATCGAATACACAATTGCAAAGAGTATCTGCGATTTTCCCGATATACCTGTAAATAGACAGAAAACCAATTCGTTTATTGTGACCGAATACTCTTCAACGACCACTCCACATAACATAACATAACGCCGAGCATGCCGGTCATGTTACTACCCAAAGTGGAATCTTATTGTACCTGCACATGATCTCGTTTTCCATATTTTGAGTAATAGTATAATAATAGCTAGAAGGTGGGACAAATCACCAAGTAAACGGAATATATTCATGGTTTAATATTTTAGTGCACTCCTTTTTAACGCCGCGTATACTATCATCTATCAAGCGAAAATGACGTGGCTGAATGACAGAACCTCCTTGAGTCCTTGTTTGAGAAGACAGATAATCAAAACGTATTCCATGTTTTCATTCATTACATAGATCACGATTCGACCCGTGATATGCCCGTGATAGATATTTTTAATGTGTGAAATAATAAATTGTTAATTAAATTTATCAATTTACTCAATATCGAAATATTTTAACAAAAGACAGACACTATCTAAGCCTTAATTTAAAACGTGGAATTGCAGCGTTTGACAGATATCAATTTGAGGTTAGTTTTCTGAAAACTTAATACAAACGTGACTTCACGTGTAAAGACGTAACAAAAAGATTCAGAAGTTTATTTCAAATGGTGTGAATAAGTGATTTATTGTAAATTTAACTTGAGCTCTCAAAATGGTACGCCATAATAATCAGCTGCCTAACAACCTCACGCAACTGCAAAATCTAATCAAGAGGGATCCAGAATCATACAAGGAAGAATTCAGTCAGCAGTTGGCTCATTTTAAAACCACTTTGGAGATATTTAACCTTAATCCGACGCAATACAACAAGAAATTAGATGAACAATCTATGTTCCTAGCTCAAGTAGCCCAGTGCTATTTGGAAGACATGAAATATTTTCCTCAGAAAATAATTGATATCTTAAAAAGTCACAACACGACTTTGCACAATGATATGCGTCTTGCATTGTGTAAATGTTTAATTTTATTGAGAAACAAAAACTTCATTACACCTTTTGATTTGTTGGAACTGTTTTTCAACTTACTGAAATATCAAGACAAGCACTTGAGAGAGTTCTTAAAAACTCATATCATAACAGATATTAAGAACATGAATATGAAGCATAAAGATATGAAATTTAATTCAACACTGCAGAACTTTATGTTTTCTATGCTGAGGAATTCTGATGCTAAAGCTGCAAAATTATCATTGGATATTTTAATAGAGCTTTATCACAAGAATATATGGAACGATCAGAAGACAGTGAACATAATTGCTGACATTGGATGTTTTTCCAAAGTTACTAAGGTAATGGTTGCTTCATTAAAATTCTTTTTAGGCCGAGATGAAGCTGAAAAGGAAGAGAATTCGGACAGTGAGGATGAAGTGGATCCGAGGGATACCATGATTGCCAATAAATTTAACAAAAAAACAAGGAAAAGAGATAAGATGGTAGAAAAAGTGAAGAAAGTTGCAAAGAAGTTAAAAAAGAAGAAGGAAAAGGCTCCTGTATTTAATTTCTCCGCACTGCACTTACTTAACAACCCACAAGGATTTGCTGAGAAACTGTTCAAATTAATGGAGTCATCTAATGAAAGGTTTGAAGTGAAACTCATGTGCCTTGATGTCATCTCAAGGCTTATTGGATTGCACAATTTGTTCTTGTTTAACTACTATCCATTCATTGCAAGGCTCTTGCTGCCACATCAGAGAGAAGTCACTAGAATACTCCAGTTTGCAGCTCAGGCATCCCATGAACTGGTACCAGCTGAAATTATAGAACCAGTCATGAGGGCTATTGCAAATAATTTTATCACAGAAAGGAACTCCACAGATGTTATGGCCGTTGGATTAAATGCAGTAAGAGAGATCTGTGCCCGCTGTCCTCTGGCTATCACAGAGGACCTGTTGAGAGATTTGGTACAGTATAAAAACTACAAAGAAAAATCTGTTATGATGGCTGCCAGATCACTCATTCAGCTCTACAGACAGTCAATGCCTACTCTTCTGCACAAAAAAGACAGGGGAAGGCCCACTGAAGCTTCCTTAGAGCTAAAAACAAAGAAATATGGTGATATGGACATTAAAGACTATGTACCTGGCTCTGAAGTACTTCTAGAAAAGAAGGATATCACTGAGGATGAGAAAAAGAAAAAGAAAGGAAATAAGAAAAAGGGTAATGAGTCTGATAATGATGATTGGGTTGATGTTAATTCAGATGAGTCAGAAATTGATATATCTGACAGTGATGAAGATAGTGATGATGGAGAAGAAGAGGAAGAAGAAGTTGTTGAAGAAGAAAAAGATATTGATGAAGACGCAGGAAACAAAGATAACCAACCACAGGAAAAAGAAGCAAACACTAGGAAAGTATTGAAAGCCAAAAGAAAGTTAAATAAAGAAGATATTGCTGAGAAAGTTGAAACTGCAAGAAATATAGCAATGGATACTATTTTCACTGATGAAGATTTTAAGAGAATTGATGCTGCACAGGTTAAGAAACATGTGAGTGGAATAAAAAGAAACAAGAGTTTTGTAGAAGATGAAGAGGAGTCTGGAGAATTAGTCCAGCTCTCTGCTATTGAGAATATTCACAAAAAGAGGAAGCATGATAAAAATGCTAGATGGGAATCAGTTCTCAAAGGGAGGGAAGAAAGAGACAAATTTGGTTATAAAGATAGAAGGAAGAATATACATTGCTCTAAAACTAACCGAGAAAAGAGGAAAACTAAGAACTATCAAATGGTCAAACATAAAGCTAAGGGCAAAATCAAACGATCATTCAAAGACAAACAAGTTGCTTTCAGAAATTATTTGATTAAGCAGAAGAAAATGAAATAATAAAAATTTAAATGTATATTTTTTCAACTCTGTATTGTTTTCTTTGATACATTTGTTGTTTCCTTTACAAGCTTTTTATTGATTTTATCTAAACTAAACATTTCATTTGTTCTGAAGGTGAAGAGTTAAATTCGTACTAGGCGGGAAGAAGTTGATCACTCGAGATATTTTATTGAAGAAATTAGAACTTAAAATAAAATTATATAAGGTTCAAATTTCTTCAATTTTTTCCCGCCGCCGTGTACGGATTGTATCAGCCTTTACACAATTTCCTATATAATTATAGGGAATTATAATATAATTATTATACTACTCTTGAAAACAACTCAAAATTGACTCTTTTGGGAAAAATGCATGATTGCTATCGTTTATCGGAAGAAAGGAAGAAACCTTTTCGAGCTGGTGTAATGAAAATTTACTAGAAATAAGATTTTTAGAACATTAATTGCATATGAAGATAAAATCGCAAGCCCAGTTGTATCATCACTACGTACAAAGTAGTATAAAACAAAGTCGCTTCCCGCTGTCTGTCTGTCTGTAATCTGTATTGTATGCTTAAATCTTTAAAACTACGCAACCGATTTTGATGCGGTTTTTTTTTATAGGAGGAAGGTTTATGCATAATTTGTTAACCCATGCACACCCGGGGCGGGTCGCTACTAATGTATTATATAAATTCCATTATAGCCATAACACACTACCGCACCGCACCGCGACCTTGCTGATTCGCATCCATAAGCGAGAGCTAGAAAGAGGTATCCCATCAAAAACATTACATGTAAAAAGGTGCAAGTCTCGCAACACTTTTACTACAAAAAAGTTTTGAGATGTAATGTGAAACCAAGTCGGTTACTTATTTTAATCAGTGCCAGGGGGTGTTAAAACCGTATCAATAAGATATCTTTAATTTGTAATACATATAATGACTTGGCCATCGCACGGCTGCTTAATGACAAAAGGATCATCGTCACCTATTAAAAATAATTCTAATTGAACATAACGCTAGCGTACGGTACGAGTAAAGCATTATGTGCGATTGCCAAGTCATTATATGTATTAAAAATTAAAGATATCTTATTGATACGGTTTTAACACCCCCTGGCACTGATTAAAATAACCGACTTGGTTTCACATTACATCTCAAAACTTTTTTGTAGTAAAAGCGTTGCGAGACTTGCACCTTTTTACATGTAATGTTTTTGATGGGATCTCATCTGTTTTTGTAGGCAGTCCTTCTTTTCGGGTACTCATACCCATACTATGTATACACGTATCATAACTAAACATATCTTCAGTCATACTCACATCGTACATCGTAGTGTACCTTTACGTACTATTTGTAGGAACTGCAACAGTAACTTTGTAATATAATATATTTATATGGGATTACAAACTTACTTATGCAGTTCTTAGATCTATAAAACGTGACTGATATTGCAATATTTTTAGGTTTTCCCTTTATGTGGCCATTAAACCCTAACTCTGTACCAAATTTCAGCTCTCTGAGTTTATGGGAAGTACTAGTTCTATTCTGATGATCATGAGTGAATGAGTGTCATAAATGCGAAACTTTGCTTTTGCTTAACTTCGGAACTAAATGACCTACAGACTTGAAATGTTGGATTTTAAGTATGTGATTATAGCTTACTGGATGACGAAAATTTCTGCGTTTTGGTCTTATCCAGAGGTTCTCAAATAGGGGCCTGAAAATGCGGCGAAATGGTTCCAGTAAAGGATGGTACGGCAGTGTTTGCTTCGCGCTCGACTTGGCGGGCGCACTGCCGTGCCGTACACAGATCTCTCTTCTGGATGGTGCGGCGCACCGTGACCTTGGTGCGGTGCGGTAGTGTGTTACGGCGTTGTGTATTCGAAAATTAGAACGCAGCCTTTTATTTCTTATGTTGGTAGCATCAGATATCTGTCAGTGTCATTAGCGTCGTCATATTTTGTAAATGTCAAACCAACTAGGTATTTTCAGTATTTTCACAGATCGTTTTGAAGCATTTTGTTCCATAAAGTATAGTGGTTTATTTAGTACACACAACTTAATGCAGATACATTATTTCGTTTCGAAAAGTGCTCTCTGACTGAAATAAAATAAGTAAATAACAGCGATCAAAAGTGTTTGGCCTTCTTTTACTATTATCGCAATGTTAAAGCCAAAGGCGTTGACTCAGGTCCTTAGCCAAGCAAACACGGGAGGAGTAGAAAACACATTGTACGTATCACAATGTAAGACATTTTATGTTGCTGATCGTTCATAACCATTATTTATATAGGTATATTTTTTATTTACAGGTTGCTAAACCATCAAGGAGCTCTTTTGGCATATTCTGGATACAATGACAAAGATGCCAGAGTTACTGCTGCCATTGCGAGTAACGTGTGGTCTGCGTACGAAAAGAACGGCAAAAATGTTTTCAAAGAAGACAAATTGCACTTAATATTGGTAGATTGTAATAATGGAAAAATTGCAATTACCCAAGTAGCTAATTTACTGCTGTGCTTATATGCCAAAGAATCAGTGGGATTCGGAATATTGAAAGAGAAAATTAATGCCATTGCACAGTATTTAGAGGGGCCTTTGAAACAAGTTGCTAACTCGTAATATCTTACTTCACATCTTTAGTCTTAAGTGTTTATCTATTAGAATTTTATACATATACCTATTTCAAAAATAAAAATGCATGTAACTTGACGATTATTTTATTTCAATGTATTTTATAATGAATAAAACAATTAAATATAAACATTGAACTTCGTTACAACAAAATAATTTTAATTATATACATTTTAATGTATAAACGAAAAGTAATTTAGTCCTAATTATAGTGCCCTTTGTGAGCATAGTGTACATTATACTCAATCATTTTTATCATTAAGGACAACTTTATGCACTTCATACAATTTATGTTTTTCTCGGTTATGCACTCTTAACTCATGGCTCAGCAGTTTCCTCCTGAAACAAAACAACAATATTTTATACAGGGTGGAATTTCAAATGGGGCAATGAGGGGAGCTATAACTATGACTGAAAACATGATAAACAAACTAAAGAAATTTATTTTACACCAATGTGTTTTTAGAAACTAAGTAATGATTATATTACATATATTTGAACAAAGGAAAAATTAACTGCCTCGTGTGAGATACAAACTCCCAACTTGGATGCCAGACTTAACCATTTTAGCAAACAGCATACACCATATCCTTTCAATGTTATTTTATACTCCCTTAAATTTTTTCTTCATTCCAATCATGTTCTTAACATTTATCTTACAGTAATACCTTACCTTGTCCATAAATCGCGACCGCAAATAGTGCATCTGTATCTAACATTTAAATGGGCAGCGTCATAATGTTCCTGTAGTGATTTCTTTAACCGGAATTGTTTCTTGCATTTATTACACTGTAACATAAATTATATATCTCAAATTTTCTAACAACACCAATCTCTTAAAATTCAAAAATACATGTGTCAAGAGAATAATCAGGAGGTTACAAAATAACCCTTAATTTTTATCTTATGGCAACAGTGCCTATTCCTCATCAGTATTCCTCAATGTAAATGGATTGATAGTTAAATGCCAGACATTTTAAGCACATACAGCTCCAATGTGAAGACATAAGTATTGAATATAATCATATACAACTTTATTTTACCTCAAACTTTTTACTAGAATGTGTCAGCTGATGCTTCCTCAGGTTGCTCGGGTTGACGAACTTTGCAGGACACTCAGAACACAAGTAGGGCCTCTCTCCTGTGTGTATTCTCATGTGAAGAGTTAGGTAAGCCTGCTGCTTCCCTTTGTATGGACACAATGGGCAGGGGAAATTGCATTTGTCCGAGTGTAATAACCTGCAATCATTTATTTACATATTCTTTAATTCGTTAACTAATACTGATTTGTATCTTGGTGCCACAAGCTGGTGAGCTTGTGGCACTTTACACAAGTTTATGTACCATATTTGAGGATTACTTGAGTTTTGTATCTTACTTGAAGCATAACTTTTTAATACATTCACTACCAGGAACCCTCGAACCCAGGTATGCTCGTAAACTTTGCTCAGATGCCGCAGACAACCCGCTGGGCAGGTCGTTTTATACGCAGCTATAGACAAGCAGTTTCTGTCTGGTAGTGAATGTGTTAAGCTTTTACCAATACTTAGAATTTCTCTTTATATTGGTGCAAATATTTAAACTCACAAGTGATTCCTCAACGACCCTGCTGTGTAGGATATTTTGCCACAAATGTGACAGGTGTACTTCTCAGTCCGCATATGTACAGTTTTCTTGTGTCTTCCCAAGTTGGAGACAAGTTTACCACATATTGGACAAGGAGGACAAATGCAAATTTCCTTAAGACGGTGCTCTTTCAACGAATCCTGCAACCATTTAAACTTACAGTTCACATTTGATTTAATGAAGGATGTTACAACATGTGTAGCTCTACTTTAAGAGTAATGAGCTAAGTAATTTAAACTAACTAGCGCTAATTTAATATTACAAATTAAAGAAACTAACCTTTGAATCAAATGTGAGGTCACACCTTTGGCATTTTATTATTTTCATAGGTGTGTCTTTAATTCCTACATCGGTTTCTCTAAGACCCCACGCATTGACTTTCTTACTTTTACTCCTCCCATGTTCTCTCTTAATAGCAAGCCGGCTGGATCTTCTTTCCATCATTTGATTAATGATTTGGGAGAAATCATGCTTCACGATTGAGGCGGCATAGTTGTCTAAGCATACGAAGTCAATGTTAGAATTGTGGAGATAGAAAATTGGGAGACCACCAAATTACATAAAAAGGTATACTCACAAGCTTTTCTGGTTTGTGTTTGGCGAAACAATGAATCTGAAGCCTCACATTTTTTCTTAAAGGCCAAGGCAACTCTCAGTTCTTCTAAGCAGTTCTTACAGATATATTTCGGGTAAGAATCTGTACTGCTTATCTAAAAGTATTATTTTTAATCAATAGGTATATTCGTTAAAAAAGTTTTGACAACAAAATGAACTTCCACTCACCCAAATGTAAGATACAGTTCTAATTGCACTCGAAATATTAATTCCATCAATTTTGCCTGTGATAGGTATGTCGGCAGGGCTAGTGCAGACTCTGCAAATCATCTCATTCGGAAATACAATCTCGTCACTAGAACAAAGAAACAAACCCATTACAAATGCAAACTGCTCTTTAAAATACATATTTCCAAATTACTTATATAAAGAGCTCCATATTATAATAATTATAAACATACGATTTTCTTAATGAATACAGTGATTCCGGATTTTCGTATTCATCTTCGCGTTTTTGTTTAATGGACTTCCATAAAACATATTCTGCTAGCTGGATTGAGCTCATTGCAATAGTTTAAAATATTGTCAACTCGTTTGCTTAAAAATAAAAGAGTAATATTTACAATAATTATAATCAATAACAATTCTGTTCAGTTTTAAGACTTAAGGCACCAGTATGCTCAAGAGCTGTCATGCTCCTGCAACGTCGGAATTTAATGAAAAAAACTATACCTTCAGCGACTAAAACAGTGTCTTAAATAATATAAATGGAATTGCATAGGTGTTTTTTCATTCGTACTTCGTACTAAACTTCCCGCATATTTGTCAGACTTGTGTACACGACATTTTTAAGGGTATATAGAAATAAACTTATAAATAATAAGATTGAGCTCAATAATATACTCATAATTAAGCAAATGGGATTACTTTGCAACAAACAAACGATAATATACGTTTAATTTTTTTTGACAGATGTAGGCACTTTGCAAGCGTGCACTAGTTTAAAAGTAACATAAAAACGCGTCTGATAGTGACTGATGGGAGATGTTGGTTGAATCGGATTTTTCTTATTATTGTTTATTGATAAAACTACTTGCATCTTAAAACCTATTGTTATCCTGTACGATGAATTTATCCGAAGAAAGCAACTTCGGAAATGGCCTTTTATATGTGGGATTTAATCAAGACCAAGGTAAGTAAAAGTTGCATGTTGGAATTACATTATCTTGTCGGTTTTTTACTGTTATATTGTAATAGCTTTTTTCGTTATTTATTTAGGTTGTTTTGCCTGTGGAACCGAGAATGGGTTTCGAGTGTTTAACAGCGACCCTCTTAAGGAAAAAGAGCGTCAAAATTTCGCTGAAGGTGGTCTTTCTTACGTCGAAATGCTGTTTAGATGCAATTATATGGCCTTAGTCGGCGGGGGGAAGACGCCCGTCTATCCGCCGAACAGAGTCATTATATGGGACGACTTGAAGAAGGACTCCGCTATATCCCTTGACTTCAACAGTCCAGTGAAAGCTGTGAAATTGAGAAGAGATAGAATTGTTGTTGTTTTGGGTAAGTAGTTTATCAGTAACCTCTTATCAATGATTGAAATAGCATTGTTTCCCTGAGAGAAATATATCTTATGTCTTTACAGAGAATTTAATTAAGGTTTACACATTCACTGCACAGCCCCAGATGCTGAATGTTTTTGAGACCTGTCAGAATCCTAAAGGTCTGTGTGTTGTCTGCCCAAACAGCAACAATGCTGTTCTTGCTTATCCCAGTCGCAAAACAGGCCATGTGCAAGTAAGTGATACCAATATACATACAAATGCTTACACACTAGTTTTAAAATTATAATTTTTTTTAATTTGAATACAAACTTCTGTTGATGTCATGACTTATGTAGTTGTGAAAACATAATGTAACATGTTTAATTTTTGGTTAGTTGGTAGAACTGAGCAGTCATGCCAGCACAAGCAGCTCTCCCGACGGACATCTAATTGCTGCCCATGAAGCTCCCCTCAGTTGTCTCTCGCTGAATGTGGGTGGAACCCGGCTGGCCACCGCTTCTACTAAAGGAACACTTATTAGAGTTTTTGATACAGCCACTGGACAGAAATTAGCAGAATTAAGAAGAGGTGCTCATCAGGTGAGAAATATATTGTTTAATAACTGTTTTTATTATGAGCAAAATCCTGCAGTAACATAGTCAAATAAGACGCCCAGGTTTATATAATTACCGAGGGACTTTACCTTTCGCCTTAAGATTGTACTAACCTTTCCCTAATTCTTTATTTTTTATCATTTGTTTTTGTACAGTAAAGAGTTTACTACTACTACCTTTTATGACATGTGCCACATGCCTACTTTGGAAGAGTTTGTTATACTGTGCTACAAACACTTAGGAGTAATGTTTTTAGTTTTTTTTCTGTTGATATTCAAAACAATTGGAAACTAATTTTATAATAATCTTCCATTATGTATGGACAGTAAAATTACAATTCTTGTTTATTTCTATAATGATAACAACTTGTATCACATGAGTTATGACTGTTATGATTAATAATTATGTTAGGAGTCATTCTTCTCATTACAAAGTTATTAAATCATTATTTATTTGTCTTGCTCTTGACTGTATAGAATTAAACTCCAAGTGTTCTAGATTACTTTAAAAGAATAAATGAAAATCTGAAATTAGAGTGTATTGTCATAATGTTGATATATTTGTAACCTACATTTAGAAAATTTTCTATTAATTTCAGGCAACTATTTACTGCATAAACTTCAACCACACTAGCACCAATTTGTGTGTAACTTCAGACCACGGCACAGTGCATGTGTTCAGTCTAGAAGACGAAAAGTTAAACAAGCAGTCCAGCTTAGCGACTGTCAACTTTCTGCCTAAATACTTCTCAAGCAACTGGAGTTTCTGCAAGTTTACAATACCAAATGGCCCACCATGTATTTGTGCATTTGGTGTAGACAAGAGCTCTATTGTTGGTAAGTTTACTTTAATCATGGGATGAATAATTCTTAAAAAAAAAAGGTTTTTGAAGAAGCTATTTACGAAATGAAGTCTGTTTATCCCACACGATCCTAAATGCCACGTTTTTAACATAATAAACTTCTCTTATCAATGTGATGACAAAGATAATTCAGAAAGTAAATAATTTATATGTAATACCTATTATAAAGATTTTTCCTCAAATATCATTTATGCGTTGATGGCCTAGTGGTAAGAGCGTGCGACTTGCAATGCGGAGGTCGCGGGTTCAAACCCCGGTTCGTATCAATGAGTTTTTCGGAACTTATGTACGAAATATCATTTGATATTTTACCAGTCGCTTTTCGGTGAAGGAAAACATCGTGAGGAAACCGGACTAATCCCAATAAGGACCTAGTTTACCCTCTGGGTTGGAACGTCAGATGGCAGTCGCTTTCGTAAAAACTAGTTAGTGCCCACGCCAATTCCTGGGATTAGTTGCGAAGCGGACCCCAGGCTCCCATGAGCCGTGGCAAAATTCCGGGACAACGCGAGGAAGATGATCATGCGGTGTTGTTGGTTATGACCAGGCTAAGTGTATAGTGCACGTGTTACCGACGTTTCGACACAGGTTTCACTGGTCGTGGTCGCGGCTAACTGATGACCTTTGTCGAAACGTCGGTAAATAAAGGTAATTGAATAAATTTCGCGTTAGACCCGTCTATAAATGTGAGTTAATATGAATAAATAATTTAATCATTAAAGTTTCTCAAAAACGTGCATTATTTAGATTTTTTGAACTAACGCAACTTTCTTTATTTATTCCAGTTATCTGTGCTGATGGCTCCTATTACAAATACAAGTTTAACGAAAAGGGCGAGTGCACGCGAGATGTGTACGCGCAGTTCCTCGAGACCTCAGAAGACAGGTAAACAAACTAGGAATTAAACTATTTAAGAAATTATATTGTGATTATATGCTATTTTCCTTTTGATAAAATGTTAATTTCGATTTTATTTGCCAACAAGAACACAAACTCTTGACAATTTTGGATTTGCCAAAGGTTTCATTGGAATGTTAAGTAAGTAAGTTGAAAGAGTTTGTGCACTGGATGGCAGAGTACTTTGTATGTTTATATGCTATTGGTGAAACGTGATCAAATGAATTTTATAACTTGAAAATAATAATTGTTTATATTAGTCACGCGACATCACTATCATTGTCATCATTTTGTAGGTACATCATCTAAAAGTGTTATAGATCTCAAAAAGATTTTTATCAGTGTGACTGATTTGTATTGACTTTATTAAATTTTTTATCACGATGTTGTAACTAATTTAACGGTCTTGAAATCATCTCATGATCTATAACTAAATAAAATATTGCTTATCTTAAAAACGACTTGCTTATTTTTGCCAGGGAGCCTAGTCAAAATGACAATCGTAAATACATTGACAAACGCCAAACGAAAATAAAAAATACATTGGGATAGATGGTACAGTCGCCATCAAATATATCGCTGCGGCCAAGGCCCTCACAAATATCTGACCACGCCTCTATGGTCAAGGCGTTACAGTGCGTGTTCAGATATTTATGAGCACCTTGGCCGCTCCGATATATCTGATGGCGACTGTACGAAAAGACATGTGACTATTTCCATGCATTATTTAAGTTTCGATTGGCGTTTTCTATTTATCACTGATTGTCATCTTGGCTAGGATCTCTAGTATTATGACATATTGACTTGGTGTCTAGACAAAAGCGAATATGTATGTTGTTAAAAGTACCTAATTTAAACTCATTTTGTTCTACTATTATATCTAGGAAACTTGATAATTTGATAAATTATACCTACTAGGCTGGAACTACCTACTAGGCTGGAACTACCTACTAGTAAATGAAGTGTAGTCATATCAAAATTCTACAGTTCTAAAATAATAAAATGCAATATTTGGTAGTGTAAATCAATATTAGATATTTCCCAAATACACCTTTGACATCTTAAATCTTGTCTTTAATAATTTATTACGTAAGCTGCAATCCAAATTTATAAAACATTTTTTTTTATAGTAAATAAATTATCACATTTAATTGACATGTGACTAAAATTACACCAAAGTTATGAACATAAGACATGTATGATTTTGTACATCGCACGCAAGAATAAAAACCAACTAAAATATACCTTTATCCGAAAATAGCATCGAAAGTAGTTTTTGACGAAGCAGCAGTCAAACTATTTAATCCTCACAGCTCACAGTCAAACTATTTGTTAAGTCCAACAAAAACAACAGGTGTTTAGGTCCTTCTAAAATAAAATTTCTCAATGTATGTAGTTCGTTTTTTTTTTAGTATTAGAAAGAAGGTAAGCGATCTTGACATGTCTTTTAATTGAAAAACGCTTTTTAAAAATCAGTAACTATTACTTATGAAAGCAGAAGAATATAAATGATCGTATTAAGCCCCGTCTCCATATCGCGCGGCAAACCATCGAACATTGGCTCGCGCGGCAGCCGCGCGCAATGGATATACCGGGCTGCCTCGCGAGCCAACTCGATGCGCCCGGTATCCATTGCGCGCGGCTGCCGCGCCAGCCAATGTTCGATGGTTTGCCGCGCGATATGGAGACGGGGCTTAAAGATTCATAATTGTTACATATTGCCATTATTTATTTTTAAAACGTGTTTTTCAATAAAAATACACGTCAAGATTGTTTACCTTATTTTTAATGCTAAAAAAAACGAACTATAGATGGTGACTCAGTCCGTTGGTGAATATTCCCTAATTATTAGGGTTCTAAGGTCCTATATGTTTTACAAGGTATCGGAGCGGCCAAAGTGCTCACAAATATCTGAACACGCACTCTAACGCCTTGACAATAGACGCGTGTTCAGATATTTGTGAGCACCTCTCCGTTATATCTGATGGCGACTGTACAATATCTCTATAGTGCAGGACCCTCACTTATAACGCCATCTGTAGAATAATGATAGTCATTGAGATAATATATTTTCATCATATCATCGTACAATTATTTTGTTAGTTGCTATAAACAAATATAATACCTTAATAATTATGTCTGTTAAATGTGTTAAATGATATTTGAAATATATCCTTTCTGAGTTGTTACTCTCCTTATAAAGTACACAGGTAATTCCTATAAAGAGCTAAGGTGTCTGATAAAAAAAGTTTATTTATTACAATATTTGAACGCCTTTTTTCGTAATTAGTCTTATGAGTGACTGACGTAAATAATTATTTTCTTAGTTTTAGTGCCCATTTCGCAGTTTATCCATATGTAAAATGTATAATAATCAGTAGAGACCGGAGTATTGGTGGCATGTTTTAATTGTTTTAGTAAAGTCTAAAGCCGCGTCTCGATATCGCGCGGCGGCCTCGCGCGGCAGGCGATCCGACGAATCCGACGATCGACCAGTTTGTACTCAGGAACCATGGACGTACGTCGTCGTGCAGCTGCCGCTTTTATAATTATTTATCATATTATTCACAAGAAACCTAAACGGAAAGTTCGATGGTGGATGAAAAAGATGTTTATGAATAGAATGTACATGGTGGTGTGAGACTTATGGAAGACATGAGATATGAAGTTGATGTTACATTACAAAATTTCACAAGAATGACATCAGAAGATTACGAAAATTTAAAAGCATTAATTCCATGCATCACTTCTTAATGATCTGTTGCGATAATCACTACATTTACTATTCCATAGAAACTGTTTAGTTCCGTATAATTTAATTAAAGCTTGCCGCGCAATATGGAGACGGGGCTTAATAAGTATGACAACTTCATAATTATGTCGACATATTACCATAGTTTTTCTGTAATATATATATATTTAATTAGTGAGAAAGACATACAATATTCATACAAATACATTTATTTAATTACTTTAAAGCATGTGGGTGTGTGTAAGGTTAAAACCTTTTCGACGCCGTGTCAAACACAAAAGTTGTCACGCTGACGCCACGTCACCGAAATGTCAAAACTGAAATTGAACTTTATGCATATGCACGTAGGTCTATGTTGCTCTGTGGTCGGTGACCGATTAATCGGTCTTTGGCGTTGAACCTACGATGCGGATATATCGGTCACTGGCGTCCAAAAGGTTAATGACATGTAAGTTAAATAATTTAAATCGTTAATTTTATCTATACCTTTGTATTTAAAGTTGATCAATGTGAATTCACTATGAAAGTTAAAAACTCCCACGAATATTCGGGTCTCTGATATTAGTGTATTTTAAGCTTCAAATAGGTATATATGTAGCAAAGTAGACTGCCTTAGTCGATATTTTGTGATGTTTACCATGCAATGACCCTATAATATCATCGGCATTTTTAATAAAATACCTATATTTTTTATAAATCTTTGTATTTATTTATCTCTTATTGCATTACACAACATACACTTTTTCGTCCCAAATCGTTTTGACTCCTTTAATGGAGTTGCTGACTTAGGAAAAGAGCCTATTACAATAGTGTAGGTCACCACATAGCAATACCTATTTAAAAAATCTATTGTGACTAGGCGGGTCCACACAGAAGTCAGAACCCGCGAGGAAGACGTGCCTCGGCCGCATTGCCTCGGGCGAGGCATGTCTCGAGTCTCGAGGCAATTTCCTCGCGAGGCGGCTCGTTCTGTGTGCGGACTACTTGATGAATTTGGGCTGAATAACTAAAAACCGAAATATTTACAGACTCAATTATGGAAGCCGATCATCTCTTGAGGACGTCAATGAAGGTGTTTCTTGGTATTTTAATGTTGGCGACACTTCTCATTTTCTTCTTTCCCTCAGCTTGTTGTTTTAGCAATTTTTTCCTGCGAGTTACGTCGCCTCCATACTGGAAAAAGGATGATTGATTTTTATTTGCAATAATGTATTAGGTTAGGTTAGTTAAGGTATTTATTGTAACTAACATAGTTTTTAAGTTATTTTTATTGTACATAACTAACATTTTATGAGCCACGAGTTTGAAATAAACGTTATTTAATTTTTTAATTTTTAATAAAGTTAGTGAAAGTAGTAGGTAATATTGCCTACGAAAGTTTAAGGTGTAAGGCAGCTTCCGACAGACCGATCGATGCCAATAGCGTTATTTGATGTTTACGAATTACCTTTTTTAGCATCGAGTCTAGCGCGGTTATAACTTTTATAAGGCAATCAAGGTACCTATATAATTAATGACCTCTGTCAAATTTAACAGTAATAACATTCACTCATCTATAATTGATAATCGTTTGTCCATATCTGTCTTAGTTAGAAAGAGACAAATTTTTACAAAGGTTTGCTAAGATTTATGAATAAGAGTGATTCGAAGGTTTAGGTTGGGTTAGGTTAGGTTAGTTAACTCACTAATTTTGCTGTGACATCCTTTCTGTAAGCTTTTAATGTTTCTCTTGCGAACACTTTGCCTCCCACTACGGCTTGAATGGCAACCTGCAAGCAGAAAATAATGTGTATTCAGTAACAGTGAGGTAATTAACCTTTTCAACGCCAAGAACACCTAAAGTCGTCGTTACTAGTCGTGGTCACCGCGCCATGGACAACTATAGGTGTTATGAGTGACGTACGCTGTCAAACTTCTCGAAGTAACCCTTCACAGTCTTCACACTTTCAAGTACGGTTTGAATGGGGTTGGCAACTATCAAAGGTTTGCATAGATGGTAGCATAGCTTGCCCCTTTTTCTATGAGATTTGGCATCCAGGGCATTAAACAAACAAAAATTGGATACAATTCTAGGGATTGACAGGGCAAACTGCGATGGCGCCATCTGCTAAATACTTCGACCGGCCAAACCCATTAGCTCGTTTGCGCCTGGATCCTTGGCGTGTCAGTGACGATTTTGTTTATAACGTAATGCAGCGGTCGGCAACCTTTTAGCAGCCGAGGGCCACATAGTAGTTAACGAAGTTTACGCGGGCCGTACTTTGATAATATTTTTGACTTTATATGACATTGTCGTTAGTCAATATTACATACAAAATAGCCAGGGAGGCTAGCGGGTTGCCGACCGCTGACGTAAAGCGTTGAAAGGGTTATGAAAATAAATAAATAAATAAATATTATAGGACAATCTTACACAGATTGACTA
Organism: Cydia amplana; assembly: GCF_948474715.1. NCBI lineage: Eukaryota > Metazoa > Arthropoda > Insecta > Lepidoptera > Tortricidae > Cydia > Cydia amplana. Next base: position 8,001,942 of record NC_086077.1, on the reverse strand, counting down.
AGTCCCACAGTAAGCTCAAGAAAGCTTGTGTTGTGGGTACTCAGACAACGATATATATATAATATACAAATACTTAAATACTAACTACTATTATATAAAAACTAGTGCCCACGCCAATTACTGGGATTAGTTGCCAAGCGGACCCCAGGCTCCCATGAGCCGTGGCAAAATGCCGGGACAACGCGAGGAAGATGATGAAGACAAATACTTAAATACATAGAAAACACCCAAGACTCATGAACAAATATCTGTGTTAATCACACAAATAAATGCCCTTACCAGGATTCGAACCCAGGACCGCGACTTAACAGGCAGGGTCACTACCCACTAGGCCAGACCAGTCGTCCAAAATGAATCTTATGCTTCTGAGAATAAGGTGTATTGTACCTGCACCATTTGCCGCGGAATCATTTCCTTAAGTTTCTCCGTGAGTCTCCTGGCAGTGTATTCGAGACGGCTGGTGTGCACTATACTTGAAAGTTCGTCGACTAAGACCCCATTGATAAGGATATCCATCTGTAAAGATAAACATAAATACAATTTGAACTTGGTAATGATTTAGTAGTTCCACAGGCCTTATTCCTGCTTACCTAAGCTCTCTCGCAAGGGTAGGCCATTAACTCGAATCACTTTACTATATTATAAAAGTCTGTAATTAATCCATCAGGTTTTAATTCATTTCATTTTCTACCTTAATATAAAATAAATAAAGTGTATTGATTTTAATTTCCCTTATAAAATTAATCATAAACTCAGCAGATACTCGTAAGTACCTAATCAAATGTATAAAAAACCGGCTAAGTGCCAGTCGGACTCGCGCACGGAGGGTTCCGCACCATCAGCAAAAAATAGAGCAAAAAAATCGTGTTTGCTGTATGGGAGCCCCCCTTAAATATTTATTTTATTTTATTTTTAGTATTTGTTGTTATAGCGGCAACAGAGATACATCATTTGTGAAAATTTCAACTGTCTAGCTATCGCGGTTCATGAGATACAGCCTGGTGACAGACGGACGGACAGCGAAGTCTTAGTAATAGGGTCCCGTTTTTTACCCTTTGGCTACGGAACCCTAAAAACCATCAGTTAGCCTCAAACTAAAAATAAACATACATTTTGATTTTGGGTTAATATCAAAGTATCAAGCGTTTAATATAAGAGCTAGGTCTATTCACCATAGCCAGCGTGAATAAAACTAATAAAGTTGCGTAAAGTATATGCTGATTCACTGATTTCACAGGACGACACTCAAACAACTATAGTCGTAGATGTCATTCGCTTAGCTGCTTTCATTCATGCCAGCTGTAGTAAATCGATTCGAGCCTCTTATTTACAGTACAATAGGGTATTTGACTACTAGTCAAATCAGTTTCTTTTTAGGGTTCCGTACCCAAAGAGTAAAAACGGGACCCTATTACTAAGACTCCGCTGTCCGTCCGTCCGTCCGTCTGTCACCAGGCTGTATCTCACGAACCGTGATAGCTAGACAGTTGAAATTTTCACAGATGATGTATTTCTGTTGCCGCTATAACAACAAATACTAAAAACAGAATAAAATAAAGATTTAAGTGGGGCTCCCATACAACAAACGTGATTTTTGACCGAAGTTAAGCAACGTCGGGCGGGGTCAGTACTTGGATGGGTGACCGTTTTTTTGCTTGTTTTGCTCTATTTTTTGTTGATGGTGCGGAACCCTCCGTACACGAGTCCGACTCGCACTTGGCCGGTTTTTTTTCAAACTGTCAAAACGATTATGGAATTTATATGAAACACTAGCATGTGACGTCACAATCAAATAACCTACTCTTTATAATATAATAATCACGTTTAATTATCAAAAATGTAAAAATAAAGAAAAAAACAGAATGAGCAACAACAAAAATAGTGCAGGATGAAGGTAGACGGGTTAGGTATGGCTGCACCATCATTGAGACCGAAGAAATAGAAAACCTACTCTTTATAGTTTGATGCTGATTTTAAAATAGAAATTGTGTCTTAATAACTGCTGTCTACGTTTCTCTATTAATCTTCTGGTGCTTTATTTCATGTATGGTGTACCAATATATGTACCTAAGTTATTTTAAATACAGTCAAATAATACCCTATTAGTCAGATACTAACCCTTGCAAGCGAGCTCTCATGGAACCCATGGTCCTGGTAATCAAAGCTCGCGAACCCGGACGTGATGCTTTTGAGCGTGTCGTGGAAGTCTATGACCACCTCGGACAGGGGCAGTATGAATTGCAGCAAGGTCATTCTCGATTCGAGCCACATACCTACAGTACAATTAGTCAGATACTAACCCTTGCAAGAGAGCTCTCATGGAACCCATGGTCCTGGTAATCGAAGCTCGCGAACCCGGACGTGATGCTTTTGAGCGTGTCGTGGAAGTCTATGACCACCTCGGACAGGGGCAGTATGAATTGCAGCAAGGTCATTCTCGATTCGAGCCACATACCTACAGTACAATTAGTCAGATACTAACCCTTGCAAGCGAGCTCTCATGGAACCCATGGTCCTGGTAATCAAAGCTCGCGAACCCGGACGTGATGCTTTTGAGCGTGTCGTGCAAGTCTATGACCACCTCGGACAGGGGCAGTACGAATTGCAGCAAGGTCATTCTCGATTCGAGCCACATACCTACAGTACAATTAGTCAGATACTAACCCTTGCAAGCGAGCTCTCATGGAACCCATGGTCCTGGTAATCGAAGCTCGCGAACCCGGACGTGATGCTTTTGAGCGTGTCGTGGAAGTCTATGACCACCTCGGACAGGGGCAGTATGAATTGCAGCAAGGTCATCCTGTCGTCGACCGCGTTGGACGGCAGCGGCGTGCCGCGGCGGTCTATGCAGAGCGTCGTCACGGAGCCGATGTATTCCACGGGAGTTATTATAGTACCTGAACAAGATATAACACTTTAAACAACAATGGTTTTATTTGTATTTAGGTACATGCTACCACAATTTTCTATTCGATACAAATAGAACTACTTATTAACCTTTTGGTCGCCAATGACCGATATATCCGCACCGTAGGTTCAACGCCAAAGACCGATTAATCGGTCACAGACCACAGAGCAACATAGACCTACGTGCATATGCATAAAGTTCAATTTCAGTTTTGACACTTCGGTGACGTGGCGTCAGCGTGACAGCTTTTGTGTTTGACACGGCGTCGAAAAGGTTAAATGAATAAAACAATGGTTAAATAAAGGGGCCCACTGATTCCGCCGGACCAGTTCGCCGGACGATATCAGCCTGTCAGTTAAACGCAAAAGGTGACAGTTCCGAACAACTGGACCGGACCGGACCGGACTGGTAATCAGTGGGTCCCTTAAGACGATAATAGTTCTAATGCTTACCTATAACTAACGGCTCGTAATATTCTTCTATATGATGAGGTTCTGGTAACATCAGGGGATTAGTAATAATAACTTCATCGCCCTTATAATGCTTGATAATTTTAGCGCCTTTTACTCTAGAACATTAAATCAAGTTAATTTTGGGTGGGCACCAAACCATAGGATAATAAGTAAGCTCAATGATCATTGATCAAAGTAACCTAGAGTCAGACCAAGCTAACTGCATGACATTTGCAACGATAAAGTGTAGTTTGTCAAATTTCTACAAAAATATGACATTTGTAATGACACTCCTGACTTTGTTGTATTTAAATCGGTGCAGATTTAGCTTAAAGACTCTATCAATGCAAACACTTGGTCGAGGTGGCGTTTGCACTAGGGCTCGCGGTCGTGTCCGGGTTTCGTGTACACGTGTTCGGTACCCGTTTCCGTACTACACGTACACGGTTTTCTGACCCGTTCTACACGTGTACACGGGTACACGTGTAATTAAGATCCGTGTACTCGTGTACCCGTGTACAGGGCGAAACGGATCTTAAATACACGCGGGTCTAACCCGTTCTTGACGTGTAGCGGAGATTAAAGTTATTTATTAAATAAAACACAGATTCAGGGTCAGGAGCCCCGATTGTTTACCAGTTTTATCGGATTTTCAAATTCGGACTTGCAAGTTATATTTGACCCACTTCCGATGAAGCTGAAAATTTCCATACGTGTGTAAGTCGGGTGACAATGCAATATTAATGGAGCTGAACTGATGATGGAGACAGGAGGAGGCCATATGAACTCTGTGATATAACAACCGAATTGTGTTTGGGGTTTTTAGAATATACTCGTGGAAAGAAAAGTACAGTCAGCGATAAAATCTTGTACCAAAAATGAAAGTTTTGCCAAAAACTTATTTATTCTTTATTTGAATACTCCAGGACCCGCTTATTTTAATCGCTTAATATCGCTTTCAAATAATTGCTAAAAACGACACCGTTATTGGTAGAGTGAACAGAAATGAAAATATTTATTTTTGTGTACTAGTTAAAATATCAAATTGTATTGTAAAAAGAAACATAAATGCTATTATTATTCGACACAGGCTGTAAAATGCTTTACAACGGTTCTCATTTTTAACACGCTTTTATTAGGTCGACCTGTATGTAACTAAATTGTAATGGAATCTTGAAAGTTAAATTTGAACCACTTCCCGGGTTCCGATTGAGCTGAAATTTTGCATACACATGTAAGTCGGGTGACAATGCAATATTATGGTACCATCGAGCTGATCTGATGATGGAGACAGGAGGTGGCCATAGGAACTCGACCTGTATGTAACTAAATTGTAATGGAATCTTGCAAGTTAAATTTGATCCACTTCCCGGCTTCCGATGGAGCTGAAATTTTGCATACATATGTAAGTCAGGTGACAATGCAATATTATGGTACCATCGAGCTGATCTGATGATGGAGACAGGAGGTGGCCATAGGAACTCTGTGATGAAACAACGCAACCTAATTGTGTTAGGGGTTTTTAGAATTGTCTCGATGAGTATTAGTTGTCTGTCGTAAGAAAAGTACAGTCAGCGATAAAAGCGTGTAACAAAAATGACATTTTTGCCAAAAACTCATTTTAAATTAAACAGTAATTTTCAAAGATATAAAAAAATGTTTTTCTACAAATTGTCACAAATGGTGCTTGTTTCCATATAGAAAAGACCCATTAATCACAAAATTATTTGTAATATGTAGTGACTGTTTATGGTGCATAATATTTTCTGAATTGATTACTTTAAACTTAAAGTATCTACAAGTAAAATGTGAAGATTTCATTAGTTGATTTATTGATTGATTGATAAAAACTTGATAAGAACGGTAGTTTTAAATCCCATCCTCATTCCCATTCTGACCCTTATTGTTTCAATACCTTAATTACAAATATACTACAGAAATGATTATTTAAATATACTAAACATTCTAATAAATTATAACTGTTATAAATGTAAATAAATCGCATTCATTTTAACGCAGTTTTTGGTTTCACTATACGAAGTAGGAAGAAATGTACTTACTCAGGGGTCGTCATGGTGGGTGATTTTTGATGTATTGATAACAAATATCTTCCTATGGCTCCTGTTGAACCACCATGGCACGAAAACTCGTTATTTGCCCGGTCATTGCACAAAGAGCAATAGGCTTTGTCACCGGATCTGGCAAAGTTCCACACCCAACTTCTTCTCATTTTTTTTTAACAAAAATTAACACAAACATAAAACAACAAAACGGTACGATTAACGTAGATAGACTTTAGTATCCAACTGACCAATAGGCGAACTGGAGTCTAACTAAAGTTCTATGAGATACTTTTTAAATCTTAGGCATAGATATTATTCATTGTTTACTGCCTCTGTCACTAGTAAAATGCTTTTAAGAGCCGCGCGGCAACCAAACAATAGAATAATCCTACCTGAAAGATTAGTTGTTGTATTTTTTTGCAGATGTATCTAGCTTATCACAAAGAGATAAGACCAAAAGCACCAACGCACGTTGTAAAAACAACACGTTCTATTGAATGAAACTTCTGCACTTTGTTTATTATCTATGTCATGTATTTTGTTTTTCACACGATATGGCAATTGAAAATACTTAATCTCATTTTGTTAGTACCCCGTTCGTGGTAGTTTCAGTTATGCATTTGTCTTAGTTAGATAATCATTTAGGTCGTTAGATATTAAATTATAAATATAGATTTCATTGCTATACGTATAAAATGCATGTACCTACCTAGACTTAACAAATATGGAGTGCCCTAACAGGGTGTCATATATGTACCTACCATCCTCAAATTATAACAGCTGATGTATAATGAGCATGACTATAGATGACAATATAATAAAGAATAGGTTTACTTTCATTATCAAAAAACTACATCAATGAAGAAAATTATATAAATGAACTCAACGGTACCTAAGTTATTGTTAATTTTAATTTAATTAGAGTAAAACAAAACATATGAATTATTGAAACAAAGTCTACTTTATTATTGATATTACCAATCAATAACACGTTAAACTGCAAAGTAATCGAACTTTCCTAATCTCTCTTATATTCCACCGTATCTCTTCATAGCACGAAGATCTGCTACACGAAAATGAACGGTTGAACCCGCGGGTAAATAAGATCCGTTCTTTCGTGTACCCGTGTACCCGTGTACACGGGTACACGGGTACCCGTGTAAACGTCTCTGGATCCGGGCGGGTTCGTGTAGTTCGGGTTCTTAGTACCGCCGGGCTTAAGAACACGGGTACCCGTGTCAGCGTGTAACACGTGTATCGGGAGCTCTAGTTTGCACACGGCACATTTAACATTCGCACGTTGAGGTACTTGCGAAAGCTATACAAATAACGATATAAGTATGCGAATCCGGCAGTTTGAGCATGTACCAAAGCTAGCCAGTAGCCACCTATGCAAGTAGGCCTAGCAATCTGCACGACTGGATCATAGGTAGACTTATACCCCACCCCTTTATTTGCTTCAGTTACATGCGCACTAAGTACCAACCAAAACGTCCTACAGTCGAGGAGTATTGGTTTTAATTTTTGACTCTGTTTCAATGATCTTAAGGTTGATAAGCGGTAAACTTTATGGTTTGGTTATTTAGAACCCTGTCACAGTGACAATAATAAGTTAAACGTTTATACTGGAGCCAACATTATTGTTTACCGTATTTATGTTAATATTGAGAAACCTTCGAAGACCACAAACGCCATTAACACCACCAGTACCACCACTGGTGCATTGTGCAGTGAGATGTGGCCAAATTGTTAATGAGAGCGCATCAGCCCAAATCAGGCGTGTCTCACTCCGCGATTTCGTCGCTTTGCTACAGGTAGCTAAAACTACATCCGTTCGGCCCCAATTTTGGGGAAAGCCATAAGCCGCGCGTGGCGCTGTCGCCACCTAGCGGCCATATCTGTGCTGATCGTAACAGACGCGTTTTGTTAGAGAGTGAGTCTTCTGTACTTAGTACTATTATTTATTCTGTGCCCAAATGAACTTACTTTATCTTGTAGGGGACAGATGGCGCTGTCAAGATGGCTTCTGCTTTGTATTCCTGCAGCAGTCTTTGGGTGAACACGTCTAGATGCAACAGGCCCAGGAAACCCACGCGCCATCCTTGCCCTAGCGCGGGACTGAAACAAAATATGACAATACCTATAGTAGGTATATTGCAATGAGGGAGGTATGGACAAAATTGTTAACGGTAGTACTATTAGTTATTCTGTGACGTGAGTCAATAGAAACGAATTTAATTATTCAAGTTTACGGAGTTTACCACGTTACACACAACGTTATTTTATGACGCTTGCGGAGAAAAATTAAAATATAGGTAGGTACTTGCGCATGTGAGAACAATAAGGTTTTGATTTATTATGGTCCGGTGGATGTTGTGTTGGGACGCAAAATACTTATGAATAATTCATGTAAATATTAAAGAAACCATGAAAAAACTATAAGAATGAAAGACTCATGACTCATAAACTGTTTTTATAATAGGTGAATACGTACATAAATATGGAGACGAATGGTAATTTTTCATTTGGTAATTTGTATCGCCGAAAAGAGAACAGGTAAGGCCATCACAGTCTGATAATTAAATTATCAGAAATTAAATTTTAATATAAGACTTAAGTATCTGTACGGCACGATTTATTAGATCAAGGATATTGCATTACCTTTCTTTCGTATATTTATCTTTTTATTTAAATATATTTAACTTATACATATGTTTGCCCAATTTTAACGTGTGTGTACCACCAAAGGAAGTAACTCGTAATTAAAACTTCAGCAGGTTTATTAATGAGTTTGAGATCAACGTTTTTTTACGGATGGTGGCAGCATAGATTTCAGTAAAATCAATGTTTTTATTTTATTTTATGGCCTGGATGCCAAATACTATAGAACAAAACTAGAAACAGGTTAATACTATGCTGACGCCATCTACAAAAAAACTTTTGCCAGTTCCCATCCCCATTTGGCCCTTCAGTGTAAGTGTACAACGATAAACAAAAAGTTATTTTCAGATTTCCAAAGACAAAATGATCATAATCAAGGCAACCTTGCTTTGCCTCATCGTATGTGCATTCGTAGTAAGCACGGAAGCAGACAATACGGGGGAGCGCGTCCCAGACTGCGACGATTTCTGTAGCAAAGGTCAGGCTGAGAGAGACCATTGCTGCAGAGTCCATGGCTATGCACTCTATGCTAACTGCTTAGGAGGAATGAGCTGCTATCGAGATTATTAACATACCTAATCTTCCAGAGTAGCCGTTATATTATCTTCTACTGTTTAATAGAGGTGGTTGAAAAAATATTTAAACTATTAAATATTTGAAGTAAAAATATTATGTGTGTCTAAACTAGGCTAAATCCCAAAACTCAGCTACCTTTTACTAACTGTTCATGGAGTCACCTGTTGAGGTGGTGAGGACTTTCTTTTAGAAATTTACCGTACAACTTCTTAACCAAATGCCTGAGATAAGTGGTAGACCTATAAAACGACATTACGAGTGTTGCCTGTTTTCTTTCGCAATAAAAAATAATTGGAATCAATAACTTTTGTTTTCATTAGTTTCATAGTGAGTCAATGAAATATACCTACATTTTAGTACTTAAGTATTGTCTTCGTGGCGTCGCTGAGCAGCGCAGCCGAGTTCGTGTATGTAGTTCGTTTTTCGTTTTAGCTAATCCACTTAAAGCAAACAATGCTATTGAAAGGTTAACCGTAAAATATGATAATGACTACGCTGTAAACTGTTACAGGCTACAGCCATCTTGATGATTCAACAGATTATCGACTCTATGAACATTTATGCATGGTTCGATTTGAATACACCCCAGACCCTTTAGCACGACTTGCGTGCCCACCATGCCATACATCTAGCGTGACTTCAAATATGGAGTCGCGCGCTAGAACGCAAGTCATACTAGAGTAGAGGGAGAGGGTCTGATTTGTTCTGACTACCTAAGAATCGTAATTTAAAAGATATAATTAGTTATATCTTCAATTAAGATGGTTGAAACGACTTTTTTACAAAGTGGTTGTTGTCGTGCTAATTAGCAGAGCTCGGATTTTTCACGGCAAAACAAAACACTAGCGTAATCTAGCCAGTGCTTGAAATATTTTATCGATATCGAGTATTACTAGAGTATATGACAGGTATTGCCTCAATACATTTTTAGGGTTCCGTAGTCAGTTGTTCCTAGTTAGGAACCCTTATAGTTTCGCCATGTCTGTCCGTCCGCGGATAATCTCAGTGACCGTTAGTGCTACAACGCTGAAATTTGGTATGAGTATGTATATTTTCCATGCCGAAAAAGTGGTACAATAAAATCTAAAAAAAATGTTTTTTTGGGGTACTTCCCATACACATGAAGTGAGGGAAAAAATTTTTTTTCGCCCCAACCCTACTGTGTGGGATGTCGTTGGATAGGTCTCTTAAAAATAATATGAGTCTTCTAAAACCATTTTTTGATCAAATTCGTTGTTTTGTAAATAAATGCACCGCGAGCTCTTATTATGTCTTGTACTGTAAGTATGGTCAGCCAAGAAAGTGGTAGACCAGTGTCACTGTGGACACTGTGGTGGTTAAGTGGTAGACCACTTTCTTGGCTGACTGTACCTACGTCTACTGAGAGTAGCTAAGTAGTGATATTACCTGGAATCAGCTTTAACGCTGACGGCCGAGTCATTAAGAGCCAGTTTCCTGATGGCATCGCTGAGCAGAGGATGCTGCGATTGGTCGGCCGGGAAAATTCCTGCGTACACCATGTGTTTAACCGGCGGTATCGCTGCGAGCTCTGATGTGTTTTGTACGTCGACTGATAGGAGCTGGTCGCCTACACTCCCGCCGCCTTTGGGGCCGCAGCCTAAAATATATCATAAGTAGTCGTGATTTTTCAATCAGGCAAAAGTTTTAATATAACAAAGTATTATCGATATTTCTAGACAATAGTTGATAGTTGGGTGTAGAAATTATTGGTTTTAAAATAATCTAAATTATCGATTCGTCATAACTTACCCACCATCACAACTTGGCCTGCAACAGCAGACTCCATGGGCTGCTCACTCGGCCTCAACATAGCCAGGTACTTCACTTGGTGTTGTTTTGTATCAGATCTCCATCTCACCGGTTGCCCCACTTGAACTTTTCCAGAATGTATGTAAGCCAAGCAAAGTACACCTCTATATTTATCATGCCATGTGTCAATTATGTGTGCAGTAAAGTGGCCTTCAGATTTGACAGATGGCGGAGGTATTCTTTCTATCACTGCTTCTAAGAGCTCTTTCACTCCCCACCCTTTTTTGGCAGAAATACTCATAACCGTTTCTGGATCAATTTTAAAGAGTGACTTCAATTGTGATTTGACTTTTTCTGGGTCTGCCCTAGGGAGATCTACTTTGTTCAATGTGGGTATCATGACTAAGTTGTTCTTTTTGGCTAGACTATGCACAGCTACTGTCTGTGCTTGAACACCCTCATTTGCATCAACTAGTAGTATCACTCCCTGACATGCTGACACACTCCTCACAACCTGTAATAATAAATAAATAATAAATAAATAAATATTAATGGACATTTTTACACAAATTGACTAAGCCCCACGGTAAGCTCAAGAAGGCTTGTGTTGTGGGTACTCAGACAACGATAGATATAATATACAAATACTTAAATACATAGAAAACAACCATGACTCAGGAACAAATATCTGTGCTCATCATACAAATAAATGCCCTTACTGGGATTCGAACCCAGGACCGCGGCTTCACAGGCAGGGTCACTACCCACTAGGCCAGACTGGTCGTCGAAATATTAGTGTAAAATAATAAAACAAACTAAGTACTGTTAAACTATTCTGAATCCCAAACTATCCTGAATCCACTAGCCACCTACAGGCCTATCCTATAGAAAGGCTTTCCATTACACTATATTTTTAACTTATATTTGTTGTGGCAAGTTTTGACATATAGATAGAGTATATACATATGTATAAAAAAAAATGTCTACTGCAAGAGTGGCTTAGCTACTATTTCATAACCTGTTGTTATGAATCTAGGCTATGCATGAAGGATAACCAAAACAATACCTCATTGGAAAAGTCAACATGTCCTGGAGTGTCTATCAGGTTCAGGAGATACTTTTCATTCTTGTATGTGTAATCCAGTGATGCTGTCACAGCTTTTACAGTAATGCCTCTTTCTCTCTCTACCTGTGAAACAAACAGTAAGAAAGATTGAATGAATGTGCACCATAAAATGCTTGCTTAAGCTTATGCTTCTAATTAAAATTAAAGAAAAAAAATTGTAAGACCATTTTTTTAAATCCATATCAAAGCAGGCGTGGCTCACTCCGCGATTTCGTCGCTTTGCTACAGGTAGCTAAAAGTACATCCATTCCACCCCAATTTTGGGGAAAACCATAAGCCGCGCGTGGCGCTGTCGCCACCTAGCGGCCATATCTGTGCTGATCGTAACAGACGCGTTTTGTTAGAGAGTGAGTCTTCTGTACCTAGTACTATTATTTATTCTGTGATCAAAGTAATTTATCAGGATTACATTGCGTTGGGGATAATAAACATTACAGTGACATTTCTAGTAAACTTACGTTCGGTAATATCTATGCGTAACAACAATAATCATTAACTGATATTTTTAAACTATTAGTACCAAACAGCAATGTGGTTCTTTTTCAACTATGGTTCTTTTAATTCTCAAAAACAACACGAGTAACTGCATACCTGTAGTTGGTCCAGCACCTGAGCGTGCTCTGCGCCCGGCTTTATCACCCCAGTTATCTCCAGCAGTCGATCAGCCAAAGTACTCTTCCCATGGTCTACATGAGCTACTATACTAAAATTCCTAATCCTCTTCACTTCTACGCCCTGGTCATCCTTCTCAGAACTCTTATAACGCACCGAAAATAGACTGTAATAAATAATACCCACCATAATTATTAACAAAAAAGCGAAATTTATAACAAGGAGGTTATGTTCAACATAATTTGTTGTAGTATCTGGTGTAAAACAGTCTCACCTTGGGTATAATCTACGGTTTAAAGGAAATAAGTTCTTAAGAACTATAGCTTTATTTATAATCCTGACCATTATTAATTTAAATTTATTTTATTATAAACTCTTGAAATTCCATAACTGCAATCAGCTGTTTGTTTGACGTCTGTCAGTGTCTGACAGTCACAACTAAGTTTTTTTTTGTCGTGAAGTTCTATGCCTCGGCTTCGTGGTATTTTGCCAAATCTACAGAAAAAAGTAACGTGATAGAGAGCTATAGTTGGTCAAACCAATTTGTCAGTCAGTAAGAAGCAAGAAAACTATACTCATCCTTTTCTTTTGGGTGCTAGTACTAGTGTAAGACAAAGATAGTATGATTATCTCTGTCTATGTTTGAAATGAGACAGTCCTTTAACAAACTTTAGCTTCGGAAAATAGTACATGATAAAGTCTGTGCATTGATGTAGAATAAAGAACTGGATACCCAATCAGCCGCAAAAAATGGCCCCGCAAAAGTAACGTGAAAACAGATCACGCGTTACTTTTTCGTTTAGTCTTGTTTGGAACGCTCAAATGTGAAGTTGTCAAAAATGACGAAATGTGCAGTAAAAATATGCAAAAATACCAACGATAAAAAAAGGAAAAAGGATGGAATTTATTTCTTTCGGTTAGTTCTTTTGATAGCATTACAGAATTTATGTAATCTGGTGGTAATTTCACGGTTTTGAATAAATTATTTTGTTAGTACCAAAGAATCCCTGTCAAGGAACAAAAATCCAATGAGTCGATGTGAGGTCTATATTTTTTTAAATTTTTATATAGAATTCATAAGGAATATTATTATGTTTAAATTCAAGATTTCCAAGAAAACCTATGCGACGTGCAGAGTGGACTGCTATTATAGCAAGAGATAGGGGTGATGCACTTTTTAAGCCATTCAAAACGGCACTTGTGTGTTCGGCCCATTTCCCTGTTTCTGACATATACACCACCAATAAGGGCCTACATCGACTAACTGCAAATGCTAAACCTGTCTTAAAGGTAAGTCAGTTCATTTTAAACTGCATTCTTAAATTTATTTTAATGTATAGGTCATATATAGAGTCTGGCTAACCAAAAATTGTTGACAGATATTTCGTTGTTGTATCACTAATTGTCTATGATTTTAAAAAAGAGCTAAAAGTCAGTTGTCAATTTATATCATTCATTCAAATTGTTTGCGGTTTATAAGGGGTTTATTTTAAATATTTTTTATAATTTTAATACTGAGTGAGGTCCGCAAACTATTATTTAAGCTCGTAAATCATTACGACAATGTGCGAAGTCGACGTGTAGCGTTGCATAACGAAAAACAATGCGAAAAACTGCAATGTTTACAAGTCCTACACAAATGTAAACAAATTATGAGGTTGGTGCTCTATAAATATTTTGATACTTAGCATTTAGCATATTTGGCATAGTACTTATGTAATTTTTTTGGTGATGGATTTATATTACGGTATTATCGAGCTAGGTCTTATTTACACTACATTTCATTTTTCGCCTTGTTACAATGGTATATGGTGAGAAAGTGTTAACATGTGTTTATCGTTGTGTGTACTTTACATATTGGTAGAAATTATTTGAGCTGACTTTGAGTGCACGTAAACGTATATTTAACTTATATCCTTAGGTATCTTACGTGTGCACAGAAAATCAAAAATATTTTCTAGTATCATAACTATAACTCCTACTACACAAAGTGTGACCAGCCTAAGATTTTTTGAATTTCCCGCCAAACATTTGTGTAATATTTCAGACTCTAGTTTAGTTAAATACTTTAAATAAAACCGGCCAAGTGCGAGTCGGACTCGCGTTCCACGGGTTCCGTACATTAAGCCCGACTCACGCTTGACTGCACATTTCTAATAGGTTTTTCCTGTCATCTATAGGTAAAGAACTATTTTGTGTATTTTTTTCATAATTTAAATAAACTACTGGGTCTACCCAGTAGTTTCGGAGATAAGAGGGGGGGGGTCATTTTTTGCCTATTTTCTTGAATAACTGCTAAACTATATATCCTAAAATAACAAAAGAAAATTAGATTCTTACAATGAGCTCTTTCATTTGATATGTAACACGATATAGTTTGAAAAACTTAATTTTTTAATTTTATCATTTACCCCCCAAAAATGGCCTCCATATTTAAAATTCATTTATTTACGTTACACGTCCATCTTTGGGTCACAAACTTACATATGTGTGCCAAATTTCAACTTAATTGGTCCAATAGTTTCGGAGAAAATAGGCTGTGACAGACGGACGGACAGACAGACACACGAGTGATCCTTTAAGGGTTCCCGATAAAATTAAACCATACCAAGAACCTGTGTACGTTAGTTATAATGAGTAATAACCGCGATAGTTTAAGGAAGAATATAAATTTGTTTTATTTCTTATTTTGATTTTTCTGTAAAATTATATTAAAGTATACCAAGCGACTCCATTCGTTCATTATTTTAGTTTGACGTAAATACAATGGTCACGTTACGTTAGTGCCATCGGACTAAATTTTTTAACAGTGTTGGTACCTCTGTTTGCAAATTTGACACTTAACGCTTACGACATTAAGCTCTTTTATGTACGAAACATTTATCTTGACTCAAAATTTACGTAAGCGTTTTTATCATCAATGCAAATGATGCGAAACGTCATTGGGATCCACATTTGTTGACGTTTTTGTTCTGCTTTGTGTGTCTATTTCTTTTATATTAAGTCAGTGAGTCTGTGCGAAACATGTGCGAAAAGAGAAGAGTCGCAGGTTAATCTTTACTTTATGGACCGTCGAATTTTGGGGTGGGGAGGGGGGAGGGGGGAGGGGGGAGGGGGGGGAGAGGGCTACCCCCCAGTCCAACCCCCATGGCGCGGAACCCCATGGTTATGGAGATATCCATGGTTAAAGTTTGTATGGAATTACTATGAAATAAGGGATTACAGCAAAATTTGAAGGGGGAGGGGGTGAGGGGTGAGGGGGGGCGCGCTTCGCCCGAAGGCCCGCTTCGTCGCCCCTGAGGTCGCGAGCTGACCTCGGGGCTACTCCGCGAGCCTTCGACCTCAGCGGTGAAGCTGTTGGATCTGGGGGTAGCTCCGGCGCTGCGGAAGAGCAGCCCTTCCGCCCTCGCGTGACAAAGCACGCTCACTGCACTCGGCTCCGCAGCTTCGCTAGGCTCGCTAGTTCCCGCGCTCCGTCACGGCGGGCGAGGGCTGCCCTCCCTCCGCGCCTCCGTTTTTGGAATTGCTCTCTAGGGGTAGGACAGACAAGCCCACGTGAATAGTGGGGTGCTCTGATTCGGTTTTTAGTGACCTTGAGATTCTGGTGACCAAAGATGTCGGCGACCTTGAGATTCTGGTGACCTTGAGATTCTGGGGATAAAAAATTTGGTGACCTTGAGATTTTGGTGACCATAAATTTCGTGACCTTGAGATTTTGGTGACCTTGAGGATGGTGGTGTGGTATAAAAGGTAATATAAATGAACACAAAACAGCACCTTTCGACATCTGCTATGACATTACTCCTTTATTTCATAGTAATTTCATACAAACTTTAACCATGGATATCTCCATAACCATGGGGTTCCGCGCCATGGGGGTTGGACTGGGGGGTAGGCCTTTGCACCCTCTACCCCCCCATACCCAACACTCCCTTAAAATCGACGGTCCATAAAGTAAAGATTAGCCAATGGTCAAGGAGAGGTAGATAAAAATGTGTGGCAAAGATTTTTTTTAATGTTAATTTACAAAGTTGACCCCATAGTAAAAGTTGTTCAAAATCATGAAAAGATTCAGGTTTGATTATCTTGTATCACGTTTTTGATTACTCCCTGTATATTCCACGACTTTAATGAGAGCATAGATCTTAGTCTATGAGCGCAATTTGCACGACACCGCTGAACCGATTGAGATGAAATTTGGTATAGTGATATATTGTTTGAGGCCCGGAAGTAGTTTTTATCAATCATCGTCGTCATCACTAACTCCACGCAAACGAAGTCGCGGGCAGTAGCTGGTGCTAGAATACAATACAAATATTCTTTATTGCTCACCAATATGACAAAGAACATGATTAGGTTAGGTTAAATTAAGTACAACTTAAACCATAATATATAAATAAAAAATAATAAGAAAAAAAAATTGTCAGCAATGTAAAATACTTACTATTTTATTTCGATTTCATTTAGTTAGGTACAATACGGACGGATTGTTTCCAACTTTCCACAATTTAATTGGACGGATTTTAAACTTATTACTACATTACTATACTATTCCTTCAACTAAATAACTATAGGATGATTTCGTCAAGAACTCCAAGAGTTCATAATTCACATTTGCTAAGGCACTAACACTAACAGTCTCGTTGTATATGTAGAGAGCAGATTTTCCTGTTTAATTTGCACCTTTTTGCAATTAAATTACTTCTTCTATACTCTGATCCGTCGAATCAACGGACTGGACATCTTCTTGAGGTTGCTGGGTCAGCTTTTGTAATTGTTTCTCAAAGACTGCAACAAAAACGTGTTTTTAATAAATATTTTTTTATACACCTATATTGTGTACCTATCTACATCTTGTGCGAAAATAAGTTTCTAGCACAGTGGTTCCTAACCTTTTCAGTCCGGTCACCCCTATGACTAACTAGGGAACTCCTCCTCCCAATGGTAATAAAAAATAAAACGTGTACGTTTGTTGTAGGTATTGTTATATTAGGTTAGCTTATTACCCCCGTAAAATACCAGTTTTACCCCCACGGGGGTAATTACCCCCAGGTTAGGAACCACTGTTCTAGCAGTACAGGGGCCTAAGATGGTCACGCTTTTATCGTCTGTCATAGAGGCCGTTATTTTCTACCAGCTTTGTAAGTTTGCGACACGACAGACGATAAAATTGCAATCATCATATCCATAATAATACGAGTGTTTTTCAGCAAAATGGGTTTCAGGAAACGGAAAGAGACTTCCACCATGCCAAAAATAAAATATCTCTCCCTTTATACTTACTTGGGTTATCAGGGTGGCTTGGAGCCAATTCCACCAATAGTTTGAGCACTTTTTCCTCAGTGACTAGTCCGGGGCGTCCGCTTAACGCTCTTAGCAACTGCTGACCGCTCGCCACTCCTGAAATAACATTGAATTAATACGCTATAATTACAGTCAGCAGCAGAAGTTACTAAGCGGGCGAGGTGTTCAAAATTACCTTGACACGCTCTTATTCTCTTAATAATAAAGTCGGGTCAAGATCATTTTGAACACCTCGCCCGCTTAGCAAGTTCTGCTGCTGACTGTACAGCAATGCCCAAACGACCGTCTCACTGTGAACTCTGACTCGTTATAAGAATACGGATAGGTCGAAATTGGTCGAGATTCGTTGAAGTCACACAGTGTGAACGAGCACCTGTCTGTTATCTATCTAATCTAATACCTTTAAACGAGCAATTCTTGTTTATTTATATATTTATTTATATATATATATATATATATATATATATTTCGGGGATCTCGGAAACGACTCTAACGATTTCGATGAAATTTACTATATGGGGGTTTTCGGGGGCGAGAAATCGATCTAGCTAGGTTTTAGCGAAGCTCGGTCATCCAGATATTGTTATGTTTTGTGAAGTAAACTATCAAGTACCGGCATTTGTTTCGCCGGATTCCAAAAGTTTCTTCAAATCCAAATATTTCTTGACAAGTGTACTCTGCTCCTGAAGCGCCATTATTTGTGATCCTGAAACATAATAACACAAAATAAGAAATAGCTAATTAGCAGAAAATAATCAATAGGAAGTGTAAAATGCATATATTAGCACCTGTCTCAGGATCCGATGTTTTTGATAAGCACCTAGTAGCTTCCTTGAGTGCTTCTAACGCTTTCTCAAAATTCTGGAACAAATATTGTTAATAAATACGAATCAATATTTTTATCGGGGACTCAGATCCATCAGATTGAATATCCAGTTGGATTATTCGTTCAAAACCTCAGAGGATATTTCTCCTTGATGAAATATCCTGATCTGATTATTCATTATTGAATCGACTTCCAAAATATATCTTATTATGGGGCTTTGTAGAAAAGGTAACGTATTCAATAACTAGTTGTTTTTGCCTTGACATCGCTTAACAGTGTGTACAGTCAGCGTCATATAGTAGGTAGCATCCAAAGTATTCAAATAGTTCGGTACGCAATACATATTATATGGTGTACCGAACAATTTGAATACTTTGGATGCACTAGACATAGCATAGTCGCGCTACCCCCTCTGCCACACATACGGTAGCGTTACTCCATCTTCGAGTCAATCCCGTGCCGTGATTGGTCAGTGTCTTTGAACGGACCAATCACGGCACGGGATTGACTCGGGGATTCGCTCACCTCGTCCCCCCGCACCCCCGTATTTTTGGCAGCATCGGTTTCATGAAAGAATTGGCCTAAGCTCAGTCTAGAGGTTGGATTGTCAATGTTTGGATGCTACCTACTATATGACGCTGACTGTACAACCACAACCTCGTCGAGTCGAGAGACCCCGAGACAGGCTTAGAACGAGTGTGTACATACTGCTTCCTTTTCATCTCGCTCTTACTCGTCTCGTCTCTCTCTCCGATTGGTTCGGAGCGGTGCCGAGACTCAGCGAAAGACTCTCGACGATCAGACAAAAAAGTTGTCCGGAAAATGAACGCGTTCCGAGATATAAACCTACCAATCAGGTAATGGGACTCGACGACTCGACATAATTGAAATCGCTACTTCTTCTATATTCTCACTTCAACGTTGTTCAGTTGGCTCTGCTATACAGGGTGGAAAGATAAGTCGGGCCCTGGAGGGAAACTACCTTAAATCCTTAAGCTGGCTCATTTTACTTAAAGGAGACATTCCTTCATTTTTAAAAAGAAACTGCATTCAAAGATTTTCTAAAACTCGCTTGCCTCGCCCGGGACTCGAACCGACTAAAAATTCCAAAAAATAAAAACTCGCAATTTTATTCTACTAGTCGATACAGTTAATGATAACATTTCTCCAAGAAACATTAGGTCTTACACTCGTCTATCGTATAAAATATCCATAAAATCTAATATTTAGTACTCAAGATTTTTTTAGACAAGCCAAATTGAAGAAAAAAAGAAAAATACTTTGAATGGAGTTTTGTTTCTTTCTAAAAATAAAGGAATGTCTCCTTTAAGTAAAATGAGCCAGCTTAAGGATTTAAGGTAGTTTCCCCCCAGGGCCCGACTTATCTTTCCACCCTGTATACTCACGCCAAACTCGTCCACTTCCATCTTGGCGCACTCCGCGTAGAACGCCGCCAGTTTCCCGTGCGCCTTGGCCCTGGTGTAGAAGTGCAGTATGTGGCGCGTCAGATCGGCTCTAGCGCGCCAGTCCGCGTGCCTCCGCAGGTAGTCCGCGGCCATGAGCTGCGCGGCGCGGTCGCGCGTGGCCGCCGCGAACGTGGCGATGCGGTCCGCGTCGCCGGACCGCATGAGCCAGCGCATCGCTCCCGCCTGAAAAATGTAAGCAACATCTGATATGTGACATATTTAATTATAAAAAAAACAGAATGAGCAACAACAAAAACATGGCGCTAGTGCAGGGTGGAGGTAGACGGGTTAGGTATTCATCTGATATCATTTCAAAAAAAAAACCGGCCAAGTGCGAGTCGGACTCGCGCACGGAGGGTTCCGCACCATCAACAAAAAATAGAGCAAAACAAGCAACAAAACGGTCACCCATCCAAGTACTGACCGCGCCCGACGTTGCTTAACTTCGGTCAAAAATCACGTTTGTTGTATGGGAGCCCCACTTAAATCTTTATTTTATTCTGTTTTTAGTATTTGTTGTTATAGCGGCAACAGATATACATCATCTGTGAAAATTTCAACTGTCTAGCTATCACGGTTCGTGAGATACAGCCTGGTGACAGACGGACGGACGGACGGACGAACAGCGGAGTCTTAGTAATAGGGTCCCGTTTTTACCCTTTGGGTACGGAACCCTAAAAATAAAAAATAAATTGAGCCTATATACGTCCCACTGCTGGGCACAGGCCTCCTCTCATGCGCGAGAGGGTTCGGGCTATAGTCCCCACGCTAGCCCAATGCGGATTGGGGACTTCACACACACCTTTGAATTTCTTCGCAGATGTATGCAGGTTTCCTCAGGATGTTTTATTCCTTCACCGAAAAGCTAGTGGTAAATATCAAATGATATTTTCGTACATAAGTTCCGAAAAACTCATTGGTACGAGCCATGATTTGAACCCGCGACCTCCGGATTGAAAGTCGGACGTCATATCCACTCGGCCACCACCGCTTGATATGTGACATAATCACGTTTAATTATCAAAAATGAAAAATTATAAAAAAACAGAATGAGCAACAACAAAAACATGGCGCTAGTCCAGGGTGGAGGTAGACGGGTTAGGTATTCATCTGATATCATTTCCAAAAGCAATTGTGCCATGATATTGTCACTGTGACAAGGTACGAAATGAGTAATAAATTAAAATCTTCGACCGTATTTAGAAAAACAGAATAAGTTCTTACTTGTCTTGTTTGAAGGGCCCATGAAAGAGGATGTTCAAAATGGCGCCCACTTTTCTAAATTATAACTCCTGATTCATCATTTGAATTTGGAAACCGCGGGGAAGCAGGTTTTCCAAACCGTCTCATATACTTTCTTTTATTTTACACACTTATCCATGAACGGTGAAAGAAAAGACTAATTGGAGGTCAAGCAAGCGCAATAAAGCTCGCTTTTGTCGTCCTTGTATTTCGCTCAGACGACTGCTCAACTATATATGGATGCAATCATACATGGGGCCTTCGACACAGAATAAATAATAGTACTAGGTACAGAAGACTCACTCTCTAACAAAACGCGTCTGTTACGATCAGCACAGATATGGCCGCTAGGTGGCGACAGCGCCACGCGCGGCTAGCCACCAAAATTGGTGTGGAACGGGTGTACTTTTAGCTACCTATAGCAAAGCCACAAAATCGCGGAGTGAGCCACGCCTGCCTTCGCCTAATGTGTTCGCCGTATTAAAGTATGACGTTGCCAGTTAACCGATTGTTTTCTTGATGCGAAAGACCCAGTCTGATTGAACCATATCTCTTCACCGGGGTCCCGTTGTTTCCCATATAGTTTTAAGTCATAATGTATTGTTTGTCATATTATCATTAGTCATAAAACTGAAACCGTTAACATTTCAGGATTTTCGTTAGGTTATCCTATAGATAGGTTAGGTTATGTTAGGTTTGTTTTATGGCAATCCTGAAAAGTGACGCGTTTCTGAACCAAATGAATTATGACTAACGAAAATTCGGGCAAACAATGCATCATCATCATCATCATCATCATCCTGGCGTCAATCCCAGCTGTGCCGGGGCGCGGGGCGCGAGGACCCGGGGTCCGCCTTCCGACTCCTTCGTGTCCACTTTGCCCGATCTTCGGCGTCCCTGGTGGCGAGTCCGTTGGCACGCATGTCCTCCTTAACGACATCAAGCCATCGCTTCCTGGGCCGGCCTTTTCTTCCCGTACCGGGAGGAGGCGGCATGGCCAAACAATGCATTATGGCCATACCCCGCAAAGGAGCTAGCAAAACCGTAGCATATGACAGTTTTGTGTCAGGGTTGGCGATTATGATGAACCATTTTGCTTTAACTTTATTGTAAGTAAGATTAATAAAATTGATCGAGAACCTTGTTGACCCTCTTCCGATAGTTCCGATATAACCCGGTTTAATTTACTGTCAAATAATATAAATTAACAGGTCAATGTCAATATTAGATGCGTTTCAATGTATCTGTTATTTTATTTATAAAATTACGGTTTTTTGCATTTCTTTCAAATATTAACATGGAATTTTCATTGCTTGAAAATATTGGTGTGTTTGAAAACAAAGAAAAAATATTTTTTGTACTTTAGTTTATGCGTAGTAGTGATAACCCTGACGTACAACTGCTACAGATTTGCTAGCTCGGTTGCGAGGTATGATTATGGCTTAAAACTATTTGGGAAACAATAGAGACCCCTCATCACCTTGTCGCCGGTGCTGGCGAGTCGCTTGGCCGCGTGGTGGTACAGGCCGCGCGCGCCGAGCACGTCAGCCAGCCGCCGCAGCAGAGCGTCGCGGCCCACGGCGCCCGCCGGCGCTGCTAGCCGCTCAGCCAGCTCCTCTGTCAGCGGTGCCGAGGATTGCTCCACTATGTCTAGCGCTTCCTCGTACTGAGAACATAAAAAAAAAATTAATTAAACAAGATGTTGTATGAGGTCAAGTCAAGTGACACCATGTTGTGTATATATTTTTTATAGTTATTCAAGAAAATAGGCAAAAAATGACCCCCCTTATCTCCGAAACTACCGGGTCAAATTTTTGAAACCGGCCAAGTGCGAGTTGGACTCGCGCACGGAGGTTTCCGCACCACCAACAAAAAATAGAGCAAAACAAGCAAAAAAACGGTCACCCATCCAAGTACTGACCCCGCCCGACGTTGCTTAACTTCGGTCAAAAATCACGTTTGTTGTATGGGAGTAGTGATGGGTAGGACATCAATTTAAAATGAGTTTGTATGAGTACCTCATTTTCTAAAATGAGGTGTTACAATGTCTTACTTCAAATGAGGTGAGGTACTAGCATATTTTCAGCGTCGACTATTCCATTAATAGGGATGTTGACACATGTTGAATTTTATAACAAAATCTAGTAAAATAGATAGCAAACGAGCAATTTATCACAATAATGTGGATATTAAAATAAAATATTGAAATATTACAAGAATACAGGACCTGAAAGTTTCAAAATTTAAGTTTTTTTTAAGGGGACGGTATATGACGTTTTCGATTTAGAGCTCACTTTGTGCAATCAATTTGTTCAAGAAATGTTTAATAACTGCATTAAATTATACGTAAATTTGTTCACGAAGAAGCCGTGTACCGGCTCTTCACGGCATAATATTTTTTATTTGCTGTAATTCTCTACAAATCGACACTAAAAGTATCCAAAAATCAAAATATGGAGTTCCGTTTGAGCAACACGCATTACAGTTTTGCCTTTAACAGTAATTGAGTTGTTGTGTGATTTTGAAAGCTAGATAACTAAACTAGCAAATTATTATCTACTTATATTTTTACTCACAAATACAACACAGAAATTCAATCCCAAATGTAAACTTTCGTACAATTTCCATACATTGACGACATCACTCAAAATTCTTCTTCGAGTCAGATGGCCGCTGGCCTTGGATCGAAGCAGACGTGTACTTCGTTGTAGCTCGTTTTTGACATTATTTAGACATTTCATCATATACGCATACGAAAATGTATACCAGTAGATAAATTGTATTTCAAAAAATAGGGTAAATAAATTTATTTAAAATTTGATTTGTTGTTATTTACAGGTCGTAACGATCGAAAACAGCAGTAAACTATCCTAAAACAATACGATTACAATTGAATTTAAGTAACTTGTTCCTTCAAAACCCGCTTAAAATGAAAAAAGTTTAAAGACTCGTTTTACTGATTGGGATTGATTTTCATTATGCTGGTATCAATTTTGCGTCATTAAAAAAAGTATATGACTTCTGTACGTCAATGACATTTGATGTCAATTGTAATCTTGTATTTACGTTAGAGAATATTATATATTCATTTAAATATTACTTACCTATTAATACGAAGCGTAATTCGTTTAATACCTGAAAGTCTTAGTGTCTACACCTACTTTGTTGCCGTTCGTTCCGTCTATATGTGTGCGATTACGTGCTGTTCTCAATAATCAAGAAACAAGCCATAATCTTCAAGAATAAAATAACAGCAAGACCAGCATTTAGTACTAACTAGTTTTTGCGGATTTGGAGACAAGAGATGAAGCTTACAGGCTAATACCGCTGCGGTCTGGTTATTGTTATGTGTATATATCGAGTATTATATAAATTTACTATAAAATAACAATGTTTTATTTCAATGACATTATGTGCGTAGGTATGTATGTTTCGGTGATTATAAGAATTTTGTCCACACCATGGACCTATAATATTACGGACAGAATTTCGCTTACAACACAACTGTGATTCCAATATCCACCAGTTTCATAGTATTTACGTGTGACACACACACATTGACAGCCCACATCCACCAGTTTGCCGTCAGACGAATCGAAACGTCATTGAAGTAAACATGTCGAAGAAAAATATAAAATATGCCGGCATGCGTAGTTAAATCCTGCTAGAATTGTACCGATCGAAAGAAAAAAAGTCACGGAATAACTTTACATACTTAAGTTTATCAATTAGTACGTAAAATCACGATAATTTGTTGTTTATAAATTATCAAACTGCAAAACAGGAGTGTGACCAGTAACATGAATAGGGTAATTTCCCGAAAGTAGGGTAATTGATACCCTTCTTATTAAATCATTATGTATTAAGAGATCATTTAGGTAAATGGTTAAATTATTGATTGTGCATTTCAAACTAGGTCGGTATGGTAATTTCCCGATACTAAGGAGATTAGACGCTTACATGCATGTTTGATAGTTAACGTTTGTTTGTTATGTATTATATTTTTTTTGTTGAAAACCAGATATGTTTCAAGTTAAATGTATAAATTAAAAAAACATGACGAACTGATTTCATTACGATGCTAAGTATCATTAGGTATTGAAAATAATGTTTGCACAAAGTAATTGTGCAATATTGCGAATTTCAAGACCTATAAAATCAGATACGTACACACCTTTTTAGGGTTCCGTAGCCAAATGGCAAAAAACGGAACCCTTATAGATTCGTCATGTCTGTCTGTCCGTCCGTATGTCACAGCCACTTTTCTCCGAAACTATAAGAACTATACTGTTGAAACTTGGTAAGTAGATGTATTCTGTGAACCGCATTAAGATTTTCACACAAAAATAGAAAAAAAACAATAAATTTTTGGGGTTCCCCATACTTCGAACTGAAACTCAAAAATTTTTTTTTCATCAAACCCATACGTGTGGGGTATCTATGGATAGGTCTTCAAAAATGATATTGAGGTTTCTAATATCATTTTTTTCTAAACTGAATAGTTTGCGCGAGAGACACTTCCAAAGTGGTAAAATGTGTGTCCCCCCCCCTGTAACTTCTAAAATAAGAGAATGATAAAACTAAAAAAATATATGATGTACATTACCATGTAAACTTCCACCGAAAATTGGTTTGAACGAGATCTAGTAAGTAGTTTTTTTTTTATACGTCATAAATCGCCTAAATACGGAACCCTTCATGGGCGAGTCCGACTCGCACTTGGCCGCTTTTTATTGTCTAAGGTAAAACTGTCCCAATTTTTTTATTCGAAAACAAGGACGATATTAAAAATAATTGTTTCACCATTAGGGGAGAATTTGTGTTACATGGTAACACTCGTCTACACGCACACATTCAAACCGTCCGCCATTGCAGTGTCACAGTTTGTCTTAGGTGACAGTCCGTCCGTAATATTCTAGGTCCATGGTCCACACAATAATTGTGCAAAGCAGAGACTGCATCATGCTTTCTTTACGGTATAAGCGGTATGGTACCGTTATTATTTATCAATACCGGTTCGTTTTGAAGGTAAAACTACCGGTTGATATACAAAGTACGGTACCGGTATAAAATTACAGCAGGGACAACCATTTTTATAGGTGTACAGTCAGCTGCAGAGAAAAGGTACGACCAGATAGATAATTGTATGCAGGGGTGGTACCTTTTCTCTGCAGCTAGCTGTACCTAAACCATCATTGACCGAGCGTTGGCGAAGGTCTCCGTTTCAACTTGGGCAAAAATGCTTTCGTATGTCCGAATTCTTCTCCTTTGCATATCACATTTCTCAACTGATTCTCGTGAAAATTTGGTAGTCCGATATAATTATTCGGTTTCTTTTTTTTTTGAACAATTTAAAATAGGCAGAAATTGTCATAAAGGACTTAAGCGCCAGTAGGGTCTGTGACACTTAAGACCACTGCGATTATTAGGTACTTACTGGCCCCTATTTCACCACGACCACGGTGACAGGTGCGACAGTTGTCGACATCACTGTTGCTGACGTCACAGGCCTCCATAGGCTACGGTAACCGCTTACCATCGGACGGGCGATGTGCTTGTTTGCCACCAACATTTTAATAAATAAATAAACTCCATTATATTGCCACTAAAAAATTCTTATTTTGCGAAGCTAATGACAATTGTCACAAGAAACACGGCAACTGTATCGAAATTGCGACACAGAACTCATTTCCTGTCAAGACTTACCGAAAATTCTTTGAAAAATCTTGTGACAATTGTCACAAGATTTTTTCGCGAGAGAAATGTCTGTTTTATCCGATATAATAAAGTTTTTTTTAATAATAGGTACAATGACGGTGGCAAACACGAATACGGCCCGCCCGATGGTAAGCGGTAACTGTATTATTAAATTGTACAACGGGACTTAATCGCGTATCTAAGTTTTAAGATTTACCTCCGACGTTTCGAGGACGGCGTTGTCCCCGTGGTCTCGGAGAAGACTGGCTTAAGTTGACATCAGCATCTTCTAACCGCGCGAGTTTTTCGAACTACCCGCACTTGGTCTTGTTTATCCGCTTGAACGTTTTGCGGTTCCGTTGTACAATTTAATAATGTGTAAAAATCGTGAAAGTTTAAATCAGTGTTAGCGGTAACTGTAGTCCATGGATGCCTATGGCGTCAATAACAGTGATGTTTTTGTCGTACCTGTCACCGTGGTGAAATAGGGGCCAGATTACGCCGCGCCGCGTGGAACGTGAGGTGCATTGGGGTAAATGCATACCATTCACTCAAGGAAAATAATCTCCCGTATAAGATCACTCGTGTGTCTGCCATTTTGTTAAAGCCAATTTTCACCGTACCTACTGGACTAGTTCAATTGAAATTTAGTACACATATGTCAAGTAAGGAAGTAGTAAGTCGGTGATCCGAAGATGAGTAACGTAAATAAATGAACTTTTAACTTTGCGGCGATTTTTGGTATCATGTGACATATCAGATATAATACATAATTATAAGTAGGTGAGCAAAAATGTACCATAACCTAACTCAGAATTGTATTACATAAATACATATACAAAAAATAGTTCAACGCCAAAAGATTAATGGAAGACCTATGTCCTATAATAGGTGAGTTGGTCTTAAACAAAAAATATGCAATAAAAATGTGTAACTGTGGAACCCATAGTGAATCCTACTCGTACATGATCGGTTTTTATATTATGTACCTATAAGATATTTTCTACTTTATACTTTATAAGTGTACCTACATAATATTTACTTATAAGCAGTTGTCACGTAAAATATTTGTAGATTTTTTTGGAAGTATGTGTCACATCATCATCATCTTCCTCGCGTTGTCCCGGCATTTTGACACGGCTCAAGGGAGCCTGGGGTCCGCTTGGCAATTAATCCCATAAATTGGCGTGGGCACTAATTTTTATGAAAGCGACTGCCATCTGACCTTCCAACCCATAGGGGGTAAACTAGGCTCTTATTGGGATTAGTCCGGTTCTCTCACGATGTTTTCCTTCACCGAAAAGCGACTGGTAAATATCAAATGATATTTCGTACATAAGTTCCGAAAAACTCATTGGTACGAGCCGGAATTGCAATTCGCACGCTCTTACCGCTAGGCCTCCAGCGATTTTTTTGAAGTATGTATAGCACAAAAAAATATTTAGAAATGTAACATTTAAGGTAGGTAATTAAAATACGGTATAAACATTATTGGAGAAGACTTGGAGGAAGTGTCATAGGGATAGTTCTTTTGTCTAATTATAATCCATCGGCAATCACGCGAGCGCATAAAACGAAAATCATTTTATTTTCACTCCCTAAAACTCCCTTAACCTAATAACAGTAAAACAAAAAATAAAATATAGAGGGTTACCAACCAGCCAAAGAATTATAAGTAGATATATGCACTTATCCCAACGCACCTCACGTTCTACTCTGCACGGGGTTCATTGCCGCTCCTACCGCCGTAAGTTCAACACCAACACCTACATTATCAAGGCTACGATCGAAGATAATCGCTTCAGCACTGAAATAATACCGGTGGAATACCGGTATAATATTTTTTATTTTAATTGTATTAATTTAATAGTGAAACAAAAGGCGAATATACCACATAAAAGTAAATCGGTAAAGATATTAGGGGTACATTAGCCAACACTGTTTCCATATATTTTCAAATTTTATTTTGTCCGCCTTAATTAAATTTTGCACCCTGCCGGAACTTTATTTATTTAAATTCTCATTTAATTGATTTTGAGCCTTATGAAAAGTCGTATAGAGTAGTAAATAAAATTTTACATCTGACTTAATGACATCTGGTTTTATTCGGTTTAACTTTAGAAAACGCGTATCTCGACAAAGCCATAATGTAGAAAATTGTCAACAACCAAATGAATTATTAGAATTTAAATACGTCACGTGTGACATGAACAGACAAGGAAAGCAAGATTAAATGTATTGTTTCTCTTTCTTCTTTCAATGGAACGCTTTTCCTAAAAGGAGGCCACTAAACTCAAAACGCTATCTTAAAAAAAACTTGATGGGTCAGTGACCTGTCCCAGTAAAGTGAGGTAGTGTGCGTGAAGTGCGCTTGTGTGTGAAATGGGGTAAATTGACAGAATCTGAAAATTTACCCACCTCTACCGTCACCTTAACTTCCAAAAACGATAAAAGTAAGGGTACCATTCGATTCCTTACATTTCACCAAAAAAAATATTGTATAGCAACTATATACATAAACGCAATATTTCACCGACAAAAACGCAATTTTATTGTTTTGTCCATACTACAACGTGGGCGATGACGTCACGGCCTCTGGCCGTTTTGTATAGGGCGTTTCGCGAGTGAAGTGCGACTGTCGGACTTTGACTACAATTTCTGACTCCCATATAGACATTTGATCCTAAAAACAAACCCGATCGATTGATACCATAAAAAAAAATTAGTCATGTAGCCTATTCTAACGGCGACAAAAATATTTAATGTATATACATAT
Organism: Cydia amplana; assembly: GCF_948474715.1. Lineage (NCBI taxonomy): Eukaryota > Metazoa > Arthropoda > Insecta > Lepidoptera > Tortricidae > Cydia > Cydia amplana. The sequence goes on along the minus strand of NC_086077.1, from coordinate 7,972,463 downwards.
TTATGTATTCATCACTTCCTTTATAAATAAATAAATAGTAACATTTAATTGGAGTGCAATTCTGGAGGTTAAGAATAGAACTTTTAGGAGAAAGATAATTTTAGAATCAAGTAAAATGAATAGAGGAGTGAAGTAAGACATTTTTGCGGTACGAAGTACTGCGACAAATTAACAAAATGAGTGGTACAAATGAGGTGCCTCACGAGTGAGCGACTCAACACTATATGGGAGCCCCACTTAAATCTTTATTTTATTCTGTTTTTAGTATTTGTTGTTATAGCGGCAACAGAAATACATCATCTGTGAAAATTTCAACTGTCTAGCTATCACGGTTCGTGAGATACAGCCTGGTGACAGACGGACGGACGGACGGACGGACAGCGGAGTCTTAGTAATAGGGTCCCGTTTTTACCCTTTGGGTACGGAACACTAAAAATACACAAAATAGTTCTTTACCTATAGATGTCAGGAAAACCTATTAGAAATGTGCAGTCAAGCGTGAGTCGGACTTAATGTACGGAACCCTTGGAACGCGAGTCCGAGTCGCACTTGGCCGGTTTTTTTAATGGGGCATTGAGGGCAACAACCAGATCACATGCTGCTACGCCAAAATATTTTTTGGAGACCTTCCCTAACGTTGTCATTAATGCTTTGGTTTCGTTTTCCAAGTTTACCAAAACCCTTAGATCTCATAACGGAATAGTGTCTAAAGACGAATTGAACTAAAACTGATATCAGGATTCGAAAGGCTAATAGGAATTCGAATTCGATTCCACATTTTTTATTCAATCTTGTCGAAAATCAAATAGAAGTTCCCAGTTCGGGGCGAACTACGTAGTTAACCTTTTCGACGCCATGTCAAACACAAAAGCTGTCACTCAGACGCCACGTCATTGAAATGTCAAAACTGAAATTGAACTTTATGCACGTAGGTCTATGTTACTCTGTGGTCTGTGAACGATTAATCGGTCTTTGGCGTTGAACCTACAAGTCAATAAGCGCTTACAGATTTTATACAGGTACCTCGCCGGCGGTGGCCAGCAGCGCGGCAGCGTGCGAGTGGTGATCGGCGCGGCGCAGGTGCGCGGCAAGCTTGCGCGCCAGGCTCGGCTCTACGCGCTCCCCGAGGGACTCCACCGCCGCGAGCATGGCGCTCGTGTCGCCGCAGCCCAGCGCCAACTTCAACGCCATGTGCGGCTTGCCTGACCAATCAAACAAGTTGGCAGGTTCAGTCAGACCTGCTATCATGGTCGCATTTTTATCACTTGTCATGCTATGCGTCACTTTCGCAGTTACTTATTTGTTAGAACGTGACAGCCATGGTGACAAATGATAATGAGCCGGCCTTCTTAGCCCTAGGCATCTTAGACCTTAGACCAGGTATAGCAAGTCTATCGATACGATACGGACTTAGGTGATACTACTGTGGTAATTTACAAAAAGTAAGTAAAGGCAACTAGTGGCTCTGTGGGCTGTAGACCTCGCGAACCCCCATGGACCCATATTAAAAATTTCCAAAACCGAATCAACACAACATTTTATGCAGGTATACATAGTTCCCTTTCTGTCTGTCTGAAGGGAGTCTGAAGATCACTGGAGTAAGACCCTGGGTGAAGGATTAGATGCACATGACCACTGGAGTGGTTTAACCTTGTTCACACTAGGTGAGAACTGAGACACCAGCGCGCCGCTCTCCCACCTTCGTCACCGGACACGGCATTCTCCTGCCAGCTATGCGGTCGCGGCTGCCGTTCTCGCATTGGACTTACTATAGTCATTTGCGGAAGTGCTGCACTCTTATGGACGCTGCTTGAACCATCATTTTATTGATGTACAGGCCAATGATTATATAGGTACCTAGTTATCAAACTTGCTCACCTGTAGTGGAGAACAGACAGACATAGGTTCTACATTTGAAAGCATTTTTATTGAAACAGAGAGATAAATAAGACAACCAAACTCAGGAGCTTATGAGAGTTAAGACATTCTTACCGGCCTTCTGATACAGGGCAATGGCTTGTTCAGTCTGTTCGGCAGTCTCCAGTATCGTGGCGGCGTGCAGCGCGTGGGTGGTCGAGGCGGAGCCGGCGCGCCACACGAGGTGCCACGCGCTCGCCTCCGCCGCCACGCGAATTGCAGACGCTACCGCCCCGCTTTTTATGTATAGCTGTAAGAAATAAAAAAATGAGTAGGTTCCTACGTGAAGTTTAACAAATATGAATAATATTTATTTATAAGAAAAAACCTTATTAATAGAGTCTGTGCGGAAAGAGAAGAGTCGTGGAATGTATGGGGCCCGATACATTCCACGACTCTTCTCTATTCGCACAGACTCTAATACATAATGTCCAGTGGCCCCCACACTAGGCTATGCCTGTCACGTGAAAGTTAATGAGAAGTAGCATTACCTATTTTAACAAATGAGAAGTAAAATTACCCATTTTAACAAATGAGAAGTACCAGTAGGTATCACAAATTAATTTTTAAGTGACATTTCTAACTTCACTTCGCACTTCTAAGTTCCAACACTTTGTGGGTTACGATCTTACGATGAAGAACTGTAGACGCCTATTAGATTAGATTTACCTTTCAGTCTTCAGCCTAAAACGGATCCGTCAAAATGCAATTCGTTCAATGCGTGCGATGCGTACCTAACTGGACGCTTAGCCCAACTTAAATAGCCATTTCTTTTATGTTATCAGCACGTGACCTATATACTTAAGTATATGAGACTTAATTACCTTTACTGCAGTCTCAATCTGGTCAGGTTGCATCTCCAAATATCGCGCCATTTGATACATGGCTGCGGGGTGCTTATTGCACAACTTCTCAGCCTCTTCAATCCTGTGCATGTGACATAACAGCCGCGTTTGCTCCCCAAAGTCGTTCGCGCGAGCGTAGGCGTCCAGTGCGCCGTCCAGCTCCCCTATACTCTCCTGATAGTGACCCCACCACATTATGAGATTCGTGTCGTTAGAATTAGCCACGTACTGTGCTAGCACTGACGCTTGGCCTTGGGCTATCAGCATTCTAGGCACATGTGGCACCAACGTCCCGGCGCTTTCAAACAACTTTAACGCGGCACCAGTCTCCCCATTGGCCCACATAATCTTAGCCAATTTATGCTGTGCACTTTTGATAAGCAAAATGTTCTCTCCCTCATCACTGCCATTTGTTATCTCTTGGATACCGCCGTCTTTTGCCGACATAAGACGCGTGATTAGATCTGGTCGTTCGGCCTCTCTAAAGAACTTTTCGGCTTCATCCAGCATACCTAGATTGATAGCCAGTACGCCGATCTGACAAGTCTCGTCCATATCATTGCCATTCATGGCTTTACGCATCATGAGTGCTCCCTTTATGTTTCCCATTTTGCTTAAGCATACAGCCCCCACGTCTGGTCTTCTACGAGCCACACATTCTTTAGCTAAACTGTCCCAAATCACAGAACTTCTACTCCCCGTTATATTCGTTCCTACGACAACTGCTTTTTCCAAGTTTCCTGCCGTCATGCAATATAAAAAGTCAAGAGTTTGTTTCAAATTCGTAGCGTCACTAGTAGACTCTTCGAATTCATGCATTAATATTTTCTTGATACTCTGCTGGGACAGAATGACGACGTGAGGTGTATAGAGAGAACACAGTATAAAGTCGGACATAAAGTATTCCTCAGAATTCGGACACCAGTTTTTGTACTCGTAAAGGCTCCCCTCGTGGCAGAAGAATAAGTGAACTCGATCCAAATCAGCCGATCGCATGTGGACAGCGACAATTCTTTGGTCAATACCATCCCACACGATGGCTATCGGGACACTCTGGTAAGGCGGCGCTTGACTGTCGGAAAGAACCGTATTCGTTATGACATCATTCGCTGCATCCCACAAGTATAGTCTCGGATCAGGCGCTAGACCGGCGTTAGCAATGCTGAGGCAAATATATCTCCCACTGCAATTAACTGACGCTCTCATAACTTCTCCAAAGTCCTCGATCATTTGATAGCAATTTTTAGGGGGATAAGGCATTCTTAGTCCTTTCTTTGTTATCTCTGCGAGTTTAAGAGTGCCATCCATCGTCGCTATTACTATAAATTTCCCCGTATATGTGACTCCAATAGGTTCGCCTTCACCCTCAGTGCTTGGAAGAATACCTAAGTTGTTTCCCGTGACAGAGTAGCACTCGATGTGGGGATTAACCACTCCCACTAACACATCGTTGTTTAATATAAGAACATCTGTTTTCCACGGGAATGTGCGCACGAGGGAAAATTTGATGTCATTGTCTTTACTGCACATCCATACCTGTAAAGGCGATACATACATTAAAATATTACACAAATTTGACTAAAATAATACTTATCAAAATTCAGCCACACAACCTGGTTCTGTAGCCAAACTAAATAATATACTATTTATTTTTTGTTATTAGGTATGTACCTGTACTTCTTTTCCATCTCCGAGAGCCACATATTGATCTTTAAATGCAAAAGCTCTCACAGTGATCTGAGTTTTAATACTAGATGTCAGCTCCATTTTATTGGTAATAGCAATTTCATATGCCGATTTTTGTACCATCCAAACATTTGGTGTGTATCCCCAACACACAGGCTGCTCTCTCAGGATAAATACACTGGTTATACAGTTAACATGTAGTAGAGGATTCATCAGACCTTCGGATCCCCAACTCACTTCTTTAACTGTCCCTTTTATACTAGTACTGCTTATTAACTTCCAATGGTTTCTGTGGTCTCTCCTCCAAAAATATAAGTTGCCTTGGGAGGTCCCACAGCATAAAGTATCGCTTAAATTGCAATAGCTAATACTGGTGAATATGTCCCCTGCAACAACCTCATCATTTTCATTTGGCAACACATCATTGTCTCCATTCTCGCTGTCCCAAACTCTTATCAAGTTGTCCCCAGTTATAACAGCTACACAGTAATTACCAGTGAGAACTATTGCTTGGCCATTCCTCGCTGCCATTCTAACATGTGTGTCTGTAGTGATATTCCCATCATCAGAGGTGATGAATCTTGTCAAGCTTAGAGCCCCGCCATTTTCCCAAGCCATTAATAGATAAACATTACTTATCATGCCCATGAATATTATATTTCCCGGAGCATTAAGAACCTCTGAACATGAACCAGCATGATCAATATATAAAATGGCTCCATTATCTTGTGCTGCATAGCAAGCATGATTGTCGGGTTGGGAGCCCTCTCTCATCCTGGCAGTGGTCCGAGGTCTCCATGCAGCTAGTGCATCTAGTGCATTCTCATCACCAGCTACTGCAGCTCTAGCTAATCCTCTTATAGACGTTTCCCCAGTTGGGCGAACGGGACAGAAGGTTACATGGGTGATAACATCACCAAGTTGATGGTGGAAAGAAGTTAGAGGTGCTCCTGAGGCTGATTGCCAGCCAGATAGAGAGCCAGCGGCATCTGCGGCTAGCAATCGACCACCGCCCAAACTAAAGGCAACTGTGGTCAAAGCAGCATTGTGGGGTGCCTCAAGGCGCGCCCAGGAGTACTCAAGCCAGATGTAAAGTTCACCTCCATCCCAACCCACTACTAGTAGCTTTCTGGTTGGATGCCAAGCCAGTGCTGTTACTTGATTTGATAGTAATATTGGCCATTCACAGCCTTCTAATGCCAGTCCCTGTAAATTAAAACTTGTTCAAATGTGTTCAAATAACTGCATTACCATGATACAATAGGTTAATAAATAAATGACACTTACATTTTCCTGAAATATTGTCACAAAGCCTCCTTTTTCTTGGTTATATGAACCTAAAGCCAAGAGAGGTAAGGATGGATGCCAGGAACCCAGAGTTGAAACAACATTGCTGTCTGTAAAGTTTAGTTTGCTGTCGATGTACAAAGTCATTGTGATCTAGTTCCGAATTAGGTACATAACTTAGTTGTAGTTTCGGCAAACTTGGACAGGAAATAGAAAAACTTCTCGTATTGCAATAGAAGATTTTTAAAACGAATATTACGAAAGTTTAAGTTTTGTTATTTTATTTGGTTGTCAATGTTGTCATGACAACCTGGTGACAGTTGCTTTTTTCTGTGCCTGAATTTTTTTTATGGCTGCTACAAACGTCAACTGTGGATAATCGCGTGCAAAGAATACAATACAATATTGATCTGAGTATTCTATTCAGGAAAGTGTATTTTCATCTCAAAATTCATTTTTGTTTTTTATCGTGTATTAGCTATTTTGAACCTCTTTCCTCAATAAATGGCACAGGAGGGCAACGTCAAAACCGTAACACAGTACCGCACCGCACCAAGGTCACAGTGCGCCGCATAAGTGAGTGCGAGAAAGAGATAACCCTTTCACCAGCTTCTTTCTTTTCTCGCTCTCACTTATAGGTGCGGTACACCAAGGTCGCGGTGCGATGTGATACGGTAGTGTATTCCTGACTTAAATGAAGTTTATAGTGTATAAAGCCCTAAGCCATTATAATAGTTTATTATGTTGGCAGCATTGTACTTATGTCATTGTCAATGTTGTCATGTGTGTCGTACTGTCATACTGTGTTCCCGACCCCTCCGAGTAAACATTTTGCACGCGGTTGTTCAAATAACCTTTAATTTTATCCTATTTTGAGTAAAGAAGTAATAAATTTAATTAAAATGGTGTCAATAAAGCAAGCTTCTGCGAAAAAAGCTAAGCGAGAGAAGATACAAAAACATACTAAGATAGAAAAGAAAAAGGCCACAGAAGTAGTTAAGAAACAGGCCAAGAAAATATTGAAAGAAAATGTTAAGGAAATTGAAAAAGCAGTGACTCCAGTCAAAGCATCAGTGGCAGTAGAAAGTAGTAAGAAAAGAAAATATGTCATGCCTTCAAAATATATTACAGAAGAGCTTGTGGTAAAGTGCCTCTCTGCTCTTCAGCAATTATCTGAGAACTACAAGAATAAAAATACTCTGCTTGAAGATGAGACTGTAATATTTGCGGAAATACATTGCATGAAGATCCAGAACACTTCTGCGAATATAAAGCTGTAAGTTATTATTTATTATGTTAGCATGTGAGTTTCAGCACTTTAGTAGTAAGATTTTTAAAGGTCATTGGTGTACAGAAGAGACTTTGTTGTACGTCTGTCTGACCTGTAAATTCTAGTTAATGTGAATGAAAACAAATAATACATTTTCTGGCTACAGATACTACAGGTATTAAGTTGTGTAGTCCATACCTAGTGGTATTTTCTTTCTGCAAACTGCATGTTTATTCCTTAACATATTCTAAGGCAAGTTTTTAATAATCTTCCTTTTTTAGGGTACTCCCACACAGTACTGCAGCTTCAACGGGAGAAGTTTGTTTGATCACACCAGACCTCAAGAAAGGCAGGAAGATAGACCATGAACCTACCATCGATCACTGGGAAGAGATCCTAAGGCAAGCTGGAGTTACACAAGTATGTGACCAAAATTAATTGATAATTTATTGTACATTTTTATGATTATTTTATGCTTTACTTCTAGATTAATGGTTTTCTTAAAATGTCACATTAATTCCGTACACGGCGGGAAGAAGTTGATACCGAATTAGACTTTTAATCCATCTTTGTCCCAGTTAGTTATTTAGTTTAAGAGTTTTTAAACTGTAATCCATTGTGTATGTATAATGTAATGGTAGACTATAGGTAGTCTTATCACTTAAAAGTCTATTTCAAATAACCATATTGTATTGCTAAAGCCAAGCCCTATATAAGTTGCAAGTTTTGGAAAAAACTTCTTCACCCCATGAAGTAAAACTGACTTGCTTTTTTCAAGCACTAGCCAATATGAAAATGTTATACAATGTAACCCACGGTAAACAATATCAATTCCAGGTTAAGACAGTGCTGCCTGTGAGACAACTAAAAGTGGAATATGACCAGTTTGAACTCAAAAGGAGATTGATGACCCAGCACGACTTCATTATGGTGGACACAAGAGTTCAAAGCCACGTCTCTCATATGCTCGGCAAAATGTTTTTCAAGAAACACAACATGTTGATTCCTGTTAGAATAAATGAGAAGGGAGATCTTAAGAAACAAATAGATGTTGGTCTGCGCACTGTAATGCTGCGGCTGCCTGAAGGGACTACCTCGGTAGTTAATATAGGCCATACAGGAATGTCCCAGAAAGCTTTAAAGGAAAATATATTATCCTTGGTGGATCAGTTGAAAGTTAGATACCCTGGAGGAGAACCTAATATCAGAGCCATTAATATTAAATTGCCAACATCAATGTCTCTTCCACTTTATCTCTCCCTGAGTAAGTAATACTTTCTAGTCTAATTCTAGAAATCAGTTAACACATTCAGTGCCAGCGACTCGCTAGGCGAGTTCATTGTTCGTAGGCGCTTTTCGCTACGGTATTTCCCGTGTTATCGGCTACGCTCGTAGCTCGCGCTGGCACTGAATATGTTAAAATCTCACCGAGGCAATAGACATGCAACCTGAGACTTTCTTAATTATGAACTGAGTCTACAAACTATCGTCTTTGTTTGGTAAAGAATTCTTTTTTTGTAGTAAAACATAATTGTTTAGTTTAGTTACAAGAAAACATTCCTATATTTATGATTATTCTTCTAGGGTCATCAAATGCAGTTAATACTCCAAAGCCAAATCAGAAGAAGCCCAAAAACTTCTCCATATTGGAGGATGAGTTGACAACACTTCATCATGGTGTTGTCAGAGTGGCCCCAGATGGCACAGTTAAAGTCAGAAGAGGAAAGATAAACAAAAAAAATATAAGGTAATGTTGCCTAATATAATATTCCTTGTTCCAGTGAATTTAATACCTAATTAAAAAAAGATAGTATGTATATTCACTGATATATTAAAAATAAAAGGCTATTTTATTCTAGCATGAGTGCACCTAGGCTATTATTGAAGTGTAGTAGGTTGAAATCTGTTGCATCACAGTTAAGCTAAGCTTACAAGGACCCCTTAAGGGCTTCAAAACCAGTGGCGTAGCGTGGGTCTCGGCCGCTCGGGGCGGATGAAAATTTTGCCGCCCCCTAGCTTACGTATTTCAATATAATAAGTGCTACTGAAATAGTTCAAATATTTATACGATATTATTGGTGTTTATTCTGAAATTTTGCCGCCCCCTAAAAGTGCCGCTTGGGGCGGGCCGCCCCCCCCCCCCGCCCCCACTACGCTACGCTACTGTTCAAAACAGTTGCTGGAAACACAACCAAGACAAACACTGAGATAAGAGAGCCTTGTAGTAATTATAGTTTTGATTAGAATACTTTTGACTTTTAAATGATTATATTTGTAAGATCACATGGGATGGAAAACCTAAAGAAAAAAGCAGTTGTGTTATAAATAATAAAATATTTTCCATTGGGTTAAATTATTTTAGTATCTGACAAAGTGATTATATTTACAGTGAAACAGAAGAAGCAGAGGATGTAGAAGAAATGGAGGAAGATGAGGGAGAAAAAGAAGAGGAAGAACCGGCAGAAGATTCCGATTAGTTCTTATTTAAATTAATAAAACATTCATCTTTTAATTGTTTTTAATTTGGAACATAACTTAATACTATGTTCTTGGAAGAATCACAATTTTTTCATTTAGTATTTATTGCATAATTTGCATAACAACATATAAGGTCAGTCAGTATCACTTGTAGTCAAACTACGTATTTCACTGACATCAAAACCTTCAGGTTTAATGATGCTCATTGATGATTTAGGTATGATTGTAACCTGCATTTTAACAGGCCACACTTTCTTGAACTTTTTGAAATTCTTTCCTTGGTCAGTTTGGTCCTCAATTTTCAGTAATTCTTTCTTGACTATTAAGTCCCGTCTGACCTTTACTATAGTGGATCCTAGATCTAAGTCACTCATTCGGCTGTGCAGATCTTCCTCATCAGATTCCTCTTTCTTTGGAGCATTGGTGTTTTGTGCTACAGTTGAAGACTTCTCTTGAGGTGTCTCTTTGCTGGTTAGAGTTCTTGTTTCAAACATTTTTTTTATAGACATTTGCTTGGAATTAGAACTTTTATTATCCTGAACAAAGTTGAATAAATCTTCATCATTTTCAGCAGTGTCTGCATTTTTTCTGGCCGGTTTGAAGAAATTAAGTTTTTTCTCAGTTGCCTTAGTAGACTTTTCCGAATCAGCTGTTGGATTGATAAAATTGAAGGCATCGTCATTAGATTCACTAGTATCTAATGCCATTTTTTTATTCTGATTACCTTGTCCTTCCTCATCAGTCAACTTTCTTTTAGCACCATCAGCATTAATTGGCTGGTGCATAGAAGTAGTTGCAACCTTTTTATTTACATTCATAATGTTATCAGAGATATCTTCAGTTAATTTTCTTTTGGCACTAACATTGTCAGTGTTAACCACAGTAGATGTGTTAAAACTGTTGTGTTTTGGTGTTAAACTTTCATTTATCGTTACATTTTCTTTCTTGCACTGCAATCTTTGCGTTTCCTGTGTGTCTTGTGCAAGAATTTCCATCTTTTTATTGTTAGAAGTTGTTGGCTGCCTAAAGACTTCAGAAGTGAAGCTAAACTCTGGATTGCAATATTTGTCGATAGAACAATACAATATGGCCAAGCCAATTTCAGCATCAGCAACAGCCCTTTTCCCTTTGCTGTTGAGGTAGTTAATGATATCATTTAACAGATTTCTTTGTGCTTGTGATTCTTGAGAGGTGTTCCCGATGTTGTATTGAATTACAACAACATCAGGGCTGACAAGCATAGACTTGGTCATCTTGGATTCACTCAATAATAAGGGAGTAGCAGAGCTCTTAAGTAAAACCAGTTTATACATTTCGAGTTGTCTTCTTGAAAAGAAAATGAATTTTTTGCCAGTGAATAATTTGCTCCTTCTTTCATCAGGAAGAAACATAACATCTTCTTTGTTGATAGTCGACTCTATGACTTGCGGGGTGAAGTTTTTTGGGTTTGGCAATGTTGTGCTGATTGTAACAGCATGTAAAACATCATTCCAAAATTGAGGTGTAACTATATAAGAGCCCTGTGCCAATGCTAGAACAACTTTTATTGTTAATGTTATAGCTGGCATAGTTAGAAATGTACATGTGTCATCCCAATCACTCTTTAATGCAGCGCCTATTTTTCCAAGCACTATTCTTAAATTCTGAAGATTCTCCCCCTTCAAAGTTGAGGTGCATGTGACATGTTTGATTTCCTGAACTGTCCAAACACTGCTGAGTTTTCCAAATCTTACTACATCGTTGTGCTTAATCTGCACCTTGGAAGTCACTCCTAATCTTTCAGTGGTTTGATTCAAGAAGGTCCCATACCGAGAACCCAAGTCTTGTAAGTATAAATTGTCCTGAATTATTGACAGACATGCATGTTTTCTACTTATCGAGGCGTCTTCTATAACTGCAAAACTTCCACATTGAGAATCCAAAGTTCTGCCTACTGTTACATTGTTGCCTTCAACTACAATATATATCACTCTAGAATCAATCTGAGATATTAAACACCACATTTTCTTTTGCTTTCTTGTAATTTAATCCGACATAACAACAACAGTACGACGAACTCAATCGAGTCGGAAAGTTACTCTATGTCGGAAACAAGCGGAAGCGGGTACGGACCACAGATAATGCCGGCAAATGTAAACCACAGGCAAGATAAAATTTTAAGTCCCCTATAGACCGTCAATGTAAAGGGCTCACCAGACCTTTGCGATTTATTAGCAAAAATTAGTGAAATATGGCTATAGCTGGTCAACCAAATCTTGTCAGTAAAAAAAGGCGCGAAATTCAAATTTTCTATGGGTCGATATCCCTTCGCGCCTACATTTTTCAAATTTGCCGCCTTTTTCTACTGTCAAGATCTGATTGACCAAGTATATAAGTCAGAATGAGACAACGTATCGCAGTCGATATACGGAAGCGATATTGTGAACAAATGTGACCGACTTGAGAGCCTAACTTGAGAATCTAAATTTCATTACCTGCCAGGTAGATACGTTGTAGTCTGGCTAATGAAAGTTGAGCCTGAGATGTATTTAAAACTTTTTATATGGCAACTTTTTTTCCTATCAAATAAGCTGTCAGTTTCAAGCTGTCATTTAATTTCATAGTAATTTTATTGCCAGGTGCGGTTTTTATTGAAATTCCCGCGTTATCTCAGGCTCAACTTTCATTAGCCAGACTCTATCTTCTTAAGTATATAGTTTGTGTCTGCATCTCTATAGACTATCGCTCTTGCTTAAGCTTTGGATTCCTCCGAAAACGGTGCCGTCATATGACGGCCGTCATATAGCGGCAGCAAAAGACGGCCGTCTTTACGGTGACGACATGTGGAAAGTACCACGGCGTCATAACACACCGTCATCCACCAAGGTCAAAGCGGCAAATTTGAAAAATGTAGGCGCGATGGGATAACGTCCCATAGAAAATTTGAATTTCGCGCCTTTTCCTACTGACAAGATTTGCTTGATCATCTATAATTTACTTGGAGGATGAAATATCATCAGAAGAGGAAAATAATCGTAGTACGGAATCATTTATTCAAATCTCGTGTCATTTATTCAAAATGGCGTCACCGCTATCTAATAAAACGTTCACGAAACTATCGACAAGGTCATGACGGCCGTCATCTTAAGCTTTGGATTCCTCCGAAAACGGTGCCGTCATATGACGGCCGTCATATAGCGGCTGCAAAAGACGGCCGTCTTTACGGTGGCGACATGTGGAAAGTACCACGGCGTCATAACACACCGTCATCCACCAAGGTCAAAGCGGCAAATTTGAAAAATGTAGGCGCGATGGGATAACGTCCCATAGAAAATTTGAATTTCGCGCCTTTTCCTACTGGCAAGATTTGCTTGATCATCTATAATTTACTTGGAGGATGAAATATCATCAGAAGAGGAAAATAATCGTAGTACGGAATCATTTATTCAAATCTCGTGTCATTTATTCAAAATGGCGTCACCGCTATCTAATAAAACGTTCACGAAACTATCGACACCGTCATGACGGCCGTCATCTTACGTTACGTTGACAATCAACGTAACGTAAAGCCGTCTAGGAAACCGCGCCATCTTGTTTACATAGACAACGTTCTAGTGACGTCAGTCAACGCTATATTATTATAGCGGCCGTAATATGACGGCACCGTTTTCGGAGGAATCCAAAGCTTTACGTTACGTTGACAATCAACGTAACGTAACGCCGTCTAGGAAACCGCGCCATCTTGTTTACATAGACAACGTTCTAGTGACGTCAGTCAACGCTATATAGCGGCCGTAATATGACGGCACCGTTTTCGGAGGAATCCAAAGCTTTACTCAAGAGATAGAGTGGCAAAAAGACGAACGAACGTAAGTATATAAATAATAGTGCTGCCTAGGGTCTATTCGATCGAGTGGAAGGTGCTCCGCCGTACGTCCGTTAATCCGTAACACTCTTGGAGGATATAATCAAACGGAGACGCCATGTCTGTAATTTTCTGTACAAAACAGTCTGCCGATTTTTGCGGGGGAGGGGAACGTCAAATGTATGCGTAACGTAAAAATAGCCATGTCAGATAAACGTCAGTCCATACATTGTGTATGACCGTTGGCCGCCTATTTGCGGCAGAGGGGAAAGCCTGGTTAATGGCTACTCCGTTTAGTTGTATCCTCCAAGGTAACACTCTATCGCACCACACCGCGACCTTGTTAAACATTACACGCATTTGAATTTACCGCTTCTAACTAAACGTCAATTCAATGTTACCACCTGTGACAATACATTACATATTAAATCAAAAATTAATCCGTTAATTCATTTATTTCATTAATTTAAACTACTTTCCTATGATAAATCGAGCAAAATACGAATAATAGATAGACGAGTTCAGCAGTGCCCGTATTCTTCGCGTTTCATCTATATGCCGTGGCAGATTATAGCCAGATCACTGTTGAGATTGAACACTTGAACCCTGAAAAAGTGGGAATTATATGAAATCAGTGCAACTTCATCAGGTTTTTCATGTTTCGTTTCATGGTCACTGTGCTCGCAATTATCTAATAGCTCAAATCAAACAAGCTATTTTTTCTTGCCGCTTAGCCAATATGGATATATATTTTGGATGGATCCCGAGTCATTGCGGAATTTTAGGTAACGAGCTGGCAGACCAGCCTGCAAAAGATGCTGTTCTACGCGGAAATGATTCCTTCTTTAAGATTTTCCCTTCAGATCTGGTTTGTATCCCCTCAAAAACAATTTAAAAAAAATGGTCTGCTCGATGGAAATCTTCCAAAAAATGTTTTTACTCGTACATTCAGCCCTCGATACCCTCTCGCCCTTGGTTTTTTAAAAAACGTTCACTCTCGAAAAGGCACACCAGTACCATTATTAGACTCCGCTTGGGCTTCTATTCTTCACCAGAACTCCTGCATCTCTTCAAACGCAGAGACTCTCCTATGTGCGATTGTAATGTGGAAGTGTGATCATTGGATCATATTTTCTTTAACTGCCCTCGCAACTCTCCCTTCTTTAATTTATACTCCGTCTTAACAAAATTAAAAATTCCCCTCCCTATAAATCTTCGACCTTACTAAGTCTTACTGATAATAAAAAAGTATTCCGGTTTCTTGCTAGGTTTCTGAAGAAAAATAACATCGTTCTATAGTAACCGTGTAGTATAGTATAACTAATAACTTTATAATGTGTGTGTCGTCTGCATTTGAACTAATCACTCACCTTTGTTTTACTTAGTTATAACAAAACGTGTAGTGCTTTCATGTTCTGTGTGGGCGTTGGTATATGTTTGTGTTGTCGTCTGTTCTCAGGTGCAGATCGCAGTATTTTATACTTGACATTGGCAAATTTGTGCCAACTTGTTTGGCCAGACCGCCATAAAATAAAAGAAGAAGAAGAAGAAGAAGGGTGGTGGTTAGCTGTTGGAAAGCGGAGCGAGGTAAGATTTTTACCTTTTTATTTGCAAGTCGTATTAATTACCTACCTTATAATATTATATCTAGTATCTACCATACCGGTCTACTTTTGAAGCCATTGACATAAAAAAAACACACTCAACAAACATTACATATAATACTTTCCAGCAGTTCCAGCATACTTACATTATTTACTAGTACGAGAATAAGTATACTGACTTTAATTGTACACGTTACCTAGCCATATTCGCGTCATGCCACGGTTAAAGTTTTACAATTTATGCAGGTAAGTAGGTAGGTATTACCTATCATGTGAGCTAGACGGCAAATACAACTTATATACAACCTACTGGAAACAGTGGAAATCTACGTGATTCACAACTAGGGTTGCCAACTATTTTTTGGTGGAATATAGTATTTTCCAGAATAAGGCATCAAAAATATAGTACATTTGAAAAAAAATATAGTACTTTTAGATAAAATACTAAACATAAGTGTAAAATACGTTTAATCGGAAATATAGTATTTTAGCGTACTATATATTTTTCCAAAAGTATATAGTACAGAGAGCCAAAATATAGTACAATACTATATTATATAGTACGGTTGGCAACCCTATTCACAACACAACGCTGAGCTTCTCGCCTCCTGGCGAACCGTGATCCAGTTATATGTACTTATACCGACATTACCGACCTTATGTTTCCCAACTTCATTACTTATGCCATGGGTTTCCAACATTTTTGGGGTCGACCCCAACCCCCAACCCCCAATGCTGATAAAACAATGGACAAAACTCGTAACTCGCTTTGAATTTTCTGGCACCTATTTCACTAACTTGACAATTGAAATTTTCCTCTTCGTTTTGTGGGTCGGTAACTTTACTTACCCTCGGTAAGTAAAGACACAGCGCCATAATTTACTTGTTGGGGCAGCAATGTACCTGGCTCCTCTACACGATGGCCTAGCGCTGGACCAGGGAGATGGCCATGCGATGGTTATGGTTCCTCTACACGATGGCCCAGCGCTGAACCAGCGAGATGGCCATGCAATGGTTGAGAGCACGTACTATGTAATGGGCCACGTGTAGATGCGTACGTACTATCGCTGGCCCACTACCTTTGATGTACGGACGAAAAACCGATACCGTCGTGGCCTTGCCAACGCCATCCCGCCGCGCCATAAGCCATCCGACACCACTACCCTCTACACGCTGGCCCATCTTAGTGGGCCAGTATGATGGCTTTTCTTCGTGGACCAGTATCGTTTCCCCCACCCCATCGTTTAAAGGTCAAGAGGAGCCATAACGGGGGATTGTCAATGTGGCAACAATTGTCAGCGTGGTACGTGTAATAGAGACCTGGTAGGTAGGTAATACTAAGTCTATTTTTTTTATTCGGTAGACTAAAATGACATTTCATAGTATGAAATGACATTTTATGTTCATACTATGAAATGTCATTTTAGTCTACCGAATAAAAAAATAGACTTTTTGGTATATAAAATAAGAATGGTCTTTCTTTGTTGGTAAAGTAAATCATTTTGCGCCCCTTTACCGTTACTCGAGTTACACTCACTAGTCTACCCATTGGCGCGCCCCACTATTCGGGTTCTCCTGAGGCGTGTTTCATAACCATCGGCTGACAGTGACATAGGTATCGCCGTACACGGCTGGTATTTGTATTCACGTTATATTTGTTTTCGGAATGCTATCCTTAACCGGAAATACTCTTGGAGTTACAGGCGTCCATAGGCTACAGACGTTACGCTGATAGCTTGCAATCAGGTTCTCCGGTCGCTTGTTTGCCACTGATGTGGTATCATGTCCATACTAACATTAGGGAAAACTTCTGTTCTGTGTCGCTTATACGGATTATAGGAGGCGAATGCTCTCCTGTGCTCGTAATAACAACTGGATAGAGTGAGAAGTTTACTCGACTGTAAGTATCCCCGGGGTATCTGTGAGACGCCGCCGGAGGCTGGACGCTCTTTGTCTTCCTCACTGAGACTTTCAATTTCAAATTTTGAGGCATCTTGTTTGTAAAAGTTTTGAATATTACAAAGAAAACTTGCTAACCGTTTTATTGACTTTGTAAGGTTAAAACGTACTTTTCTTGTAAGCACTGTGAAATGTCATCTCGTTCAAATCTACTCGTAGTAGAGCCCCACTGTGAAGTTGCGATTCTGCAACATTTTTTCGGAATATGAAACGCTAAAGTTTATTGGAGGTCTTTAAAGAATTCCGCTTTAATAATTGTTTGTTTATTAAGGCTCGCCTTCTGAATATTTTATTAGGAAACTTGGTAGTAAAACACAAACGGGGTCGCTGATACGATAATGATTGGAGCTGTCGGTTCTAGTGACAAATGCTATCCATCTGATCGAGGCTCCGAGTGCGCTCGCTGACAGATCAATTTGATGTAGGGCACGCTAAGGTTTAAAATATCACCACTCTAAAGCATTTGCGATCAAGTGATTATGTTACAGAAAAAAAAATATTATGACACCATTTTCATGAATGTATATTTATCAACTTATTTCAGAGTATTTTAATTCTCCCAAAAAGTACAATTGACGTAGGTATGTCGAACTCATTATTTATTACTATACTTAGTTTCATTTTTCTTATTTTATTTCACGATCTTCCAATATGTAATATCTAATACAATAATAGGTAGGTACAATCAATTTCAACTGTGATTACCTTACCGGGCTTATTGCGGTTACATAAATCATACATTGGTTGAATTTTGCATAAATCTCTTATGAATCGGCAAGGGATAGGGGGGGGGGGGGTTCTGTTTACGGTTAAATACGATTACACCACTACAAATAATATTGCATTGTTACCATCTGTATAGAACTTAGATTGTTGGCTTTCTAGATTAACTGCCAAGGCACAAGATATTTATTGACAAGACAATCACCATTTTCAGGAGAAAATAATTAAATCACTGTGGAAGAAACATTATCATTCTTTCTTCATGTTCAAAGACTCGTCTTGCTATAATGAACTTGTTAAATACTTTATTTAGACAACATAAAACTTTGAAATATATAGTCGTTGAAGAGACATACTTAACAAGGGACATGGTAGGTAGTGTAGGTAGGTACTGTAAATTTACCAGATAAATAGGTCTATGCCGACTATACTCACTGTCAGCATAATAGTGACGTAAGTAGGTACTGAAGATGAAGTGCGCTTCACGATGTCGGCTTCTCGTTAAGATACGTAACATAATATAATATGTATCTTAGTGATTTAGGGTTGACACATCTCCGTTCTGCCATCCAGGGCGTGCATTCTGTTTTTGTTAATCTAATTTTAACACAATCTGACTACCAGGGGCCTGTTTCTCAAAAGCTTGTAACTTGTAATACAAGTGGAAGTCCCTTTCTAACAAAAGCTGTCCAAATAAATAATAAATATTACAAGTTACAAGCTTTTGAGAAACGGGGCCCCAGCTCTTCTTGCTTTCTTCAATTTCGATTTTTGTTATTTACTATAAATAAATGATTATAAATAGGTAATGCGAAAGTAACTCTGTCTGTCCGTGTGTCTGTATACCTACGTTATTATTTTCTTAACAACCAAGTTGTGTTAAGATCGATAGATAGAATAGAATACTCTTTTATGATAAGGAAACATAACCCACACCTCAGTTTATGATAAGGAAAAATAAATGATAAATATAGGGGCAGACAACGGGCGTCTGATAAAATAGCGATATACTTCTGCTACTGAATGAACTCGCCAATATTTAAATCTAATACAGACGTGTCAAATTTTCATACAAGAATTGTTCTCCAGCCAACCAGAAGCGATGTGACACGTGCTATCTGATTCACAGAATAGTTCAAACCGGTGCTAAAAATGTTCTCTCTCACTCCGCGTTATTTTATTCACGCTCTCTGTTCCCCATTTGTCTGTGTCTGGTCCAAATTACTTTTTAACCCCACTCGAAGGTAAGTTAAAAAGAAATCTGCGCTAGTGAGAATGGTTTCACTAACGGTATAATTTTTCTTCCAATTTCTTGACGTCTGCGTCCAAAGTTTAAACGGCCGTTTTTGTTTTGAGTTCATAGATTGATGAATCCAGCAACATAGAAACTAGTTTGATGTCTTCAAAAGGTACCTACTTTAATACAAGATACAGTACGTAGCGGCCCCCTTTATTTAAATATCTTTCGTTAAATTTAAATAATCACGATTATTTAGCAGTAGTGTGCACGTCGATGGACTCTTAAAGGTCCATGAGCCATATTTTAATTTTTAACGTATACCTACCCCTCGCGCTATGGTTCTTTTCCAAAGTCCCTTAACCCTCAAGTGGCATACCTACATCATTTTAGAGTTGGTAGAATTTCCATTTTATTTTAATTACCTAATCAAATTCACATCGATAACAAAGATATTATAACCATCTGACATGCTGTGAAATTGGTCACATGGCGGTAACAAGACCCGGGTATGGGCAAAATAAGAATTATTAAAAAAATACAATTTATATTTATAAATTTATTGCTCCTGTTACAGGAAGCACCCTGTATAGAATATTAGGTAGGTGTATAGGTAGGTAACTAATATATTTCTTCATGTAAGTACCCTAAGAAGCTGAAAATAAACCTTTCATTACTGATAAGTATCGATCATTAACGTCCGCCGAGAGTAAACTGATAAGTAGGTGCTTTCGTTCTCGATTTATCTGCACCTATCGGCTTTCCTGTGTAAGCACCGTGGCAATGGGATTACGTAGACTTATCAATATCACGTCGGGAGGTTGTAACATTTTTCTAGTCTTATAAAGCTAAGGCCATACAAGTGCGCATGTCTATATTGACCTATTGCTAATAATTGACTACGCATATATGTTATTGTTGACCCTTATACGCTTATGTTCGATATAGACGTCGTAATTGTATCTTGTGTATGTAAGGTAAGGTTATGGTAATATCGCTCCCACAGTTATTGGCCCTATAACTTTTTTTAAAGACAGCAATTACGTTACGACTTTATGTTTGTACGTTTTAAACGTTTAGGGTCTGTTATTCCATAGTTTAACCTATAAGGGATTGAGTCTTCTGAAATGTTGCACTGTATACTGTATCTAAACTCTAATCCAAAGGTAAGAAACCTTAGAAATTAGAAGCTATTATTATTTTTCGTTACTAGCCAACCGCACGCTTATAGATTTATTCTTGACAACACAAGATAAATGGCGTTACGTGACCGTTTATTCCATTTCTCGTAACAACCATGTACAGCGAAAGATGTATTATACGCCGCGGTCATGAAAACTGGCACAGGTGATATCTCGGATGCGGGGATTGCTGGGACACCGACTGTAACTACATCCAAGTCTAAATTTTATTTTAATAGTAAAAAAAAAAAATATTCACAAATCTTGCTTACAATTAACTAAACTTATGTAATATAATATATTTGTAAGACTGATGAGTGGTCTAACTACTAATAAAAAGTTTGTCGTTATAAAACAAGTAGAAAGTAACAATTTACTATTATATTTTACAGCACCAGCGCCTTGCGCGAGGTAGAAAACAGTGGAGTCCACCGAAATCACAGGTTAGAATGTGTTTTCTATTCCTGCCTCTAAGTTTTTAGTTTGTATTTTCATGTGGTTTGTATATTCCCACCATTCCGTGGAGGTATGTGGGTCCAAGGTCCAATTCATCTTGACAAAAATGAAATGGACGTTAGCAGTAAAACGTAATAGATAGTTTTTTAAGAGCGCTCCCACAAGGAAAGTCGAAATAATGCAAAATTGATGATATTCCTCGATGACATTCAGTACTTTACGCTTATTATTAGATATAATGAGTACTTGTTCCAGTAAAAGCGTCTTCTTATCTTTAGGAATTACTTTGTAAATATTAGAAAAAGGACTTATTAAATTAGTAATGATTTTTTTTCTGATGGTCGTTTCCGAAAAACCACGTCTAGTACTGAATTGTGAGCTCGTATTTGTAAATGTTGAGAAGTTTACTCTGGTAAAGCTGGCTATTTTGTATTACTAATACCCTGTACTTTAGGAATTACTTTTGACATTTTTCCTAAATACCTTTGAGAAAGAGAAAATCGAAGAAAAACAAACTCAATTTTCTCTCCGAAACAAGTGTCAATTCCTACGAAATTCTACTTAATATCGAAGTAATTTTCATACTCAAGCAATCTGCAGCGTTTGCTTATACTGTTGGTATACATTAGTGTTTATGAAATTCTATTATAATTTTTTGGCAATTTTTTGAAAACCTCTCTAATATTACTGATGACGCGCGGTCGTGAGCTCAGTGCCGCGGCAGAGCTTGTAGAGGTAGGACGTGTGTCTGTCGGCTCCGCACGTTTACAACGGCGTCGACGAGGTTTTTTATCGTTGTGTGCGGCAGGCGCCGTGTAAAATGCTATACTGCGTGCGTGACGCTGCGTGTAAACGGCGACTGAGAAACTTTGATCCTACTACTGTGTATTTGGTTTTATATAGTATAGTAATGCAATCGGACCGCATTAAAAATATTTGTAATGACCTGATATTTTATAGGTACTAAATGAAAAAAAGCGGCCAAGTGCGAGTCGGACTCGCCCATGAAGGGTTCCGTATTTAGGCGATTTATGACGTATAAAAAAAAACTACTTACTAGATCTCGTTCAAACCAATTTTCGGTGGAAGTTTACATGGTAATGTACATCATATATTTTTTTTAGTTTTATCATTCTCTTATTTTAGAAGTTACAGGGGGGGGGGGGGGACACACATTTTACCACTTTGGAAGTGTCTCTCGCGCAAACTATTCAGTTTAGAAAAAAATGATATTAGAAACCTCAATATCATTTTTGAAGACCTATCCATAGATACCCCACACGTATGGGTTTGATGAAAAAAAAATTTTTGAGTTTCAGATCGAAGTATGGGGAACCCCAAAAATTTATTGTTTTTTTTCTATTTTTGTGTGAAAATCTTAATGCGGTTCACAGAATACATCTACTTACCAAGTTTCAACAGTATAGTTCTTATAGTTTCGGAGAAAAGTGGCTGTGACATACGGACGGACAGACAGACGGACAGACGAACAGACGGACGGACAGACAGACAGACAGACATGACGAATCTATAAGGGTTCCGTTTTTTGCCATTTGGCTACGGAACCCTAAAAATGACTGAATACAAATGTTTTTGATGACATCTCAGAATATACATATATAGGTCCACATCCACAGTATAGGAGTATAGGTCTGATGATGGAGCTGGAAGGTGGTCACCGGTACTAATCAAACATGTAACTAAACCACTTTGTGTTTGGGCTCGTTTGATTCCTCTCAACGAGATCTTTGACACAAGATAGTACTGAGGGTCTGATGATGGAGCTGGAAGGTGGTCAACGGTACCAGTCAACCACGCAACTAAACCACTTCGTGTTTCGGCTCGTTTGATTCGTCTCAACAAGACCTTTGACACAAGATAGGACTCAGGGTCTGATGATGGAGCTGGAAGGTGGTCACCGGTACCAGTCAACCACGCAACTAAACCACTTCGTGTTTGGGCTCGTTTGATTCCTCTCAACGAGATCTTTGAAACAAGATAGAACTCAGGGTCTGATGATGGAGCTGGAAGGTGGTCAACGGTACCAGTCAACCACGCAACTAAACCACTTCGTGTTTGGGCTCGTTTGATTCCTCTCAACGAGATCTTTGACACAAGATAGAACTCAGGGTCTGATGATGGAGCTGGAAGGTGGTCAACGGTACCAGTCAACCACGCAACTAAACCACTTCGTGTTTGGGCTCGTTTGATTCCTTTCAACGAGATCTTTGACACAGGATAGAACTCAGGGTCTGATGATGGAGCTGGAAGGTGGTCAACGGTACCAGTCAACCACGCAACTAAACCACTTCGTGTTTGGGCTCGTTTGATTACTCTCAACGAGATCTTTGACACAAGATAGAAGTCAGGGTCTGATGATGGAGCTAGAAGGTGGTCAACGGTACCAGTCAACCACGCAACTAAACCACTTCGTGTTTGGGCTCGTTTGATTACTCTCAGCGAGATCTTTGACACAAGATAGAACTCAAGGTCTGATGATGGAGCTGGAAGGTGGTCAACGGTACCAGTCAACCATGCAACTAAACCACTGCGTGTTTGGGCTCGTTTGATTCCTCTCAACGAGATCTTTGAAACAAGATAGAACTCAGGGTCTGATGATGGAGCTGGAAGGTGGTCAACGGTACCAGTCAACCACGCAACTAAACCACTTCGTGTTTGGGCTCGTTTGATTCCTCTCAACGAGATCTTTGACACAAGATAGAACTCAGGGTCTGATGATGGAGCTGGAAGGTGGTCAACGGTACCAGTCAACCACGCAACTAAACCACTTCGTGTTTGGGCTCGTTTGATTACTCTCAACGAGATCTTTGACACAAGATAGAAGTCAGGGTCTGATGATGGAGCTAGAAGGTGGTCAACGGTACCAGTCAACCACGCAACTAAACCACTTCGTGTTTGGGCTCGTTTGATTACTCTCAGCGAGATCTTTGACACAAGATAGAACTCAAGGTCTGATGATGGAGCTGGAAGGTGGTCAACGGTACCAGTCAACCATGCAACTAAACCACTGCGTGTTTGGGCTCGTTTGATTCCTCTCAACGAGATGTTTGAAACAAGATAGAACTCAGGGTCTGATGATGGAGCTGGAAGGTGGTCAACGGTACCAGTCAACCACGCAACTAAACCACTTCGTGTTTGGGCTCGTTTGATTCCTCTCAACGAGATCTTTGACACAAGATAGAACTCAGGGTCTGATGATGGAGCTGGAAGGTGGTCAACGGTACCAGTCAACCACGCAACTAAACCACTTCGTGTTTGGGCTCGTTTGATTCCTTTCAACGAGATCTTTGACACAAGATAGAACTCAGGGTCTGATGATGGAGCTGGAAGGTGGTCAACGGTACCAGTCAACCACGCAACTAAACCACTACGTGTTTGGGCTCGTTTGATTCCTCTCAACGAGATCTTTGACACAAGATAGAACTCAGGGTCTGATGATGGAGCTGGAAGGTGGTCAACGGTACCAGTCAACCACGCAACTAAAGCACTTCGTGTTTGGGCTCGTTTGATTCCTTTCAACGAGATCTTTGACACAAGATAGAACTCAGGGTCTGATGATGGAGCTGGAAGGTGGTCAACGGTACCAGTCAACCACGCAACTAAACCACTTCGTGTTTGGGCTCGTTTGATTCCTCTCAACGAGATCTTTGACACAAGATAGAACTCAAGGTCTGATGATGGAGCTGGAAGGTGGTCAACGGTACCAGTCAACCACGCAACTAAACCACTTCGTGTTTGGGCTCGTTTGATTCCTTTCAACGAGATCTTTGACACAAGATAGAACTCAGGGTCTGATGATGGAGCTGGAAGGTGGTCAACGGTACCAGTCAACCACGCAACTAAACCACTACGTGTTTGGGCTCGTTTGATTCCTCTCAACGAGATCTTTGACACAAGATAGAACTCAGGGTCTGATGATGGAGCTGGAAGGTGGTCAACGGTACCAGTCAACCACGCAACTAAAGCACTTCGTGTTTGGGCTCGTTTGATTCCTTTCAACGAGATCTTTGACACAAGATAGAACTCAGGGTCTGATGATGGAGCTGGAAGGTGGTCAACGGTACCAGTCAACCACGCAACTAAACCACTTCGTATTTGGGCTCGTTTGATTACTCTCAACGAGATCTTTGACACAAGATAGAAGTCAGGGTCTGATGATGGAGCTAGAAGGTGGTCACCGGTACCAGTCAACCACGCAACTAAACCACTTCGTGTTTGGGCTCGTTTGATTACTCTCAGCGAGATCTTTGACACAAGATAGAACTAAAGGTCTGATGATGGAGCTGGAAGGTGGTCAACGGTACCAGTCAACCATGCAACTAAACCACTGCGTGTTTGGGCTCGTTTGATTCGTCTCAACAAGATCTTTGACACAAGATAGTACTGAGGGTCTGATGATGGAGCTGGAAGGTGGTCACCGGTACCAGTCAACCACGCAACTAAACCACTTCGTGTTTGGGCTCGTTTGATTACTCTCAACGAGATCTTTGACACAAGATAGAACTCAGGGTCTGATGATGGAGCTGGAAGGTGGTCAACGGTACCAGTCAACCATGCATCTAAACCACTTCGTGTTTGAGCGCGTTTGATTCGTCTCAACAAGATCTTTGACACAAGATAGGACTCAGGGTCTGATGATGGAGCTGGAAGAGGTGGTCACCGGTACCAGTCAACCATATAACTAAACCACTTCGTGTTTGAGCTCGTTTGATTCGTCTCAACAAGATCTTTGACACAAGATAGTACTCAAGGTCTGATGATGGAGCTTGAAGTTGGTGACCGGTACCAGTCAACCATGTAACTAAACCACTTCGTGTTTGGGCTCGTTCGATTCGTCTCAACAAGATCTTTGACACAAGATAGTACTGAGGGTCTGATGATGGAGCTGGAAGGTGGTCACTGGTACCAGTCAACCATGCAACTAAGCCACTACGTGTTTGGGCTCGTTTGATTTGTCTCAACAAGATCTTTGACACAACATAGTACTCACAGGGTCTGATGATGCAGCTGGAAGGTGGTCATCCCAGACACGAAGTGGCTTAGTTGCATGGTTGACTGGTACCGGTGACCACCATTCAGCTCCATGGCATCAGACCCTCAGTACTATCTTGTGTCAAAGATCTTGTTGAGACGAATCAAACGAGCCCAAACACGAAGTGGTTTAGTTGCATGGTTGACTAGTACCGGTGACCACCTTCCAGCTCCATTATCAGACCCTGAGTACTATCTTGTATCAAAAATCTTGTTGAGACGAATCAAACGGGCTCAAACACGAAATGGTTTAGTTGCATGGTTGACTGGTACCGGTGACCACCTTCCAGCTTCATCATCAGACCCTGAGTCCTATCTTGTGTCAACGATCTTGTTGAAATGAATAAAACGAGCCCAAACACGAAGTGGTTTAGTTGCATGGTTTATTTATTTATTTATTTATTTAAACTTTATTGCACGATAAAATTTGTACAAATGGCGGACTTAATGCCTTAAGGCATTCTCTACCAGTCAACCAATGGGTCAAACAGAAAACTTATACTTAGTGCAGGATTGTAGACAAAGAGAAGAAATATGAAACACAAATCAAGTTAAGTATTCTAAACAATATTCTAATTATACACTTACACATATATATAAATATATATTCTATATATTCTAATATTACACATATACCTACAAACATGCATAAATACATATATAAATAAATATATTATATTATACTATATTATATTATGTACCGGTTTACTGGTACCGGTGACCACCTTCCAGCTCCATCATCAGACCCTTAGTATCACCTAGTGTCCAAGATCTTGTTGAGACGAATCAAACGAACTCAAACACGAAGTGGTTTAGGGGTCATCCATTAATTACGTCACACGTTTAGGGGGAGGGAGGGGGTCAAGAAAATGTGACATGTTGTGACATGGGGGAGGGGGGAGTCACAAACATTGTGATGTCACTTTAACCTCATCAGTAACCGAAAATTAATTTATATTTTTTTATTCGCTGTACAGTTAAATAATGAGATTTTGGATGTAACTTTCGTTGTGTTATAAAATTACTAATATTTGTATATCAAAAATTATTTTTTATTAAAAAAATTATGCCGAGTTAATATTGTCGATTTCGTTGAAAACAAAATTGCCTAAAATGTGACGTCACACCAGGGGGGTGGGGTTTGCAAAATGTGACCAAGTGTAACAAGGAGGGGGGGGGGGGAGGGGTAAAAAAACCTAGAAATTTGTGTGACGTAATTAATGGATGATCCCTTAGTTGCATGGTTGACTACTGGTACCGGTGACCACCTTCCAGCTCCATCAGCAGACCCTGAGTCATATCTTGTGCCAAAGATCTTGTTGAAATGAATAAAACGAGCCCAAACACGAAGTGGTTTAGTTGCATGGTTTACTGGTACCGGTGACCACCTTCCAGCTCCATCATCAGACCCTGAGTATCACCTAGTGTCCAAGATCTTGTTGAGACGAATAAAACGAGCTCAAACACGAAGTGGTTTAGTTGCATGGTTGACTGGTACCGGTGTCCACCTTCCAGCTCCATCATCAGACCCTCAGTCATATCTTGTGTCAAAGATCTTGTTGAAATGAATCAAACGAGCCCAAACACGAAGTGGTTTAGTTGCATGGTTGACTGGTACCGGTGACTACCTTCCAGCTCCATCATCAGACCCTGAGTATCACCTAGTGCCAAAGATCTTGTTGAGACGAATCGAACGAGCCTAATCATGTTACTACATGGTTGATTGGTATCCGTGACCACCTTCATCATCATCATCAGGCTTCATCATCAGATGCTTAGAACCAGCTCGTTTCTAAACCCTCGTTGATACAAATTAAAGGTTTTATTATATAGCTAAAATAGTTTCACTATACAACCTATACCATATGCAATGACGAAAAATGAAAATAAGCGAGTACCTAAGTAAGTACTTACGTATAATTTCTTTTTAGTAATAATGACCTACATAAGTATGTATATTTGCACTGGATTTAGTATTTTCGTACCAAATAACATTTTTAGGACTTTGATATTAAAGTACAGTTAGTGTTGTTATGGTTGATTTCAATATGCTTCACGATCGGATCAAGAATGTTTAATCCATCATTGTAGTGCGACCGAGGGAAAATGCGGTGGAACGGATCGGCGTACTGAGCTCGCGGGGCCTGCCGCAGCGCGTAAAATACCTAAACTCGCTCATCCCCGAAATGTAATAGCACTCTTAATGATATAGGAGGCAAACCAGCAGATGAATCGAATGGTAAGCGATTAACGTCGCCCATGGACACCCGCAACACCAGACCATTGCCGGCCTTTGAGATGGAAATACGCTGTTTTTCTTTTAAATCAATCTTTTAATTTAAACATTTATTCTCCTGCCAAACCACAGAGTGGTTTGTTGGCAGACGAGGCTCCTTTATCTTTATATAAGCTAGGCACGTCGTGAATATGTAACTTAAACTTATGTATCTAAGTATCCCTTTACCGCATGCGCAGCCCTATATGGCAGTTATAATTTTCAACTCTATTGATAGCTATTAAAGTTAATTTTTAAACAAATACTTTTTATTTATGACATGAAGTAAGGGGTTAATTCTATATTCTTAACGTACAGTATAAAAAATGTTGAGTAATGCTTTGTTCGCTACCATTATAGAAGGTGTGAATTCAGCAATAAAAACCGGCCAAATGCGAGTCGGACTCGCGCACGGAGGGTTCCGCACCATCAACAAAAAATAGAGCAAAACAAGCAAAAAAAACAAGCAAAAAAACGGTCACCCACCCAAGTACTGACCCTGCCCGACGTTGCTTAACTTCGGTCAAAAATCACGTTTGTTGTATGGGAGCCCCACTTAAATCTTTATTTAATTCTGTTTTTAGTATTTGTTGTTATAGCGGCAACAGAAATACATCATCTGTGAAATTTTCAACTGTCTAGCTATCACGGTTCGTGAGATACAGCTTGGTGACAGACGGACGGACGGACGGACGGACGGAAGGACGGACGGACAGCGGACAGCGGAGTCTTAGTAATAGGGTCCCGTTTTTACCCTTTGGGTACGGAACCCTAAAAATTGACAAATAATAATATAGCTTTCACGGATGTTCTACGGTAGTGATATTTTTTCGTTCAATGTCGGCGTTAGTAACCCCGCCGAGAAAGGCCTTCCACCAATCGGCATCACATTAAAAACACGCATTTTTAGGGTTCCGTACCAAGTGCTTACAATGACATGAGTTCATACTTGGTAGAGCGCCTAACTTACGGCAAAGTTTATGTTGTACTAAAGTGCATGCATTTTGGAATAATAAAAAAGCAATTGCTGCAAGAAAATTTCATAAACTATCCAGACAAGAAGAAATCTTCAAGGCGCCGGGCCGCCAGAAACTTCAGCCATATAAAATATGAAGCGAGAAGGCTGAAATTAAAATCTCGTTCATTAACACTGCACCAGTCATACAGCAGGAGCGCAATCTTACTCTTTTTAGGGTTCCGTAGCCAAATGGCAAAAAACGGAACCCTTATAGATTCGTCATGTCTGTCTGTCTGTCTGTCTGTCTGTCTGTCTGTCTGTCTGTCCGTCTGTCTGTCCGTCCGTATGTCACAGCCACTTTTCTCCGAAACTATAAGAACTATACTGTTGAAACTTGGTAAGTAGATGTATTCTGTGAACCGCATTAAGATTTTCACACAAAAATAGAAAAAAAACAATAAATTTTTGGGGTTCCCCATACTTCGAACTGAAACTCAATTTTTTTTTTCATCAAACCCATACGTGTGGGATAGGTCTTCAAAAATGATATTGAGGTTTCTAATATAATTTTTTTCTAAACTGAATAGTTTGCGCGAGAGACACTTCCAAAGTGGTAAAATGTGTGTCCCCCCCCCGTAACTTCTAAAATAAGAGAATGATAAAACTAAAAAAAATATATGATGTACATTACCATGTAAGCTTCCACCGAAAATTGGTTTGAACGAGATCTAGCAAGTAGTTTTTTTTTAATACGTCATAAATCGCCTAAATACGGAACCCTTCATGGGCGAGTCCGACTCGCACTTGGCCGCTTTTTTTTACTAGCTCATGATATCGTTGGTACTACCCGTCAATCTTGTGATATACCTATAGTTAAAAAAAGGACGCTTAGCACGAGGAATTTTGTACATTGACCCACCTGTTCCTATCTCTATCGCACGCGCGTAAGGGCTCATTTAGACGGCGCGCGAACTCGTATACGATTTTTGTTACATTGCGGACCATTGAAGTTACGTCAATTCAGCCGACCGGTCAAATGACGCAATGTAATGAAACTCGCATGCGAGTTCTCGCACCGTTAAATGAGCCCTTAAAGCTCATTTAGACGGCGCGCGAACTCGTATACGATTTTAGTTACATTGCGGACCATTGAGGTTACATTAATTCAGCCGACCGATCAAAAATGACGCAATGTAATGAAACTCGCATGCGAGTTCTCGCACCGTCTAAATGAGCCCTAGTCTAGTATTTTAGTATCTTTGTGTGGTATGTTTATTAATTTTATTATATTGATACATATGTAACATAATTTTATTAAAAAACCGGCCAAGCGCGAGTCGGACTAGCGCACGGAGGGTTCCGCACCATCAACAAAAAATAGAGCAAAACAAGCAAAAAAACGGTCACCCATCCAAGTACTGACCCCGCCCGACGTTGCTTAACTTCGGTCAATAATCACGTTTGTTGTATGGGAGCCCCACTTAAATTTTTATTTTATTCTGTTTTTAGTATGTATTTGTTGTTATAGCGGCAACAGAAATACTTCATCTGTGAAAATTTCAACTGTCTAGCTATCACGGTTCGTGAGATACAGCCTGGTGACAGACGGACGGACGGACGGACGGACGGACAGCGGAGTCTTAGTAATAGGGTCCCGTTTTTACCCTTTGGGTACGGAACCCTAAAAACGAGTCGAATTGGCTTCCGCGAGTGAAGAAAATTTCATTAAGCACTGCAAAACCTAGCGTAGCCGTATCATTGTGATAGTCCAGTTCATGCAATCTACGCTGCCGCTTATAAAAGTTTTACTACTTCAGTATATTACTTTCCTTGCAGCCTTACCCGTTACGTATTGCTATATTGCTATACTCGTATTGAAACAGACAATAAAACTTATTTTATTGCATCTTAGGTCACCAGAAAAACGGCGGCACATACTCGTAAATAAAAGTGTAACTACTGCCTTACAACTAAAGTAGGCAGCCGAGAGATATAACCATAACCTACACATTTTAATAAATGACGGACGGACGGACAGCGGAGTCTTAGTAATAGGGTCCCGTTTTTACCCTTTGGGTACGGAACCCTAAAAACGAGTCGAATTGGCTTCCGCGAGTGAAGAAAATTTCATTCAGCACTGCAAAACCTAGCGTAGCCGTATCATTGTGATAGTCCAGTTCATGCAATCTACGCTGCTGCTTATAAAAGTTTTACTACTTCAGTATATTACTTTCCTTACAGCCTTACCCGTTACGTATTGCTATATTGCTATACTCGTATTGAAACGGACAATAAAACTTATTTTATTGCATCTTAGGTCACCAGAAAAAAGGCGGCACATACTCGTAAATAAAAGTGTAACTACTGCCTTACAACTAAAGTAGGCAGCCGAGAGATATAACCATAACCTACACATTTTAATAAATTTGATTAAAATGTACTTAACTAGACTATAGGCATAGCGTCGATAAGGTTTTTTTTTCCGTTGATACTATACCTACTTCGTACTAATCTATAAATTCATAAGACCTTGTTCAAGAACTTTTATAGCGGCATGGCATCGTTTCGTAATTTGATATTAGGCATATCTAGGTATTAAGCGAATAGTAGTCTCTCTTTAGAACTCTTAGAAGCACTCATCCTTCTTTTCACAATGTTTTATACAGGGTGAAATGATTATGTTTGACCATACGGTGAGGGTGGGATATGTAGGTCATACCTACTGAACATTAAGTTATTAGTACAACAAAAAGTATCACGCTATAAATGTTGAAATAATGCATTAAAAATTACATGTATCATATGCAATCAAAATTATAATAAAATAATTAGATTTGTTCCGCAGTTCGATTTAGCATCGCAAGATCAAGACAAAATCTGTCGGGTCCCTCCGGATCACGATGAATAACATGAATAAAAATGTGAGTTCAGAGCGCTATACATATTGCAAGTCTGAACGTTCTATTCGTTAGGTTACCGCCAAGAAGAATAGCAAATAAAGAGTTATCTGACTCGGCCGACGGAGATAGACTGCCTAATAAATTACATCTCCAGAGTTGACTCCGCCGGTTCCTTGTTAGTTTGTTTAGGTCTCTTTCAAGTTATACAGACACGACACGACCAAACTGAAAACTGGAACCAAACTGGAAGCCAAACTGTCACCTAATAATATCACCTAACCGTATATTACCTGGGGAGATATTGTTGGGACGTAAATAATCAAGAATATTTAAATCTAAATAACAATTTATTTAATTTACTCTAATACTAATATACACTATCTCGTTTAAGTTTAAAGATAAGGTTAAATTTTCTAGAACTAAGTTGTAGGTATTAAGTTTAGATTAAGTTTGAGTCTAGCAATTAAGTTTTTAGCTTAAAGTAGTAAAGTAAGAGTTTTTAATAAGTTAAGGCTAATAATTATACTAGAACAAGAGTGGGTTCGAAGCCTAGATTCTGGGTCTGTCTACTAGAGAGTTGGCCGGTCTTCTAGTACAATACCCCACGTCCCTCGGATGTGCGTAGCGTGGTGGAGTTTGACTTAAGGCCAAGAGACGAGGCGCAGCCAAGGTCAAGGTCGCCCAAGATCGACACGGAGGTAGCTCACGACGGTAGCTGAGCCGTCGGAGGTAGCGCTTAAGGCTTCATCAAGCCCAAGGTCATGGTGGCAAAAATGCCAACCCCGTAGGGAGTTCCTGGAACGCGTCCAATAGTAAAATTAGGCCTGTGTTCAATATTCGCCCTGGACTGGTAACCATCACACCACGCATGGTAACAGCACGCTCGGCAGTGGCTACATATTTGAGCCTTTTGGGGTCGAAACGTTAGGGTCGTGGGGGCCCAGCGCCCGGCGTTTATTTAAGGATTTGGCGTCGCGTTTGGTCGATGCATCGGGTGACCAGAGGACAGGCCAGTATTTTGCCCATTCAACGGGGAAATGCGGCCAGCCTGCTGGGTACACTGCCTGCTGGCGGTGAGTTGGAGGGTGTATTTTATTTGTAGGTTTTTTTACTATTATTCTTTTATTCAATTAGGGTCTTAGGTTAGGGTTTTACAATGTGAGTATAAAAGTAAAATATAAAAACACTTACAAAACATTACAAAAAATATATAAACACATTATAAAAAACCTAACCTAGGGTGCCGCCGGCAGCGGGGCAGGGCCCAAGCTGCCGGTGGTCAGGGCCGCAGAGTGAGGAACCGACGTACTATACGCGCCGTGTCCAAAATTACCGCCTTCTGCATCTGACCCTTGATCCAACCACCCAGCGAGAGTCTCTCTAGGTGTTGGTCGAGACTCTTCGCTATTAGACCGTTCGCTGAAACAACTATATTATTATTATTATTTTTTTGTTATTTATGTGTATTTTTAGAGTAAGTGAGTTGACGAAGCCTGTTGCGGATTTTATCGTTGTAGTTTTTTGTGACGATGCCTGTAGCTGATTGTAAGTTTGTGTTTACCTGACGAAGAGTTATACAGAATAATTGTACGGGATGAAAGAGTAGGGTTAAAGGTTGCCTTTTGTCAACATAAAGCGTCAA
The DNA here is from genome assembly GCF_948474715.1 of Cydia amplana. Classification (NCBI taxonomy): domain Eukaryota; kingdom Metazoa; phylum Arthropoda; class Insecta; order Lepidoptera; family Tortricidae; genus Cydia; species Cydia amplana. The sequence goes on along the minus strand of NC_086077.1, from coordinate 7,939,149 downwards.
TTCAATGGGGGTCACATGTCCTGCTGCTACTTACACGTGTTGCTAGGCAAAATAGCATGAATTTGCGTTATTATATGGTTATGCTTATTTCCACAAACTGCGGTGTTAACGCCTCGTCTTTGCTCGGGAATCTTCGGGAGCCGTCGCCGACGCAACGCATGGTGCGGGGCGCGGAGAAGCGGGGCCGGCAGCGGCATTCTCTCAGCAATCTTGCGACGGACGGTCGTGCCCGTCCGCTTACCACTAGTGATATTCTACCACCTATGTATCACGAAAGTACTTAATTATACGTGCATGTATTGGACTACGAGTGTCATTTAACTCACCTCATCCACGACCCCAAGATCTTCTCGTCCACCCCTACATGCGTGGACATGTGGCGACCGTGACAGGACTTCAAAATCAAACGGTCATGATCATGAGGCGACCGTTGGAGTTCGAGCGACTGTAATGGCGACTGCCGAGAAATAACGGACTGCACAAGAACAAAGAAACTGGAATTGCTGCCATGGCGCTTTGGATTCTACAACACTACAAGTTGAATTAGACATCAAAAGTCAATGCCGATGTGAAGTAAGCCCGTTCCTTTTGTTCCCTAATTTTTATAGACTTCTGTTTGCTATAAATTAGTGCTAGCCTACTTGCAAGCGTCGGGTTATGTATCTAGCTTTATGCGTACTAGCCAATTTGCACTATTTTGAGCGCTAAGTTATTTTTGCTTGGTTTCCATATAGATCAATGCATTTAAAATTGCAAATAGAAGTGGTTTCATTCGGTAATTAGCTCGATAATGCTTGCCGGTTTTTTTATGCACCGTTATTTCAATCTTATCGCCTCGTCATAGGTAAATGATTTCTATATAAATCAATAAGTTGCTCGTCTATTAAGTTTTATGCAATAACAATACGCTAGTAATTATTATTTTAAAGTACGACAAAGTAAGTTAATGTTTAAAAAGTGTACGTTGTAGGTACCGTTATAAATAAATACCTACCGCTAATTTTGTTCTATGCCACGCTTGCTACTTCTATTCTTTATTGTGCATAAAGATTTAATACATTTTATTTGCTTCGACTCATTAAAGGTGCATTTTAGTTGTTTATTTGCATTTAATAGGTAATTACGACTAGGGTTCAAAGTTCATTGAGGTGAATTCCTATGGTTCAAAGTCCGTTGTGGTAAATTCCAGTGTACATCGCTGCGCGCTGTTACCGGGAGCGTGTTGCTACGCGGTTTCCGGGCTATTCGCGAGTACGAGCGCTGTGGAGACGGGTTCGCCGGACGCGGCCGGTGCTGCTGGCGGGCTCGGCGGCAGCTGTGCTGGACTAGACGGCTGGATCGTGTTACCGGTTTGATTGCACCATTTTATTTACCTAGCTCATTGTTTGTTGTTTAAAATGGGTGAGGAATTCATTAGAAAATTAAATAGAAGGCGCGGTGGTCTTAAAAGTCAGTTGACCGTTTTTAAAGACTTTGTAAAAACAGTACAAGGGTCTGAGCACACGTCATTATTAATAAAGGAGCTGAGTTTGCGATTAGATGGACTTCGTAAATTAATGGTTGATTATGACGCCGTACAAGTTCAACTTGAAGATATTTCCCCTAATTTAGACGAACAAATAGCGGAACGAACTCAAACCGAAAGTCTTTTCTATTCGCAAATTGCGTTAGCGCAAGATATAATTGATTCGTTTTCGGCAAAAAATAGTGTGGACAGTGGCTCAACTAAGTCGAGCTCTTGTCATGAAAAACATTCGTCAGTTCGTCTACCAGTAATAAATTTGCCGACGTTTGATGGAAATTACACGCGTTGGTTAGAGTTTAAAGATTTATTTGAGTCATTGATAAATAACAACGAGTCTATTGCGCCGATAAATAAATTCCACTATTTAAGGAATTCGTTACAAGGAAGTGCTAGTTTAGCAATAAGGTCAATTGATTTTTCTGCCAGCGGATACGAGCTTGCGTGGAAAACATTGTGTGAAAGATACGATAATAAAAATATATTAATAAATAATCATTTGAGTGCGATCGTAAATATTAATCCTATACAAAAGGAGTCTTTTAAGGCATTAAGGTATTTAATTGATACTGTTTCGAAAAATTTAAGTTCATTGGATACGTTAGGTATTTCAACTCAGGGTTGGGACCCGTTGGTGATTTTTTTGGTCTCGGCGAAGTTAGATCCCAAAACAAATGGAAAGTGGGAAGAGTATAAAGGCAATTTTTCGTGCCTACCCTCAGGTGCTTTAAATAAAAATTCTTCTGAAGTACCCACTTTAGAACATTTTAAAGAGTTTTTACGTAATCGTGCTAATGTATTAGAAACGATGTTTTGCAGTCGGTCAAATCAGTCGAATGAAAGTAAACCTGTTTTTAAGGAAAATAAAAATACCAAGTCTTTTGTTTCTTCTGGCGAGGGACCACGGATTAAACCGTGTTTGGTATGCGACCAGAACCATCATGTTTACCAGTGCACCAAGTTTAAGTCTATGAGTCTGGAGGACAGGCTTGTTGAAGTTTCAAAACATAAACTTTGTAAAAATTGTCTACGCGCGGGACATGACGGTTCTCAATGCACTTTGAAAGGTTCCTGTCGCAGTTGCAAGAAAAAACACAATTCTCTCTTGCATTGCGACAGCGTCAGTAGTAATAATAATAATGCTGCTCCTACCGACTCTGTAAAAAATATTAACACTTCTGTTCACATGTCGACTGACGCTGACGCATCGGGTCAGGTTATGTTGTGCACGGCTCAAGTCGAAGTATATTGTCCTAAGAATAACGCTACTTACGTCGCTCGTGCACTCTTAGACAATGGTAGTCAATCGTGTTTAATCTCAGAAAAATTTAAGCAAAAGTTAAAACTACCTACAAATCAAATTGAACCATTTGATATTACTGGGATCAATAAACAGAAAACGGAGATATCTGAACGTATCCAACTAAAAGTCAAGTCTCGCTTTAATTCTTACGAATTAGATGCTAATTTTTGGGTGGTCCCCGAAATCTCGGATGATGTGCCAAATGTGGCAATCGATATCGAAAAATTAGATTTGCCGCATGTTGAGCTAGCGGATCCGCTGTTCTATAAACCGGATCAGGTTGATATTTTGTTGTCAGGGGACAGATTTTTTAAAGTTCTTAAGCCAGATCAAATAGATCTAGGAGAAGGAAAACCTATGCTACAAGATACTAAGCTAGGATGGTTAGTAGTTGGTCGCACGGGCGAAAGCTACAACCAAATTAATAATGTTTATTGTCATTTAGCCACTACAAGGCGCCAGACGTCACTACAAGATGTCGATAATTCTCTAAAGCGTTTTTGGGAGGTGGAAGATTTGCCTTCCGATTGTAAGTCTTTGTCTGTTGATGAAGAGTTTTGTGAAACTCATTATGTTGATAATACTAGTCGTTTACCTGATGGTCGATTCTCTGTACAGATGCCATTCAAGGAAAAACCCGAGGAAACTCTCGGAAACTCATATCCTATAGCTATGAGACGTTTTCTTAACTTGGAAAAGAAGTTAGATAAAAATCCCAACGTTAAAGAACAGTATCGTGATTTTTTGCAGGAGTATGCTGATTTAGGACACATGACTGAAGTTAAACGGCCAAGTTTCGGGTGTTACTTGCCCCACCACTGTGTTATTCGTGAGCAAAAGGAAACTACTAAGCTTAGAGTCGTTTATGATGCGTCAGCTTCTACGAGCTCAGGCAAGTCTCTGAATGACATTCAGGCAGTAGGTCCAGTTGTGCAAAGTGACCTACTTTCAATTCTGTTGCGTTTCCGTACTAATAGGTTCGTTCTAACAGCTGACATCGAAAAGATGTATAGGCAGGTCTCTCTTAGCGAACAACAGCGCCATCTTCAACTCATTCTGTGGAGAGACCAGGCTGATCAGCCTGTCAAGATTTTTCAGCTCAACACTGTTACGTATGGAATGGCTTCGGCACCTTTCATCACAACAAGGTGCCTCAAGCAGTTAGCTCTCGAATGTCAAGATGAAGTGACTTCTAATGTCATTAAAAATGATTTTTACATTGATGATCTTAACACAGGGTCGTCAACAGTAGAAGAGTTAAAGTATATATATGAAAATGTTGTCAAAGTTCTAAATTCTGCATGCTTTCCCCTGCGCAAATTTCGCACGAATTGTCCTCAAATTTTAGAAGACCAGTCAGGGTCTACGAATTGCCTTGACTTTAATAATGATGCTTCAGTTTTAGGCCTAAAATGGTCCCCTCAGGCGGATACCTTGCATTTTCCGATAGACTTTGCACCGCCTAATAAAATAACAAAGCGAACCATCATATCTACAACATGCAAATTGTTTGACCCATTGGGGCTTCTATGTTGCTGTATAGTAAAACCTAAGATTCTTCTGCAGAATTTGTGGTCTGCCAAATTGGACTGGGATACTCCAGTACCTTTGGATTTTGAAAAAAGATGGTTAAAGTTTGTCAACAATTTGGATCATTTGACAAATATCAATTTAAATAGACATGTTCTATGTGATTTACCTAATACTGAGCGCACAGAGAGTCATTGTTTTGTTGATGCGTCCCAAGAGGCGTACGGAGCATGTGTGTATTTGCGGTCGGTTGACAGCAATGATCATGTGACAGTTCGATTGCTTTGCGCAAAGGCCAGAGTGGCCCCAATTAAAGTTTTAAGTATCCCACGGCTTGAACTGTGCGCCAGTTTATTGGGCGCTCAATTGTGCACGAAAGTAGCTCAGTCTATAAAAACTAAAATTGTCAAACATGTAATGTGGACCGACAGTATGGTCGTTCTCGGTTGGCTTAAATCGCAGTCTAAAACTCTGCAAGCTTTCGTACGCAATCGAGTAAATAAAATTAATGAGTTGACTCAAGGTCACGAGTGGAAACACGTACCTACGGATTTTAATCCGGCAGATCTAGCGTCGCGGGGCGTTGATCCGCAGCATCTGCCGTCTTTGTCTTTCTGGTGGGAAGGTCCTTCGTTCCTGAAGAAGGATTTTACGGAGTGGCCCTCACAGCCTCAAACGCCTTCAGACTTACCTGAGGTCAAGGTGTTACTAACTGTTAAAGACGAAACCTTAAGCTCTGGTGATCCCGTCGTAACATTCGATCGACATTCTAGTTACGTACGTCTGAAAAGGATGTATGCTTACGTCTTCCGGTTTATACATAATTGTAGAAAATCAAATGCCAAACTTAAGGGACCTTTAACAGTTCAGGAGCTTAAGGACTCGTTGGCGTTTTTAGTTAAAAAATGTCAAGCGCAGTCGTTTCAAAAAGACATCCAAAATTTAAGCCAAGGTAAACCACTTCATAGCCGAAGTAGACTTTTGTCTCTCAACCCTTTCGTAGATCCCAGTGGTGTTTTACGTGTAGGAGGGAGAATAAGTAATTCCAACTATCATTTTAATAAAAAACACCCAATTTTGTTAGATGCTAAGCATCACTTTACAAAGCTTATTATGAGATACGAGCACTTACGTTTGTATCACGCAGGTGCTCAGTTGATTTTATCGTCACTACGCGAAGAGTTCTGGCCAGTGGGTGGTAGGAATTTAGCTCGGAGTATATCTCAAAGGTGTGTCGACTGTGTTAGGCAAAGAGGAAAAACAGTTCAGCCTATAATGGGTGATCTACCGAGCGTAAGAGTAGAAACAAGTTCCGCTTTCCAATCTACTGGGATTGACTTCGCCGGTCCTTTCATGATAGCTAATAAGAAGGGACGCGGCAGTCGTAATACTAAAGCCTACCTATGTGTCTTTGTGTGCCTTGCCTCTAAGGCGATCCACCTCGAGGTGGTTAGCGATTTATCCACTGAAGCTTTCATACTGTGTCTACGCAGGTTCGTATCGCGTCGTGGCAGGCCCGAGGTAATTTACTGTGATAACGGGAAAAACTTTGTAGGCGCGCACAATGAGCTAGGTAGAGTTTTACGGTCCAGCCGTCATCCAGTTTCGGATTACGCAGCTAACGAATCGATTAACTTTAAATTTATTCCCGCGTACGCGCCTAACTTTGGCGGAATATGGGAGGCTGGCGTCCGAGCAGCCAAATTTCATTTAAAACGCATTGCTGGTAACGCAAACCTGACGTTTGAGGAGCTTACTACTTTTTTTGTGCAAACGGAGGCTATTCTAAATTCTCGTCCTATCACTCCTCTTTCATCAGACCCCAACGACATGTGTCCCCTTACCCCAGGGCATTTTTTGATTACTCGGCCACTGACTTCATCTGTGCCATCTCTACCCGTCACGGGCACTCCAGCTACGAGATACAAGCGCATCGAGCTTCTTCGGCAGCAGTTTTGGGAAAGATGGCGTCGCGAATTTATGGCTGAGCTACAACAGCGCGTAAAATGGAAAACCAATCAAAGAGGAATCCAGATCGGAGATCTCGTTCTACTTAAAGAAGACAATCTGATGCCGTTACAATGGCGCATGGGGCGCGTCATTCATCTTTACAATGGCCCTGACGGTGTTTGTCGGGTCGCCGATATATTGACGGAGAAAGGTCCAATCAAAAGGGCCGTAAACAAGATGTGTCTTCTGCCAACTGATCCTGAACCCGATGACGAGGACAATAAGTCAAAGGATGATCAGACCGATCCCTAAAAATCAGTCTTCAGAATCTGATCCCTTGAAAGCAGTATGCTTTCAACGCCGCGGAGGATGTTAACGCCTCGTCTTTGCTCGGGAATCTTCGGGAGCCGTCGCCGACGCAACGCATGGTGCGGGGCGCGGAGAAGCGGGGCCGGCAGCGGCATTCTCTCAGCAATCTTGCGACGGACGGTCGTGCCCGTCCGCTTACCACTAGTGATATTCTACCACCTATGTATCACGAAAGTACTTAATTATACGTGCATGTATTGGACTACGAGTGTCATTTAACTCACCTCATCCACGACCCCAAGATCTTCTCGTCCACCCCTACATGCGTGGACAATAGTAGTAGTAGTAGTAGTAGTAGTGGATTGCTAAACAATAGTACATTATTGTCGAAGTTCGGAAGTAGCTACTTGCAGGCTGAGGATTCGTTTTAAACGGACGACCTTGGGAGTCCGTTTAATTGAATCCGAAGCCAGCAAGTAGCCTTCCAGCCGAGTTATATATAGTGCTTTTCTCAAAAATGGTGCAAGAAATAGAAATATTTTACAGAAGCAACGTTCTAATTTTCACAGAAAAAACCGGCCAAGTGCGAGTCGGACTCGCGCACGGAGGGTTCCGCACCATCAACAAAAAATAGAGCAAAAAAATCGTGTTTGTTGTATGGGAGCCTCCCTTAAATATTTATTTTATTTTATTTTATTTTTAGTATTTGTTGTTATAGCGGCAACAGAGATACATCATTTGTGAAAATTTCAACTGTCTAGCTATCGCGGTTCATGAGATACAGCCTGGTGACAGACGGACGGACGGACGGACGGACAGCGAAGTCTTAGTAATAGGGTCCCGTTTTTTACCCTTTGGGTACGGAACCCTAATAAAGTAATAGTATTTTATGCAACCGTTGTTTAAGAGAGGTCAAAAAAGGCGAGTAACAATTTGAGGCGAAGCCGATAATTGTTAATAAAGACGCCACGAGAATTTTTTGACTCAGTTAAACAACGTTGCATACAATACTTTTTCTACGACCAAGCACTTACTTACCAACATTATAATAATAAGTGATGATCATTTGTTTCGCTGTTTAATGGACCTATGCCTTCATTTGATATGGCCATTTATAGTAGTTTATGCAACAGTGATATAATAAGGGTTCTTAAAATTCAAGGGTCGAAGTTACAAAACGAGACGTAGTCGAGTTAAAAAAGTTATTATTAAAAAAAAAGTTATTATAAAAAAAAAGAGTTATTATTTAAAAAAAATTGAGTTATTATTTAAAAAAAAAAGAGTTATTATTGTAAATGAAAACATACCTCTTTCAATCAAGATGATCGGAACTTGTATCTTTAAAAAAAATAAAGCAGTTGTATTATACTCATAAGATGACTGCTAGCAGTCATCTTATGAGCCTATAGACAAAGCATTCAAATGACATTGCTTTAGATATCACTGTCAGTCTTTTAATTGACACATTTAAGTGCTGGAGTAGAAAAAAGTTTTAAAAAGTTTGGAACTCGTTAAATAATGGAATTTGTATGCAACATTGCAGTCCCGAAATCGAGACTGCAATGTTTTTAACTTTTTTTTCTACTCCAGCACTTAAATGTGTCAATTAAATGACTGACAGTGATATCTAAAGCAATGTCATTTGAATGCTTTGTCTATAGGCTCATAAGATGACTGCTAGCAGTCATCTTATGAGTATAATACAACTGCTTTATTTTTTTTAAAGATACAAGTTCCGATCATCTTGATTGAAAGAGGTATGTTTTCATTTACAATAATAACTCTTTTTTTTTTTAAATAATAACTCAATTTTTTTTAAATAATAACTTTTTTTTTAATAATAACTCTTTTTTTTAATAATAACCCTTTTTTTTAATAATAACTTTTTTTTTTTTTTTTGCTGCAGCTGTCATAGAAAAAGTAATGTATGCAACAGCTCATAATTGGTTCTTAAAATTCTCGGGTCTTTTTTTACAAAACTCGACTACGTCTCGTTTTGTAACTTCGACCCTTGAATTTTAAGAACCCTTATTATATCACTGTTGCATAAACGACTATAATTTTTTGAATGACCATAAACTACGCACTTCGCGACCTATTTTTTAACCGGCAGCGTCGACTTTGCCGTCCATTTTTGAGAAAAGAAAATTATGGCTGTGCCTACGAGGCTACGCCGTAGCATTGTTTTGTATTTGGCCTAAGCTGGGCGTAGATAAGCATCAAACATAAATGTCACCTGGAAAAGGTTCAAATACTTACACTAACCCCCTTCTTCATAAAACTTTACAAGCCTCAATAAAATAGTAAATTTACGTTTTATCCTTTTCTTACAAATACCTACATACGTTGCAGTGACAGATTATGACAAACGATTAATATGTAGGTAGCTAAGTTGAGGCATTTATGAATAACGCCATTGAAGTATATGTACAGTAATTCTTGGCGTGTTATTAATAATGCATAGTGTTTTTGGCCAGATACAATTTTCAATATTGTAAAAGCTGCGGTTTTAATTATACTAGTAGTAGCGTCCAACTATGAACTAACCGTGGAACTATGAACTCGCGATTCGCCAAAAACGTACAATTGAAAAAGCTGGTCTTTTGACCACATAATTACGAGGGGTGTTCAAAATATTCTCGGTATGAGAATGAAAACAAACAAGTACGAAAAGTTTGATATTTTTATTTTTCAATATACTCCCCCCCTATGTTCATACACTTAAAAGATCGATCAATTATTTTTTTTAATCCTGCATAAAAATATTTTTTATCTTTGGTGTAAAAATGCTCCTCCACTGCCGCCTTCAATGCTTCATCATCGGAAAATTTATTTCCACGCAGATCCTTTTTAAGATTGGGGAACAAAAAGAAGTCGCTGGGGGCTAAGTCCGGACTATACGGTGGGTGAGTAACAGTTTCAAACCCACATTCAACAATAGCTGCCTTGGCAATATGAGCAGTATGGACGGGGGCGTTGTCATGCAGAAGCATAACACCTTTGGTTAACTTTCCTCGCCTCTTTTCTTTGATTGCATCCTTTAATTGACGTAGAATGTTAGCGTAGTACTGTCCTGTGATATTTACACCTTTTTCTTTATAATCGATCAGTAATACTCCTTCACAATCCCAAAATATCGTGGCCATGACCTTGCCAGCTGAAGGGATGACCTTGAACTTCTTGGGATGAGCTGAACCCTTAATGTACCACTGCATGGACTCTTGTTTACTCTCTGGGTCATAATGATGAACCCAGGTTTCATCTCCAGTAACTATTCTTTGCAGCACCTCATCAGGATTTTCACCGCACAGGTCAATAAAATCGGAACAACAAGCTACACGCATGTCTTTTTGAAGCCGAGTCAGCATTCGCGGAACCCATCTTGCACTTACTTTTGACATATTAAGATGGTCATGGATAATATCATGTACGGTACCAATAGAGAGATTGGTTACTTGTGCTATAGATTTTACCTTCACTCGACCATCTTCCAATATAAGTTTTTCCACTTTATCAATATTTTCTTGTGAAGTAGCTACTACAGGCCGGCCAGGTCTAGGGTCGTCTTCAACACTCTCCCTTCCACGTTTAAACTCGCTTGACCACTTTTGAATGGTAGATAAAGAAGGAGCAGACTCACGGTAAACACAATCCATTTCCTCTTTTATGGTTTTTTGATTTTTACCCTGTTTTGTCAAGAATTTTATCACGCATCGATGTTCTAATTTAGTTAACATTGTCAATTCCCACATGATGTTCATGTTTGTTCAGCAATTGCAGAAAAACAAAAGAACATCTCGGTTCGAATTATACTTTTTTTTAATGTCAATGAATAAACCTTAGCGGCCAGTAACGAAAGAAATTTTAGAAGAGGTTGTAAGATATCAATACCGAGAATATTTTGAACGCCCCTCGTATATAGAGTGGATTCAAAAATGAAGAAATACAAGATCCCATCTTTTTAGGGTTCCGTAGCCAAATGGCAAAAAACGGAACCCTTATAGATTCGTCATGTCTGTCTGTCTGTCCGTCTGTCCGTCTGTCCGTCTGTCTGTCCGTCCGTATGTCACAGCCACTTTTCTCCGAAACTATAAGAACTATACTGTTGAAACTTGGTAAGTAGATGTATTCTGTGAACCGCATTAAGATTTTCACACAAAAATAGAAAAAAAACAATAAATTTTTGGGGTTCCCCATACTTCGAACTGAAACTCAAAAAAATTTTTTTCATCAAACCCATACGTGTGGGGTATCTATGGATAGGTCTTCAAAAATGATATTGAGGTTTCTAATATCATTTTTTTCTAAACTGAATAGTTTGCGCGAGGGACACTTCCAAAGTGGTAAAATGTGTGTCCCCCCCCCTGTAACTTCTAAAATAAGAGTATGATAAAACTAAAAAAAATATATGATGTACATTACCATGTAAACTTCCACCGAAAATTGGTTTGAACGAGATCTAGTAAGTAGTTTTTTTTTTTATACGTCATAAATCGCCTAAATACGGAACCCTTCATGGGCGAGTCCGACTCGCACTTGGCCGCTTTTATTTACTATTAATTATGACTAGGTACGGTTTTATGTTAAAGGGCGTTTCGGATCCCCAGATATCAATATTTATCATGAACCATGTCATGACCAAACCAAAAATGAAGAAATTCAAGATGGCGGCCGTTTTTGCAATTTTCACTACGGATTCATATCCTTTCGGATCCTCAGGTATCAATTTTCATCAAAATCAGTCGAAATGAAGTTCAAATTTCAAGTTTTTATTTGCTAAAATGCACGTACTTACATAGTAGATGTTATAAGTGAACCGGATAGAATTTCCCTATCACATTTGGTTGCCATACATATATACACAGCAATGAAACTATAATAAATATAAAATATTAAATGATCAAACAATATTGGAATTTGACAGAAGGCTAACTGTCCGAGTAATGAATAGCGGTAATAGGAAAACATTTTTAACCCTGCAGCAGCTGAGAGCAAATTGATTAATTAATTTTAGCCACGGTAAATAACGCTTTCAAATATTTACGAAAAGCATTTCAAACACGATATTCATTGAAATTGAGGACTATCTATCTATACCTCTATATCAATTAATACGTTGTACAAAATATAAAATGAGAGCTGCTAGGTTCTTGCTTGGTAATTGTAATGTGTGAAAAAAAGCAGCAGTGTACCTATATTATTTTGTACGCAACTAAGTACTTCAATATTATTTGTCCCACAAAAGAAAACCAAATTGGAAACAGCTTTACCATGTAAATAAAGTTACCAACAGACATTCTTATCGCTTTAAGAGAACCCGCCCGTACCACCTGAAGTAGGGATTGCTCCCGGTACGGAGTTTGTATGGCGAGAACCGGGAATTCCCGGTTCTCGCCATACAAACTCAGTACCGGGAGCAATCCCTAACCTGAAGGTACTGCAACCAGTGTTGGTCGAAACGTTAATGTAATTGATCATTATTGACCTTAACCATTATAAATTGAACCGTAAACTGTAACCGTGCGTTACGGCGTATGGTTCAGTTTGTACTGGTTAAATCAATTAAAATTAAAACTACTCATACTTATACGAATGGAGGAATCGGGTCCGATCAAATTGACCTGAGCCCGTACCATGAGTCACTGACAGTGTCAAAACTGACATATACGCTATCGAAACGTAATTTACTTTATATACATCTCGCTCGCACTAATATGAGAGTACGAACGAGATGCATAAAAAGTAAATTACGTTCTCAATGGGGTTTATGTCAGTGCCAAACTGGTGGTAGCCACACTGAGATTAAACATGTACCTGGACCAGACAGATAGTAAATTAAACGTCACTAAAATGACTTATAATGCGCGCATCATGTTGGCATAAATGGCTGAGTTGACACATTAAAAGGATTGGGTTACCTTTACCTTTTACGAATATTAGACTGTGTGTGAGCTCTCAAGTGATTGAGTTATATTATAAGAGATATATTTTTGTCGGTTTTGTTTACTTTTACCTACATAGTCTTCAGTAGGTAAGTAGGTACCTATCTACTGAATAATTCATGCGAGTCAAACTGGATGTTCGAAAAAACTTATCGACGACCGAACCCTAAAAATGGGTGATTGATGAGCATATTATTGACAGTTTACTAATTACAGTTTAACTTTGATTAATTGACGTAGATGCTCTCATTTATTCTGATCATGATTAACGAAATTGAAAAAACCGTAGTATTACGTGGAGGCGGCTACGTTGTGACGGTACTTTGTTTTGTTTTAAATAATATAATTCAGATCCAATCCCAAGCTAATAACAATAACATACATCTACTTTATATTTGAGACATTCGAAACATCTTCCTACTTATTGTTACGTTCCATTGATTCATGCCTTCAAAGGCATTTTCTGTGAGAAGCTTATTAAAACACGAACACAGTTATTTTGAAGTACTGGTCTGCATTGGAACTCTCTTTTTCTATTCTAGTGGAATAACAGGATAAAAAAACATTACAAATGCATCTACAAATATTTTGTATTAAAATAACAATTTAAAATATCAGTCAGCAGCAGTCAGGCGAATAAATACTGGGAAATCCCAGGAAGGAAAATCAATAATTCCAGGTCACGTTGCGAGCCCTAGAGCAGCATTCGAACTTTAAAAATCTTAACTCGGTTTAATATTGTTTTGGCATGCATGGTTTATGTACAGGCATACTAACATACATTAAAAAACCGGCCAGGTGCGAGTCTGACTCGCCCACCGCGGGTTCCGTACAAATTTAGGTACATTTTTTTTTTACAAATTTACAGTTTTCAGATTTTTCCCTGTATTTGTAGAGTAGTGTAAGACGATATTACTTGCCAAATTTCATATTTCTAGGTCCCTTGAGAGTGTCGAAATAAACGTTTTTGCGGCATATACGGCTGTATCTTTTTCTTACGTCGATACTTCCTTGCGTTCCCGAGATAAAGGGTCTTGACTGACAGACGGACGGACAACAAAGTGATTCTATAAGGGTTCCGTTTTTTCCTTTTGATACCTCAAAACCCTAAAAATGAATCTGGATCCCTATAATTGTTAACGTAATGAAGTCCCGTTGATAGAAGAATTGTGAGCGATGTAATTAAACCATAGACCGTTGCCAGCATGGCTGGGTAAAAAACCGGCCAAGTGCGAGTCGGACTTGCGCACGGAGGGTTTCGCACCATCAACAAAAAATAGAGCAAAACAAGCAAAAAAAAACAAGAGTTAAGTGTCTTGAGAGAACGGAGGTCTTCTTATAAAACACCGATGAGGAGGTATTTACTTTATTTGGTTTTACAATTACGAGCTTAATTCAATATAGTTTAGAAGCGCGAGGGCGTACCGGTACACCGAGCGATTCGGAGCTCACGTGTAGCCTGGTCGCTGGATGCGAACTAGATGAGAACTCGGTGAGAACTGTGTGAGAACTCGGTGAGAACTGTCCTCCGCTGGTCGGGATGGCCGCTTATATTCATCCCGAAACCGTGGGGATGCGTGGTCTGGAGTCACGTAGGCCACGAGAAGTTTCTGGAGCGTTTATGCTGTCGCTGCCATTAAGATAATGAAGAGTCGATCCCGTGGGAGCGGCATTAATTGACAACCGCCATAAAATAGGTGATGCAATACATACGCCTGTACTTGTATTAAAGGGTGCGTTTGTTTATCCCATTAGTTAGGTGCGTCTGCATTCCTTCTATCGACGCTGAAGATAATCTTTAATGTCTTGCCGTCGGTGTGTTGCTGGAGGTCGGGGATACGTGGGAATGGGAAGCGTTCCTTAACTCAAGCAAAAAACGGTCACCCATCCAAGTACTGACCCCGCCCGACGTTGCTAACTTCGGTCAAAAATCACGTTTGTTGTATGGGAGCCCCACTTAAATCTTTATTTTATTCTGTTTTTAGAATTTGTTGTTATAGCGGCAACAGAAATACATCATCGGTGAAAATTTCAACTGTCTAGCTATCACGGTTCGTGAGATACAGCCTGGTGACAGACGGACGGACGGACGGACGGACGGACAGCGGAGTCTTAGTAATAGGGTCCCGTTTTTACCCTTTGGGTACGGAACCCTAAAAATGTATGTGTGATCTCTCCCTCCATAAGTGTGAGCTGACTTCATCAGTATTTAAACTTTTGATAAAGACCTCAAAACAGCAAAAAGCACCCAACAAACGCAGAATGATGACCCTAACATACATTTTACAAAACATTAGGTACATTTTATTCGTGTTCTGTTTACCTACTTAGGTATTATTTTATTCGTGTATTGGCAGTGATTTCATAAATAATTTCAAAGGTAAGTACTTATTGTCATATCACCGGTAAGATATTCCCTTGTGGATACTAAGGAAACTCAAATGAATGACAAATATAGGTACTATGATAAATTATTATACAATTCAATTATTTCATGTTACGCTTATACAATAATCGAGGAAAAATACCTACTTCTAACAGCTTGAACCCGAGTCTCTCATTCCATAATGTGTCTAATTGGCTTCTATACAACCTCTACCATTTGAATACGAAAGGGCGAGATGTTGACTGGAGACTTGTATTAGCTAAGACCTAAAATTAAGAACACAAAAGCACAAGCCCTTATTGAGCTAAATGTACAATGTGGGACTGGACATATTTACATAAAGTTGTTTCGTTAATTATATATTTTTTAATAAAAACACCAACATTTAAATGTTACCTGTGTGTTATATGTGTTTTAGAACAAGTTTTTAATTACTTTCAAAATGCAAAACCAACTTTAACACGTACGTAGTTGTAAATGATAAATAAAACAACTAATAAAAATAAAAAAAATCTTTTTGGGATTTATTTCATTAGATAACACAATAACAAACACAATTATGACCGATGCTTAGATCTTGGATAAGAACTAACGTCCACGACTTAGGAGAATATATACAGTCTTTAGCCGTTATTAATTAGACATACCTAGGTATTTGTTTTGTTTTCAGGAAGACATACGTCAGAATAACACATTTATAAAATGATATACGTATCAAGTCTAAAACATACAATACAATACCTTACAATACGTACAATTGGTATGTTCTAAAAACAACAAAAACCAATAAGAAGGCATCCCAGAATACTTTTAACTTTAATAACTTAGCACATATAGAGATCCTTTCATATTTTAGTATTTTATTACCTACAGGAAAAATAATAATTCGAAATGACATGTTTGTAAAGTAATATTTAGAGTAGAGTACTTTATTTCATGTATTTTTGTGATAATGAGAAGGTCTTGAAAATTATGCATGTACGAGTACGATGATTACAGCACACCTGCATACTTAATAGTAGTTTATGCAACAGTGATATAATAAGGGTTCTTAAAATTCAAGGGTCGAAGTTACAAAACGAGACGTAGTCGAGTTTTGTAAAAAAAGACCCGAGAATTTTAAGAACCAATTATGAGCTGTTGCATACATTACTTTTTCTATGACAGAAATGAAATGAAAAAAAAAAAAAAATATTATTAAAAAAAAGAGTTATTATTAAAAAAAAAGAGTCATTATTAAAAAAAAAGAGTTATTATTAAAAAAAAAAGAGTTATTATTTAAAAAAAATTGAGTTATTATTTAAAAAAAAAAGAGTTATTATTTAAAAAAAAAAGAGTTATTATTGTAAATGAAAACATACCTCTTTCAATCAAGATGATCGGAACTTGTATCTTTAAAAAAAATAAAGCAGTTGTATTATACTCATAAGATGACTGCTAGCAGTCATCTTATGAGCCTATAGACAAAGCATTCAAATGACATTGCTTTAGATATCACTGTCAGTCATTTAATTGACACATTTAAGTGCTGGAGTAGAAAAATGTATCTATGGGCCCCATTCGGATTTTGAAATAGACATCTGTTAGATATCTTTTAGACATTACCAAGATACGATAACGATATGTATAAGATCTAACCTGTCAAATATGACATTTGCGCGATTATGGAGATACTCTTGAACGATTTCCACAAGATATGGCTTAGAGATCCAATTCACATCTAATAGATATCTAACTCTATCTAACGTAAAAGTGACATTGGTTGCCCGAATTGGGCTGCAAAAGAGAACTAGCTATTGGCTTCTATACATATTAAATAATTATGTAGTTCTAAATATGAGAGGTATGCGACTATGTTATGCAATGTTGAGCAGTTTCCATTCTGCTAAAGATGTATCTACCCGTAACATCGTACCAACTATTACCCTCTGAACTCAACTGTATTGAAAACCAAAAATGCTTGTCATGAGTTGGTAGTACCTAAAACTTACCTGTCGTTTGCACTGTTATAATATCCAATGTGAAATGAACTTTATCGTGTAGATAATAGGGTCGAATAAATCATTTGTACGACCTCTAGGTATCCCAAGCAGCTGAAATGCTACTTTACACACGAGCTGCTCTAAGGCCTTCAAAGTGCATTTCCTATTCACAGATAGGGACCTAATTAAGAACCCAAAATTGGATACGAATGTAATACAAACTTAATATTAATGTAATTGCGTCGCACTCATACACATATGTTATGCACTCTAGAGCGAACAAACGCACTTTGCCAGTAAATTTTCGATATAATTTTGATTAATGAAATACACGTACGAGAATAAATCTTCTGGTCCTTGTAAAGTGAGGACATAAAACATATTTAATGTTATTAATGTAGCATAAGCATGCATCGAGAGATGCAACACATTTTGTTATTAAGTATATCAGGTGCATGTCGAATTTGATTAAAAACTAAGTAAGATCAGTATTTGGGTACGGACCAAGGACCAAGTCCATGTCGAATCACGCGTAACTAATGGAGAGTTCCGTTTTCGTTCCGTCTAGTGTTTTTATGTTTTTTGCAACTTATTATGTTACTCGTATGACGCGTGACGCATCCCTCTTTATTTGAAAATATATTTCGCAATTGTCTATTCTCATGCATTTTGAATCCAGTCATTTGGAGCGTTTGGCCATCGCATTTTTAGGGTTCCATACCTCAAAAGGAAAAAATGGAACCCTAATAGGATCACTCGTGCGTCTGTCTGTCTGTCCGTCCGTCTGTCACAGCCTATTTTCTCCGAAACTACTGAACCAATTAAGTTGAAATTTGGCACACATATGTAAGTTTGTGACCCAAAGATGGACGTGTAATGAAAATACATAAATGAATTTTTAATATGGAGGCCATTTTTGGGGGTAAATGAGAAAATTAAAAATAAAGGTTTTCAAACTATATCGTGTTACATATCAAATTAAAGAGCTCATTGTAAGAATCTCAAATATATATTTTTTAAATTTTAGGATTAACAGTTTAGCAGGTATTCAAGAAAATAGGCAAAAAATTACCATTCCCCCGAAACTACTGGGTCTAAAATTTTGAAAAAAAATACACAAAATAGTTCTTTACCTATAGATGGCAGGAAAACCTATTAGAAATATGCAGTCAAGCGTGAGTCGGACTTAATGTACGGAACCCTTGGAACGCGAGTACGACTCGCACTTGGCCGGTTTTTAGGGTTCCGTACCCAAAGGATAAAAAACGGGACTCTATTACTAAGACTTCGCTGTCCGTCCGTACGTACGTCCGTCCGTCCGTCCGTCCGTCCGTCCGTCCGTCCGTCCGTCCGTCCGTCCGTCTGTCACCAGGCTGTATCTCATGAACCGCGATAGCTAGACAGTTGAAATTTTCACAAATGATGTATCTCTGTTGCCGCTATATTAACAAATAGGTACTAAAAATAAAATAAAATAAACATTTAAGATATACATATCCCATACAACAAACACGATTTTTTTGTTCTATTTTTGTTGATGGTGCGGAACCCTCCGTGCGCGAGTCCGACTCGCACTTGGCCGGTTTTTTTATTTAATTACACAAAAACCTTAACATACAATATTTTCTTTAAAGCTTCGCTAAATTGCATGACTGTAGGCGAAAAGAAACACTCTTTATATTGAATTTTTTACCTGACATACTACGAGTACATACTACACTAAACTATCCTAAAAAAAACAATACAAAAAAACATACACAGTCGATCTGGGCCTCTGGGGCCAACTGCATTTATTATGCAATAGGCCCCAGAAGTAAAAATTGCTACTGGCCTTACGGGCGGTTGGATTCGTAACACCGGTAGTAATAAAAATCCTGATTTGTAATGAGTGTATACTGTAGTTTCCTAAATGGCAGTTAATACCATTCTCATTTTTTTCCACTTTTTATTTTTCTCGTAAGCTTCATTTATCAATAGCAATTATAATCATTCTCATATTTACCCATTCTATGTATTTATTAGTAGCTTATTTTCTCGATATGTTTTTGAACCGTTTTCATATTTACCCATTCTATGTATTTATTAGTAGCTTATTTTCTGCCTGACATAACAACAACAAACTATGAAAAACGCTGGGGTGTCCATCAAATCTGGAGTTCGTCGGACTGTTTCTTTTCAAAAAAACATTTCCTTTGCAACTTAACTAGACGGAGCCCCGCTTCGCGGGGCTCCTATTTCTGAGCGGTTTGCCCTTCGGGCATCTGAAGCTACCTAACGAACCTAACCTACCTAGCTATTGGTTTAGTGAGACGTCCGTGAAAACATTACACTTTGGGGAAAAAAGCGTAGGTAGGTAAGTAGGTTAGGTTCGTTAGGTAGCTTCAGATGCCCGAAGGGCAAACCGCCCAGAAATCGCCCGTCTATTTAAGTTGGAAAATAATGCGAATGGTTACAAAACATACCGGGAAAATAAGTTTTTAAAAAAAAAATAGAATTGAAAAATATGCGAATGACTAAAGTTGCTATAGGGCAAGGAAGATTACGAGAAAAATATAAAGTGAGAAATAATGCGAATGGTATTAACTGCAATTAGGAAATAACGATTTTCGGAACATACAGTATACACTCACTTGTACAGCGGAATATTGAGCGCATCGCACTAGGTACCTACCGTACTTCTGAACTGCATAACAAGTGTGCATTCAGTAAAAACATTTTCACAGAAAACAAAGAGAGTGCAACTCTGCTCGCAGCCGTTGTTATTGGTCAGACCGCCAAAGCAACATGTTATTCCACTCCCTTGACAACGGTGTGCGAGTTGACCTCCCAAGACAATCAAGGTCCCTCACTGACGCGGTGTTATTATGGTCCTTAAGGTCACTTTACACTGGATCTTCTGACTACGTGACTCGTCCGTACTCGGGCAACCAATGGGAAATACGGAAATACACGGCCAGGATTCATCTAAGTGTAAAATTTTAAATTAGAGCATATTAGGTTGTTTCGAAATTGTGTTTTTATATCTTATTAGACTCTTCAGATATCGAGAGGCAAATAAATGAACAAAGTGTTTCGCGGTTAATATCCAAGCAGAGGCTCTATGGCGAAAAACTAAACTTCGATTTTCGTTTTTCGCGGTAGACCGCTTAATATCGAGCAGTTATCTACGTACGGACATATCTAACACGCCCGTAGGTACCATTAGAGATCACGTAAAATCTGCACGTGCTATCCCCCATAGAGTACATTAAATATGTATAAACAGGAGCCCACGTTTTCAATTCAAGCGACGCCTAGCGCAGTTCGAACTGTTTAAATTCGATAACATAACCATAACTACCCTTCATACATACTCGTATGCATTATATATATAATGCATGCATAGCATCTGCTTACATTCCTTTAAATTAACAATAGGAAGGTAATTTCAATATCTATTTTTATTTGAGATCGGATTTACCTACGATTTTTAAGAAGACAACATATTATATCTGCATTGTATATCAATCTTGTATAAAAATATAGAAAAGTACTCAGTGGAAGATATTTTAGGACACACGGTGAAATTACGCTTTTATTGTACAGAATAGGGAACTATTTATACTATAATTTATCCACCAAATTTTAACAAAATATGACGAAAAAATTAACTAACAAATTATAAATTGGGCCAATAAAATTCAAATGAATTCTGCAAATTTTTGGCGTGTTGAACAAACTTTTTTATTTTATTACTGTCAAATTTGCACAAACAAATCAGTTTCACTTACAAAATTACAATTTGGTTAGCAGTAGCCCTCAAGCCTGTGTCGTGCAATACTGAACAAGTGCAATACTGAATTTTTAAGGTTACTTATTTTCGATTTATTTGTTTCAAGTTGTCATGAAAATCTTAAAGCACAAAATTATTATCAATTTTAAATTATAACTTTTGCACAAATGTGTTAATGTGATTGACCAATTGAAGCCAATTGGAAAATATAAAGACATTAGAAAAGCAATCAAAATGTCAATACAACCTTGTTTTATTTTAAAAACTGTGTTAATAAGTCGTCAAAGGTAGTATCTACATGCTAAAGGGCTATTTGCGGCTCCGTGCGATGCACCCGGGGCGTCGTGACGTGACCCATGACTACGACTATAATGTATTATCCACCATAGCAAAGCCTTCCCAGTGTAACGTGCTATTAATAGTTAATGTCATCTAATGTGTTGTGATTAATTAGCTTGTTGCTTTATGGACGTGCAGGTATTCTTGTTTAGTTCATGTGACTATTCAATTGCTCATATGGCCTAGTAAATTTAGAAAACTTACTTTCTAATTTCTTAATGCTTTTAGGTTGTTCTGTAGGAGGTTAGTTAATAACAAAATAAGTATGATTTAACTGTAATTAAATCGTCTTTGAAAGCTCAAATTCATTTCAAATTCTTTCTAGTTGGAGTGAACAGATGTTTGCTTCAAAAGTTAAGTTTCTTTGGTCCAGCCTGTGCCGAGAATTCTAAATGTGGTCTGCGCATTTCAAGTTGATTCGCCACACTTAAACAGTTGTGTTCGTCTGTACTTGTGTACTGTGTAGTCTGCATAAAGATTTTTGTCAAAAAGGGCCAAGCATTCCCATAGTAAAATCGCCCCTGGCTGGAAATCAAATATTCTTATGCACGTTTCTTTGTATTACTTATTATTAGATATCATTTTCAAATTTGAAATTACTTGAGGTTTTTTGCGTTTCTCTAAATGTGTCCATGAGTAATTGAGTATACATATATACTATACAGTGTGTGGCCTGTAACACGGGTGAATAATTAAAACGTAGATTCTACTCCTCAAACAATAAAACTTTTGTTCAACAACTTTTTGAAATTATGTAGTCTTAAGATTGTCCCTTTTTCAAACAAACTAAATAATATTTTCAATGTACTTTAAATTCCGTCTAATTGACATTGTCTGTCAGCCTTGTCACCGTACAGGCATAATCAATTTCGTAATACATTGCGTGTTCGAATAAATTTTAAAGTGTTTTAAAATCCAAACCACAAGTTATTTTTAAAAGTCGCTGAACAAACATTGTCTAGTTTGAGGAGTAGAATCTACGTTTTAATTATTCACCCGTGTTACAGGCCACACACTGTATATAGCTATAGTTCCCCAAACGCCTCCCTGTCAGACCAACGCCTTCTGAAATTCTAAATTCTAAGAAACTAAAATAGTTTCCGTTGGATTAAATATGCAGCTAGAAACGTTCCCCGCCTGGGGAAATATTTCAGAGTGCTAATGAAGGGTCGGTGTTACAAATGCATTTCCGTCAAACGAGCCTTTTAGGCGGGACAGGCGCGTTTCTGTTTTGACGGGATGACGGCCCGTCATTAGTGTAACAGCTGTGAAATACTAAATAGTGCACTGTACGGATTGTTTGAGTTCATTGGTTAATGATCAGCAGGCCTCGGAGTATTTTTAGCACGGTAAGACTAAGGAGAGCTATGGAGTCTTTGTTAACATTAAAATTAAATTCATACTCATACTCATCCTCATTAATTAAGTTCGTCCGAATCGTTTTATAAATACTTAGACTACTTATATGTAATTAATTCTGTTTACATATATTTAATTAAATGTTATATTATAAAAAAGTAATAATATGTATATGTGTATGTTAATATTATTATATTACCCATATTGCAGTGTCATCGCTCCAATATTTTATTTAAGTACTTAACGTACCTACATACTATAATTACTGTTAAGATAAGGAACTATACGTTGTCACTGGCCGCTTTAGATAATGCACTTAATGACATCATATGTCATGTATCAACATATTAAGACGTATGATTTGTTACTTCAATATATTCATTTAAGGCAAATTTCGGAATAAATTGCTGATTTCATTATGACGGATCCACAAATATCTGAAATTTTGCACTGGATTGAACCGTACAAAGATCTTATATACGATCACGAAAAATGTGTAGTAATGTGTGTGTCTTGTGACGTACATCTCACGCAATTAAGACACACTTTTATATTAAAGCATGTCAACAGCATTCTACACAATACAAAATCTCGCCAACGTTCTTCGTTTATACAGCGCTGGATAGAACCCTATGAAGAGTTAGAGTATAATACCGATCAAGCAGTTATATACTGCACTGTGTGTGAAAGTTCTAAATATGTGTATGAGTAAATCAGATGTCACATTATGTCATGAATATATAGTTACGTATTTCGTTATTGTGATGATCGCTGATATTTATTAGGTCTAGAGCTGTACATAATTTACTTGTACTTAATTAATGAGGATGAGTATGAGTATGAACTTAATTTTAATGTTAACAAAGACTCCATAGCTCTCCTTAGTCTTACCGTGCTAAAAAAACTCCGAGGCCTGATGATCAGAAATTACTTTCGAAAAAATTTGAAAGTCAAATGGTGACGGCTCCGAACAACTGACAGGCCGATATCGTCCGGCAGACTGATCATCAGTGGGCCCCTTAAGGGCCTTTTGATCGAGCGAACACGTTTCAGCTTCGTTAAAAATGCTTTTGTATGTCCGGCCGTTCTCCTCTACAGATCACATTTCTTGACCGATTCTGGTGACAGTTTGGCCATTTTTAGTTACATATTGTTACGTAATTCCGGCCATACAACTTTATTGTTTTCTTTTTATAAGGTAAATAAATATAAATAAACGCTGTTCTTTAAATATCAAAGATGCTTGTAATAAAAGAGGTGTCAATTTAAATCTGCGTTTTGATCCAGTAATTTCACGGATTATGTATTCAGTATCCTCAATACGGTCTGGCCCACAAAGCACCGTCAACCAGACATTTTCCATAGCGATGTGCATAACTCTAGAAGTACCCAACTTACCAGTTTCAATTTGCGAAGCCAACGATCCGACTTTTCAATCGTGAAGGTTTTTAGCTGTAATTACTATCCCCTAGACTCCCTAGAGGCTAGAGGCGTTCATGTGCCGAGCGAGCCTTTACTAATCTTCTCAACACTGTTTGTGTCGTTTTGATCTGCTTTTCCATGGTAGTGGAGAGCATGAACTTGTTTTAAATTAACCTGCGTTTGCAAGGCCCTAGTCACATGGCAGCGCCCCGGGTTAAATTATTTTGTTCTGTAGGTATTTATAGCAAGGATTTTGAAACGTAACCTAGCTGTCCTACCAATGTTGTTTAGTCATTAATTAATTATACCATATAGTTACGCATGAAACTATCATCCATTAGCCACTTGCCGCGCGCCTTTGCTTGTTGATAAATTAATACATTTTTATATACTAAACCTGTTGAATTTTTACCACCTTGACCAGAGTAGAACACAGCTTGCAATCGCACTGCGAAATAATTATGACAGCGTTTATAATTTATTTTGATTCTTGATGAGCAATCAATCCAATTGCATCCATGCTTTTAATAAAAGGTGCCAGGGGTCCGCCGCAAGCCATTATGTATTGAAATATCGGTTGAGCTGAAAGTAAAATCTATATTTACGATTCACTCTTCGCTTTACAGCGGGCAATGTTTTATTCATAAGACTGGCCTTTGTGTTACTTGGTACAAGCTCAAATAAATTATTAAGGACAGGGTAATCACTCCGTTTGCCAAGAGAGGACTATATGCCATGAGAAAGAAACGTCTGTCAGCGGCGGGAAATGTATAGTGCATTATTTATGACTTAGCACGAGACTTAAGTGTAGAATTATATATGTAGAGTGTATTGTGCCAAAGCAAAACGTCATAATGTCGAGAGTTGTGTGGTCGTAACAAACGGTCGAGTTCAGCTTAGCGTTGCAGCGAAGCGGGGACTGTTACAAATTTAACACTTTCCGGATAGCTTTATAGAACATTTTAACTGCACCGTACAGGGTGACGACGGCGACGGCGAGTTGTGTTGTGGTGTTATTCTATTACCCGGCAATACGCATACTTAACACCAGATACAACGAGAGGTTAGGTTTAGTATGCATCAAAATTGTGTGAGGTTACTGAGGTTGTATGTCGCTCCGAGGATGTGTTCCAATTGGTGCATGCATTTCTACTGGCATAATATTTTACTTAAGTACATTGCCGTATGGCTTTACTGATTCCCCTGAGCCTTGCCCGAATTCTGTATGCTACTGGAATTAATGGCTAGGCCATGTATTGCAATCGTATATCGAGTGCAGGCAAGCGTTGCGTCAAGTGAACCGCGTAGACCCTTAACTATCCGTAATCTAAAATGACATTTATGCTGGTTCAGCTGATGCGAACGCTCCCCTGCACTAGTAAGCGATGGGTATAACGGTCCTGGAGGGTCGGCGCTCGCGACCCGACGCCACTCTGCACTCGATGCCTTGACACTTCAGGCTGTAAATTCATTGTCGAGATACGAGGGCTCCAGCGTTTTATATCACGGGGCTTTGACTAATATTTTTCAGTTGTTAACTTATAAAGTATGTGGATTGTAACAAACTTGTGTTATTTAAACGAAATATGTTAGCGTAATATTCTAGACTTTCATGGGTGCATTTTGTTCCAACCAAATTAAAGTTTTTTATGAATTTTTGCTTATCTTTTGTCATTAATTACGCGGACCGACTTACCAATTTACAGCATGGTCTTAACCGCGATATTGAACCGAAATACCAAGATTTAATGTAGGCAAGAGAGAACTAGTCACAAACAACTAGAAGCCGTAAACTAGAAGCACCACAAAGTCAACTAGAACTCACCTACGAATCTAAATGGTATTTACTTTTTGAACCATTGCTGTTTTATGAGATATTCCTAATTTAATTACTCGTAGAAAACTCTTAGTTTTAAGGAGTTTACAGAATTGTTAGCAAGGGATGTCTGTCTCGGTGCTCTGTAGCTCGGCGCCTTGAACTTTATTTAATTTCCTGATTGCGCAAACGAAAACTGGCGAGAAACGAACCGCATACCCGCAGCCGACTAATGTTGTTTGAACTTTACGGACTGCAAACTTGTATTTAGACACCTTTATTTGTGTATCTGCCGCCATGATGCCTGACAAAATTGTCGCTATATTCCCCGACATCCTCGCGCGTCCTGACACTCCTGACCCTGAGGTGAACGTTTATTTAGTTAACGCACAAATTCTGTAGGTCGGCAAAGTTTTGTTAGGGAACATTTCTAAGGCGATATTTTTTCTAAAATTAACAGAAAACCGCCTAAGAATAATGAACATTAAAATCATATTTTGAAATAATATCCATCATTTTTCTTCAATCCGTTACCGATTGAATGTGAAATGAAGTGCCTAGTCGTTACAATTTAACCTTCAATTTTTAAGAAATGTTGACTTAAATTAATTTAATTTCGTTCCATTCCGCGTCCACATTCTCTTTGTAAAAGTGCCATCGAACGAAAACTACAACAAAGATTCTAATAATCAAACGTAGATAAGAATATTTGTTTAGGGTGATAATTTACCTGTAACCGTTTTTAAATTTGTCTAACTGCTTTTCAGACAGCTTGTCAGACAGACGGCCCGACAGACGGACAAACAGACAGACACACAGTGACAGACGGACAGGAGAGTCCCCTTTTTACCCTTTCGGTACGGAACCCTAAAAACTACCCACTACACTACCAGTGTTAAAATTAACTAGTTACATACACATATATGTATATAATGTGGCTTAAAAGATAATTTAAATAACGTAACTTTAAAATATAACATCGGAGACGTCTATCGTATTTATGTCTACGCATTTAAGCATTTTACAACTTTGACCTCTCTTTATCACTGTCTCATAAAACGTCGACGTTTATTAAAACCATCATTTGCGCAATGGAGTATTTTTTATTTACGACTAGCTTCTTCGTGTTGAAATAATTATAAAAAAAAACTTATCTAAGGGATGTTTTTGTTGCTATTCGTCATGGTTTGATTTACAATACAATTCAAATATTCTTTATTGCAGACCTCAATATAGAAAACAATATAAGGAATACAGAAACTCAACAAGAGGTGAACAACAGGCGGTCTTATCGTTAAAAAGCAATCTCTTCCAGGCAATCTTTTATTTTAGCCTGTTATAGTGTGTGGGACACTATAGTGCTGGGCAAAGGCCCTTTTAGGTAGCAGAATTTAATAAATTTATGCCATGTCAGTAGGTGTTCCAGGTACAGTTATAGAAGAAATCTACACATTATATAACTTACCCTGTGCATATAGAGATTTATTTGTAAACTAACACAATACGTTTCCCAATCTACTTAACTTGACAAAACATTTGGTGCTTTAGAAAATTAAATAAGTAGATAAGTAGGTAGATTATCGAAAACTTGAATCATGTTAAAATGTATTAGCAGCTCAGATAGTTCTTAAACGTTTTTAACTAACCTAACCTAAACTCGTAGTAAACCTAAACTAAAAACCTTAAACTTTCTGAAAATATTTCTGACTTTTTGCAGTTCAATAAATCACGCAGGTATAGGTTCGCACACGGACGCTTACGCGCATATTTTATTATGGAATATAATTTTTATATGGAATATTACCTATTATAATATTATGTTAAAAAAATGTGTGTTGAAAGAAGGCTGAAAATATTATTTCCAGACCTAATTAATTCGGTAATATTCATTACAGTTGACTTGCTCTGGTGAACTCGTTTTAGTTAGCGCATGTTTGTTTTGTACGAACTTTTAAAATTGCTAACATTGCATTCAGAGATTTAGCACAAATAGAACGGACAAATTTACAGGAAATGTTTACACATGATTTAAGACAGGCGTGGGTAGATTAACTAGTACGATACGTAGCTTTGAATTCAAATCGTCATAGGTAATTCATTGATCTTTTCACTATATTAAACTTTTAAAATGTATTATGAGCAAGTCTCCCGGGCTCCCCCTACCTATATAAGTATTTACCATTTTTATACTGATTACAATTCTACAAGATTATTTCCAGAAAATTCTATTGATATTGTTTAGTAAAACAAGAATGATCGAACATGTAGAATAGACAATTCAGTTGTAAAAGTTTAAAAGCATAAAGTTTGTAATCGATAGCAGAGCTGAGTTGCTCCTTCTGTTCCAGTACATGTACCTATGTGAATGCTGTCTCGAAACTTTCAACATTCCAGACTCTGTATTTGGAGATTCAGTACGAACTGGTTGAGCCAAATTTACAGGGTATTTACAGCATGCGCCTGAGTTTGAACAAGCGTTGTAAGTGGATCACCTATATTTGAAAAATACAGTAATTGAATATCTTAGTAATATTTTTTTAAAGCTTTTATTTAACTTGCAACGTAGTACCTGTGTAATAAGTATGTATATAACTATGTTTGTACGGGTCAAATCTTGCAAGTTGAATTTGACACACTTCCCGACTTCCAATGAAGCTGAAAATTTGCATATGTAAGTCCGGTGACTGACAATGCAATATTAGGTATGATACTATCAAGCTGATCTGATGATGGAGACAGGAGGTGCTCATAGGAACTCTGTGATAAAATAAGGCAACCTAATTGTGTTTGGGGTTTTCAAAATTGTCTCGATGAGTATTAGTTGCTATTGAAACAAAAGTACAGTCAGCGATAAAAGCTTGTATCATAAAATTCATAAATGAAATTTTTGCCAAAAACTTTTACTTGAAATATTTGTTACCCACTTTTTTAGTAGTACAAGAACGGCTGAATGGCGTAGGCAGAAATCATTTCGTAAATAGTTTGCACATATTTTAACACTCAAGCACCACTCTTTATTTTTTATGAACGGCTGGTACCTAAACCTATGATAGAGATGGGAACGCGACGTAACGAGTTATGAAACTGCAATGAAACGTTCTTTGAAGATTAAAGGAGAAGTTACCGCTATGCGAGGTTTGCTGCTGAGAATTTGTTCACTGTCGCCTATAGCGGTGTTAAATCAACGTCTTTTGTATTTCTTCCTTTGAAATAGATTTTACAGTCCGTAGCCAGTTGCTATGCAAAGCCAAGCCGTTCACAGGCTTCGAATGGATTCGGCTGTCTTCCTCAGATAAGTAAGTTTTAGTTGTATAACGTTATAGAAGACTTTTAGATGCTCAACTTATTTTACTTATACGGTCGGTCCCGAATAGGCTTTGTGTAACTTCTTAAATCGCATGCTTTCCTCGCCAAGTTTTGGTATATTTCAGGGGGCGTATTATGTAATTGATTGCAATAAAATTGTAAAACCCGAAAGTCGACGTGTATTTTTTTTGTTTACTTGGTGTTTTTAAGGATCAGGTGTTGTAAAGTTGCCTTATGATATGACGTAAAAGGCAAGTCGCGTGGCGTTTAATTTTGTTTTCCGCAATACAAATGGAGGTGTATTTAAAGAATTCTCTCACAAATCAGTAATCACTTAAGATGAATTTCCAGTTGACAACTACTTCCAATACCTTGAACTTCGGTTCAATGTTCAACGGAGAGTATAATTTAAGTTGTCAGTATTCGTTACGAAAACTATCGAGACTGTTAAGACTCGGTGGAAATTGCTAATGGTCTTCAAACTTACTTATGACTTGTTAGGTGGTTAAATCTAACTTTCTCTAATTAATTAGGTGATCGCCTAACTTAATTTAAAATAATTTTAATACATCGAGGTATGTAAGAATATTGGCAGTTTTGCTGCCTGGCGAAGGTGGAAAATTAAAGTAACATGTAGTCAAATGTGTGCTGCATTTTGACTGCAGTTGGTCAACTGTTATATGACTTATATGGTAGGTGTCGGGTACTGGCTAGCAGCATATATTTCAATTACGGTTTATACGGTTTTAATTTCCTGGTTAAAATGTCGGTAGTTCGATACCTAGAAGATACAAATGCTTTATTTTAACAGACTTCAAGACTTCTTGAGACGACTTCGACGAAGGAGGATCTTTTTGTTTTATGTATGTTCTTCGATCATGGTTGGACTGATTTGGGGATTTATTTTGTTTGAAACGATTACTCCACAGATACTCCGTCGGTAATCAGGTCGGGATCTGATGATTGAATCGTAGAGAAGTCAAGGGTACTTCAAATATTGTTTTATAGTAACGTTTTACATGCACGACCAATAAAAGCGATTACGCCACCAGCTGGAGCACGGGTTCAAAAGTTTGAAGACTCCTAGATAGGTACGTAATAAGAGAACTAGATAAGGAAGCGATAAGTTGCCTGGCAACGCTCCAGCGTCCGTACGCTCGTAATTAACTAGAACCGCCGTCCAGCCATGCCATCGCCGCCGCCAACGACGCCAACCATTCATATTTCATGTCAACAAAGTCAAAGGCCGCTGATGAGGCAATAAATTATATTAAGATGTGTAGATTACGTGAAGACGTTTCGTTGAGAGGACTTTGCGATTGGGAAGCTCGCGATTAGATCCACCATACTCGATAGCTCGATTTAGACCCTATTTCGCCAATGTTCGGCTGCTTATCGTCCTATAGCGAGTTTGGACAGCGCGATATATTTCTTGACATTTTCTGCTATGGTGCGTTTGTTTTACCAATGTAGAAACTACCAATCTTAATAATCGACATACGTATCGAACCACGATCTTGGTCGGTACGTAATTATGTAATTTACGTCCCTTTAGTACCCTTGTAAATGCTTAGTTTATTATTAACGACCGGTGTACAAACACATTGTCCTTTCTGGTCGGCAAGCAATTGGAATAACACCCCCGAATCCCTGATACTCAACGAACACGACAAGTTTAATTACATAGAGGAACAAAGCAAGTTGCGAGACTACCACTTCCTTACTGCCATCACATGTGGCAAACACATTCGCCTGTTTAATCAAGCTAGTGCTTTAAAATTCCATAAGTTTAGTTTTGTCACGTTCACGCATACAGAGATAGGACAGTATTACGTGCAACCTGATCTAAGGAAGGCGTGAAATAATTGTCGCGATATTGCGGTGCGAAGTTATCGCAAACAATTCGCAAGCTGGCAGCGCTCCAGCGGTAACGCGCCCTCTTTATTAGCTAAGAACTGAACGTCCGGCCGCTGCCCCGGCCCCGGTTCGGTCGCGCCGGTGCACAACTACTGACCAACAAGTTATCCCGCGATATTTAGGTAGTCCAGACAAATTCTAATAGCTACCAAATAAATATATTATTAGACGTTCTAATTTTAATAATGATAGTTATTCAAACAAGGTTTGCTCCATTGAACATCAAACCGAAAGTTGAGTTGCAAGTAGGTATTGCAATCCTAGAGATATGTAGATGAGGAATCACTTTATTGACGGTTTATAGCCAGGTATATCTACGTCAACTCTGTGCATCCTGGGACGTTCTGGCAACATGCTGTTTGTGACAATGATTACCAATTTATAGATTACTACTTATACACGGGCTTGTAACATATAACCCAGAGACGAACTCACGGCCTCTGGATAGATACTCTAGCGCTCTGCCATCTGAGCTATGGATGAGATATAACTCAGAAGTTTTACTTTACAAGTAGGTAATGTAGGTATACATTACAAGCTGCCACAAAGTCTCATCTCCTTATTACGGTTAAAGTTTTCGGACGGTTGACTAAACGGACTTCTGATTTAATAAACTATGCTCCAAGTTCCATGGTTGCTGAAACTTTCCCATTAACTAGGCATCGTTGTTCGCTTTATGATCGGTGCAGCGACTGCCAGTCAACAATTTGGAAGTTTAAATTAATATCTAACAAATTTTCTCACCATTAATCCAATGTGCAATAAAATAGCGTTTGGACAGTTGTCTTAATACATTTTACGATTTAGGTACATTATTACCTATTTGTAATAACTGTTGCCAACTGCAATCCGCAGGAAAGCATATACTGCCAGATAATATTCGTCATTTACTGCACAATTTACGATCTGATATTTATTGACCAATAGTACATAAATCGTAGCGAATATGCCATAGATTTGGTGCGTGATTTGTTTTGGTTAGCATTAGCAATGATTATTCACGTGTCCGACCTCGTTCACGGCGCCCCGCTACGATTCAGGGAAAATGAAAAATAATAAATAATGATAAATGAGCCCTTAACTTGGCGCTTTCCATTGCCGTAGATAATACTTTAGCTATCGTATATTCACAGCAGAACTTTGCGAACGAAGCATTCGAAATGATCTATATTGCGTGGATATGTCTGTTTTCTGCGGGGTGACTTGACTATTTACACAAATTCAACACAAATCAAAACAGCACAGCAATTATATTGGTGCTAGTCTCCTTATAATGTATATATTTATATTATAGTTAAACCAAAAACAATGTTAAACATAATTTAAACAGTGAGTAAAATTCAAACTTCAAACAAAATTTTAAACCGTGTATAATTATATACGGGTCCAAGGTGTATATCTACTAACAGGTACCGGAGAGTCCAGTAAATCTCTAGGACGGAGGTCGCTGCCGAGCACCGTTGTCGGTATAGAGCCAAACAATTGGTTCTCATGCAAAATGCAAACGAGAGCCACCGCGCCCCGGACTGTCGGCCGAATAGCCTTCGAGCTACGAAACTGCGGTTACCTGCCGCCACTCTCTAAACAAACGCATACCTACGACCTACTACACTTTTTACTTTTACCTATTTTAATTTTTTAAAAGGTTACAGCCACAACCTTCTTTTATGTCGCCTGACTAAATTGGGACGCTCCATTATTTATGGCTTTGTTCGCGCGACAGCGCTCTTTGCAGTCGATATAAATATGAACAAGAAGTAAGGGCTAATGAGATACCCGCATAGAGCCTCCCTTTATTTTCAGTAGCACAAAAAGGAAATGTCAATATTGCGTGTGGAACACTTGCGAGGCCTGGAGTGTTATTTATAGCGGCTCTACGGATCGCAACCATTCTTGCAATCCAGTATTAAATGTGATCTTCTTTACGAGTACTTAATCGTTACGGGCCTGGAGGTCCCGAATGTTTCGAGTAGGTAAGCGTTTTTTTTGTTGTCCCAAACACATTTTTTCAAATTTGAGATTTTTTATGTTAGTTCTACTCAGAATCACGAGCTCTTTCTATTCTAATAGGAGAAAAAAAGTGTCCCAAAATTTCCATACATTTTTCGATCTTTCCATTACGCGACCGCCATACAAAGTCTATGAAAAATGGTGACGGAATGGAAAAAAAAACCTTAGGACACTTTTTTCTCCTATTAGGATAGAAAGAGCTCGTGATTCTGAGTAGAAATAACATAAAAAATCCCAAATTTAAAAAAAAAGTGTTTGGGACAACAAAAAAAAAGCGGCCAAGTGCGAGTCGGACTCGCCCATGAAGGGTTCCGTATTTAGGCGATTTATGACGTATAAAAAAAAACTACTTACTAGATCTCGTTCAAACCAATTTTCGGTGGAAGTTTACATGGTAATGTACATCATTTATTTTTTTTAGTTTTATCATTCTCTTATTTTAGAAGTTACAGGGGGGGGGACATACATTTTACCACTTTGGAAGTGTCTCTCGCGCAAACTATTCAGTTTAGAAAAAAATGATATTAGAAACCTCAATATCATTTTTGAAGACCTATCCATAGATACCCCACACGTATGGGTTTGATGAAAAAAAATTTTTTGAGTTTCAGTTCGAAGTATGGGGAACCCCAAAAATTTATTGTTTTTTTTCTATTTTTGTGTGAAAATCTTAATGCGGTTCACATAATACATCTACTTACCAAGTTTGAAGAGTATAGTTCTTATAGTTTCGGAGAAAAGTGGCTGTGACATACGGACGGACAGACAGACGGACAGACGGACAGACAGACAGACAGATAGACATGACGAATCTATTAGGGTTCCGTTTTTTGCCATTTGGCTACGGAACCCTAAAAACGCCCACCTACTCGAAACATTTGGACAATTAAATTGGTAATGTTTGTGCCGGAGGCAGGCAATCTGAACTCACTTTTATTTCTTGTTTTCGGTTTCGGCGCGAATTTATATTTAATCAATTTGTAGATTTTGTAGGTTCAGGTGGTAATAATTTTTGAAGCAGAACTTCTCTTCTTTGTCTTTTGACTAAAAGTGATGTGTTTTATGTGCATTCTGTTGTATATTGTTATTGCAATCGATTACAACATGCAACAGTCATACACCAGCGAGAACAAGGCCCACTTTTCAAAATTATTGTTCCTAAGTACTAACTTAATCGAGAAGCTTTTTTTGAAACCTTAATTAAGATAATTAAGGCCCGTACCGAAAAGTTTTTTTACAGAGTCTGCATACCAGTAAAATACTAGATGGTAAAAGATTTTTTTTACTATATTCCTCAGTTTACATGTGTCATCTTGATGTATCGATTGGCATAATAATTTTACGTTAATTAAAATGCAGGACGAAAAAATAAAACGGAGAGAAACTGTTTTGCGAACATACCTTGAATATCCTAATTCAACTTTTGCAGTGGTTGGAAAGATGGTGAATGTAAGTCGTGCGACGGTGCGAAATATTGTTAATCGGTACGTAAAAGAATATAGAATCCAAGACAAAGCTCGAAGTGAACGCCCGGCGGGTCCTTCAAATAAAAAATTAGAAAAGAAAATAGTGTTACAAGAAAAAATTTAGTTTATCAGTGCGGGATGTGGCAAAACAATTGAAAACTAGTTCATCTTTGGTCCAGAGAGCCAAAGTCCGTCAAAATTTAAAGACTTATAAAAAAGTAAAAGCCCCAAAACAATCGGTAAAACAATACAATACCTAGTTCTGTTTTAAGGTCGCGAACATTGTACAAGCTTCTCTGCAACTTGGACGGAATATGCGTTCATAGTTCATACGGACGCTGACGTATGTGAAAAAAGATTTTACAACTTTGCCAGGTGACCAATTTTTTACAACCGAAAATAGGACGAATATAAGCGATCAGAAAAATGTATTTTTATGGAAAAGTTTGGCGAAAAATATTTAATCTGGCAAGCAATATGTTCCTGTGTAAAACGCACTGGGTCATTTATCACGCAAGGCACCATAAATGCAGATACAAAACCCTCAAATTGTCCCCAGCTATGACCCATCGAGCGGTATTGGGCATTAGTCAAAGCAGAGTTGCGTAAAAACTGTACTCCAGCAACACCAGAGACAGATTTTAAAAAGAAGTGGAAAAAACCGCCAACAAAGTCACTGAAACCCCTTGCAAAGTGCAAAACTTAATGGCAGGCTTGAAGAAAAAAATCCGCTTGTTCAGCCGCAAAAACCTCAAACCATAAAATGTATATTTATTGTAAATAGACATTATGTATCATATAACTAAAATTAAATATCCTTGCTGTTCATTGTAGTTTGATTGATATCATAAGTATACTCCGTAAAAAAACTTTTCGGTACAGGCCTTACCTGTAGAAAATGATGTGCTGCAAATCGATATTTGCAGATAAAAAAAATACAAAATGTGTTATACTATGCTAAAGCAACGTTTACTTACCCGGGCTGAGTCACCAAACGTGGGGAAACTCATCATACAATAACAAAACTTTTTTTTCAGGCTCACTGCTGGATGAATTGTTTTTAGGTCGGATACATTTGTCGTCAAAATAAATACCTATTAATATCATATTTAATAAAAAATATTAGGGATTTGATTGTGAACCCAAGCAAAACGATTTTTGTATATATGTCGCGCAATGTGTTGTGGAATGTGGACAAACATTACTTAACTCAGTAGGAATTAAACTGAAATATCTTTATGTGTCCGTTTATATGTCTTTATTATAAATAATATTTCTGGAAGTGAAAGTTCGTAGAAAGACATTTATTTTGTTATCCTTGCCAGTCTTGCCACTCTGCCTTTGTAATACTAAGTACATATTGCAGTGACATTTTTCAAGCGGTCTCTAGAATACAAAAATATTTTATTAGTGTAAGCTTCTTTATTATTGGGTAGTAATTGCGGCGAAGAAAACTTCTCAAAGCGAACAAGTTTTTCATTAAGGGTGACCGGACTCCTCTACGTGACGTCATTTTAGCTTAGTCGCTCACTGGTACGAACTTAAGTACCCAAGTGGCCATACTAATTGTATAGAAAAAGTGGATACTTATGTTAGGGAACCGACTGAACTCTCACGAGCAATGAAAACGGTTACTTTGTTCAAAATATTCCGAGAAAATAATCCGTTTTAAATGCTCTTGGTGTTATGTGGTTATAGTTTAGTCATGATCACGTTGTTAAAATTAATATCCTTAAGTGTTAATTATGTGTCGCTGCTGTCGGCGGCCGTCATGATTGTTAGTGAGAAGAAGCGTTTTGAATTAAGAAAGTGATTCTTATCGTAGAATACATACTGAACGTGATAAACCATTTATTATTTTTCAAAGTTCTTAAAGTTTCAAAAGTTCCTCTGTTAAATGACTGAAATCATCGGCCTTTTTCGAAAACTTCGACATCGGCACTTGAAATTCCTCGATTGATTGCTACAATAAATACCTATACCTTCTCGGTCCCTAGCCACTATCATCCAGCGTTCTGGCGTTCTTTCATCAGTCTGGTGACACCAGATCAGTGGCCAATCTTGAGTCAAATATAACCACATATTTACCTAGTCCTCCATTGGTCACATATCATCTATCAGTTAGAATAGTATGTAGTAGTAGTAGTAGTAGTAGTAGTAGTAGTAGTAGTAGTAGTAGTAGTAGTAGTAGTAGTAGTAGTAGTAGTAGTAGTAGTAATCACTTTATTGCACACAACACAGGTTTACATAATATTTACAGAAATAAAGGTAGAGTAGTTAGACATTAGACATATGTAAAATACAAAAAGATTTGTCTTCTATAGAGCAAGTCGTTCGAATATGCTTTTCAATGGATACTACCTACTACCCACTATTTTTGTCACTCTCAGGGGAATCAAAATGTATAGGGCCTATTCTCGTTGACCTAAAACTATGAAATTTGGTATAGGTAACCGTCAAACCAGTGCAGGGAAAAATCTAAAAACTACAAATTTGTATAAAAATATCAAGTTAAATTTGCACGGAACTATCGGTGGGCGAGTCCGACTCGCACTTGGCCGGTTTTTTAGGGTTCCGTACCCGAAGGGTAAAAACGGGACCCTATTACTAAGACTCCGTCCGTCCGTCCGTCCGTCTGTCACCAGGCTGTATCTCACGAACCGTGATAGCTAGACAGTTGAAATTTTCACAGATGATGTATTTCTGTTGCCGCTATAACAACAAATACTAAAAACAATAAAATAAAGATTTAGGTGGGGCTCCCATACAACATACGTGATTTTTGACCGAAGTTAAGCAACGTCGGGCGGGGTCAGTACTTGGATGGGTGACCGCTTTTTTGCTTGTTTTGCTCTATTTTTTGTTGCTGGTGCGGAACCCTCCGTGCGCGAGTCCGACTCGCACTTGGCCGGTTTTTTTTTGAGCGCGTCTAAGCTTAGCCCATAAGTACCTATACAATGTCCGTTCCGAAAAAAAATATCACATGCCTATTATCCTTTCCCGTATTTGGACAAAAATATATGTAACAGTGGCTATACGTTTTTGAAGCATAAAATTCCAAATGTCCCATTAAAACATAACTTATCCCTTTACATGGCTCAATTGCGACGAATAAATTTCCAGACATATGCTTCGATACCCCTCTTTATACGCGAATCTCATCATATCCAACGTAAAAAGATTTCCCGTAATTCCAGAGATGTACAAAATGGTTTTAAAAAAGCATTTAAATACAAAATGCAAAATACTTTTCAGATTTACTATTTCAAATGCAAAATACCAAATAGTTTTGCGTTTTGTATTTCAAATGCTAAATGCAAAATAGGTATTTTCAAAATACTTTTTCTAAATAAAATACCTTTTGACCAAATCTCGGATATATTTATGTATTTTAGGTATTTATCATGAGAAATAGAGACACAATGCCGAGCCGAACAAAAACGTCTAATAACATGGCACCTTATGCATGACATTTTGGTCATAATAACCGGTTTAGACTCTCGCGCGAGCCACGAGACGAGCCGCGAACCGCGCCACGAGACGCGAGTGTAAGCGGTGGGCTCGCGACTCGTCTCGTGGCTCGCAAGCTCGTCGAGCTAATATAATTTAAACACTAACGGCACGGCATAAGGTTTATAACCAATTGACAAGCCGAAGCCGAGTGTGTCGAGGCGAGCCACGAGACGCGCCGCGAGCCGAGCCGCGAGTCTAAATCTAAACGGCTATAAGGCGCAGGCGCGCACTCTGACCAAAGAAGAAAGAAAACCGGCCAAGTGCGAGTCGAACTCGCGCACGGAGGGTTCCGCACCATCAACAAAAAATAGAGCAAAACAAGCAAAAAAACGGTCACCCATCCAAGTACTGTCCCCGCCCGACGTTGCTTAACTTCGGTCAAAAATCACGTTTGTTGTATGGGAACTCATCATCTGTGAAAATTTCAACTGTCTGCCTGGTGACAGACGGACAGACGGACGGACGGACAGCGGAGTCTTAGTAATAGGGTCCCGTTTTTACCCTTTGGGTACGGAACCCTAAAAAGGGCGCGCATGGCTAGCAGGCGCCTCTATCGGTCAAATTCGGCAATACAAGCGTCATTCGTTCATTTCATTTTGTTTGACTGGTAATGTTGGCTAAACTTAATCGCAAAGTATTTTGCATTTTGAAATGAATATTAAAAATGCAAAATACATCTCGAAAAGTATTTCAAATAAAATACAAAATGTTTTTTACTAAAAGGCATTTAAATGCAAAATACAAAATAGGTATTTTGCATAAATAAGTATTTCAAATAAATCGCATCTCTGCGTAATTCTATGTAATAACAGTATCTTGTTATTACGTTATTATATGAAATTGGGACTCGGAGAGGTGATTCAGTCTGAGACGGGTGAAGACTTCCCGCTGAGCTTAAAATAGGTGAACAGAAAGTCCTAATCAATCATCAATCAAACACGGTCAATGTTTTAGGATTCGGTACCTCAAAAGGAAAAAAACGGAAACCTTATAGGATCACTTTGTTGTCCGTCCGTCCGTCCGTCTCTCTGTCAAGACACTCAAGACCCTTTATCTCGGAAACGCGTAAAGCTATCGAGTTGACATTAAAACCATATACTCGTATCAATATCCTACGAACGGCGTCAGTTACTCAAGTCTTATGACTTACATTGAAATGCCGAATAGGTGCTACCTCAATACTACTTTCCTTTCTGTGGCAGGAAATCTATATATTTACCTAGGTACTAATATGTTAAATTGATGACAACATCGATCAATCCCGGCGGTCCGGACTCGACGTAAAACATTATCGTGAGGCGTCGGTCCATCACGACTAGTGGCGTTGATGAATCCCGTAATATTCTTTTTACAGCAGATACGGTAGTGTTAATCAACTTTTTTGCAAGTGACAGAAATATTGATCTGATTTTTTATTAGATAGAACGTTATAAGTAGCAAATCAGTCCATGTGTCTGATATTAGTAGAATTTCGGTATAAAAAAAAAACCGGCCAAGTGCGAGTCGGACTCGCGCACGGAGGGTTCCGCACCATCAACAAAAAATAGAGCAAAAAAATCGTGTTTGTTGTATGGGAGCCCCCCTTAAATATTTATTATATTTTATTTTTAGTATTTGTTGTTATAGCGGCAACCGAGATACATCATTTGTGAAAATTTCAACTGTCTAGCTATCGCGGTTCATGAGATACAGCCTGGTGACAGACGGACGGACGGACGGACGGACGGACGGATGGACGGACGGATGGACGGACGGATGGACGGACGGACGGACAGCGAAGTCTTAGTAATAGGGTCCCGTTTTTTACCCTTTGGGTACGGAACCCTAAAAACAGCCTTTATGTCAGTTGTTGACCCACTGGTATAAGTAGGTATAGGCAGCTGGAATTTTATAATGATTTAATGTTAAAGCTATAAGTATGTAGGCTAATTCGCCAGTAACTGACCACCGGCCAATAACTAGCCACCTTATACTAAAATAAATTCTGTTTATAGGTGAATAAAATTCATTTTTAGTTTAGCGTGGCCAGTTACTATTAACAGGTGGCTAGTTACTGGCAAATTACCCTAGGTAATTATTACGCTAGCGTATTAAACTGTCATTTTTTATGAACACGAGAAACATAAAAAATGACGAAACGAAAAAAATTACTTGAAGTAAGTATTCACTCGATGTTATGTAGGCAATGAAACTCAAAATAGATAATTAGGTATTTTGTCCTTTGAAGCCTTGAGCTTCGCAAAATATTTACTAAAATTGGCGAGAATAATGTGTGATGGAGTGATTAAATAAGCGTAACCTCCTCGTTTTCGTATGACGTTTGAAAAACTCCTAGCTACGTTATTGTCAAACAAGATAAGAAAGTTAGTTATATTTCCTTACCTTAGGAAAATTCTGATCTTTCAAATGTTTTGCTGATGAATGAAATATGTTCTCAGACAATTTTCCCCTTGAAAAGGCGGCCTCTGTCGAGTAAATGTTTGCTATCTTACATATTCCT
This sequence comes from Cydia amplana, assembly GCF_948474715.1. Taxonomy (NCBI): domain Eukaryota; kingdom Metazoa; phylum Arthropoda; class Insecta; order Lepidoptera; family Tortricidae; genus Cydia; species Cydia amplana. The sequence goes on along the minus strand of NC_086077.1, from coordinate 7,898,805 downwards.
CCGCTGAGCCTTTCTAACGAATGAGTGCTTGCTCGTTTGCCAAAGAAACGTAAATGAGACCTTTAAAACGAGCTCTGTGTGTCACTCAGAACTTGGACTCAGTTTCTTTGCAATGCGCGGGCGACTATAAATACTTAATGAGGCAATCAGCATTTGCTTAAAAATGATCTGCGTGCACGGAAATATCGTTGCTCTGGTGGTTTTAAACGGCTTTTTGTTTTCGGTTGTTCGTGTGTTCATGTGATCGTGTACGAGTACATATAGCTATTTTATCGTTCTTTATAATTTAAGATATTTACTAGTATTTGTTTACCTGTCTTCAACGTCATTGTAGCTAATTCTTAAAGGAAGTATATGGAATACTATGGAGCTGGCAAGTGGAGAGGGGCCAGATGACCGGTTGTATGTATTTGGCATGAATCTTTAAAGAAATCCCTTGACATCGGTGAAAGTCGTGCCCCGTGTGTCTGTGAAAATAGGGCATCATATTGAATTGAATTGAATTGAAAAAATATAAATATACAATTATAGCAGCAGCTCAAAATGAAATTACGATAATTGTTTTTCACACCTATTCAGAAAAGAGCTTTTTCTTCCCTGCTAGGAGGGATCAAAGTGACACTTTTCCTCACTGCTAGGAGGGATCAAAGTAACACTTTTCTATTCGAGCACACTATTTTTACATTTTTTTGCACTTTTTTTAGCTTAAATAATCTGTTTAAGCATCAGATTGTGTCAACACTAAGATTTTTTTATTTTCCTCATAGTTGATGTGAAAAGCACTATGTGTCACACGGTATCAAAATTATTTCGTCTTGGGCGTTAACACTTGAATCCCTCATTACGCTTAAAATATTCTACTTTAGAATCCCTCACTACGTTCGGGATTCAATGTACGCCCTTGACGGAATTATATCACTTTGATCTCTTGTAACACAAAACTACTATTAATGCCTTACGCATAACGTTGGAGCACGTTGTCAGCGTTGTACGCTTGGCGCTCAAAGGGTTAAGAATAGGGTGTTGAATATTGATAGCGCTGCGGGAAAGGCTACCGGCACACTATGACTCAGATCAACTACGGTAATGTACGCCGGACCAGGTAATGGAACCAACAGAACGATGAGTTACACTCGCAATTTACCTGAATAATGAAGCGTCATGGTTGTTATTCTCATCGCTTACTGGATTCAGTAGTTGGTACATATATACCTACCGATTGGGACATTTAAGGATACGTATCCAATTTACTTTTCTCAAACATGCAATGAAATATTGATATTATGTTCCTTATAATAGGCTGCGAAGTATAACGTTTCAGGTGCGGCTAGGACAAGAGGTCGTTAATGGAATTTCATACAAATCTTGCAGGCCTAGGCCGGCAAAGTCCACTTTTTTAATTTTCATTTCACAGTTATTTGTGACACAGCATCGAGGCATTCATCCATTAAAAAAAACTAGAGGCAGTATTTGCTTTATGGTTCGTAATGACACTCTGCCACTACGCCTATAAAAAAAAACAAAAAACAATGTTTGCTATAATTTGCAGTTTTATTAGTATAAAATCAACATGAACATAATAAATAATACATTATTAACCAAATTCTAGAATTTAAAATTACAAATTTAACTACACAAATAAAAACATTTAAAATATTTCATCTAAACGTTAGCGGTAAAAAGGTCTATTCAAACACGCGTAGTTATTTTTTTAAATTGTTATGGAGGCAAAATTGAAAAATTTTCATTCTGTATTTCTGTTTTATTGGATTTATGATGCGTTGTTGATTTTTTTTACTTTAATATGAGTTCCGACGAAATAATGAAATTAATATTAATTGTAATCGTAGGAGTTGGAATTGGCAGCGTAAGCAGAATTGATTTTAAATAACTTGCTGCCTCTGCCACCAAGTCAAAGACGAAGTATGTATATCGTTGCTTATGGCAATTTTATTATTTGAGAAACTAAGAAAAATGCTTACAGTTTATTAGAAACAGTTTTGTGGCATATTTTAAAGAAATGAAAATAACTACAAAATCGCCAACACTGTGGAAATTATACTGATTTACTCCACGAATAAAACAACGATGTATGTGAAACATGATATCAACATGAAAGACTATGTAAACTTATGTGACGAAAACGACAGTCAGACGGACAGAAGGCGAAAAAATCAAAGATCATGAAAATATACGGGTAGTAAAAAAAAATACACGACTCCTGTAAAACATACGCGTGATAAAGATATAGGTACGTGTTAGTTATATTTTGGGTGTAGTTTACTTTTAGTTTGTCTATAAATAAAACTTGGGTTTCGTGGATTTTTTATTTTATTTATTTCATTGCATGTTTGAGAAAAGCACTATACATACCTCGGCGGGAAATATGGGGTTGCCCGTCTCAGACCTATTCGGCCTCGCTTCGGTCGGCCGTCTATATGTCTTCGGCCGGCAACCCCCACTGCCAATGCAGACGATGTGGTAAGAAAATTCGCTACTAGTTGAGAGTGTTCTAGTTGCGTTCGTGCCATTATGTGCACTTCAGGTGGATGCCTGCAACAGACCAATTTTTGACCAACAGCTGTTGCCGAATCCTACAACAGAACAGACGAGTCTCAGTCTTAAACATGTTTTTCTGTAGTACTCTACAAACATTTTTTATACATAGTCTACGTTACATTTAAGGTAAAGGGCCCCTGTTTCGGCAGGTTAAGGCTCTTGAGAGTTTGTATATTAATAAGCATTTTTTTTTTAATATTACTAAAAATATCAATATCTTGAAAGCTTTTGAGTAAGTTATATTTGTTCTTTGTTAATAATTTAATGTACAAACTATAGGGTTTTAGTTGAAACTTTTTTTTATATGAATTTTTTCGTGAACCTCTTATTTGGCTCCCATTTCGTGATACAAATTTAGCTCAGCTCCTAAGTTCGTGAATTCGTGTCCCCTGTTTCGGAATAAAGCTTTCTTAGAGTAATTGGTGATCATTTGCTGATAATCATTTAAATTATTTAACGGTCTTACCTACTTACGAATTGTAAGGTCAAATTAATAATAATATTAAAAAAAAAATGTTAAATATTGAGAGCTAGCTTAAAATGTTTGTACTCGTCGTCTTTAATAGTTATATATGGGTACTTTATTACTTGATTAAAAGCCGAACTATATAAATAAAAAAAAATAAAAAAATTCTAAAACTAAAAAAAATAAAATAAAAAAAATAGAAAAAAAATTAACTATCTTATACGTTAAATATACTTGGTCAACCAGATCTTGACAGTAGAAAAAGGCGGCAAATTTGAAAAATGTAGGCGCGAAGGGATATCGTCCCATAGAAAATTTGAATTTCGCGCCTTTTTTTACTGACAAGATTTGGTTGACCAGCTATATAAACATACACAAAAACAAATCAAATAAATTGAATTATAAATAAAATTGTGCTAGTAGTTAATATGAGAATATACGTGGAATACACCTTAAAAATTTAAACTCGGGTCACATTCAAACTCGTTTTATGAGAGTTCTAGTGAAAAAAACATATACCGAATTTCGCTCATACGAAACTTCATGAAATACATTAATTGTTTTCTAATTTATTTTTTTATTTATCTTCGTTGTTCTATTTAACAACAAGCACTCAAAATGTATCTAGAAAAACCTTGATTCGTTAGTGGCACGAAATAGGAGACACACGAAAAATAAAATGACCGCTATTTCGTGAGTCGATTTATTGCAATTTTAAGGTATTTCTATGCATATATTCAATATTTTTTCTTATCAAATCAATTACTAAGGAACCCACAGAAACACTCCCAAAAACTTTTATTGGAATGGGTTTAGCTTTTCCTTCCTATAAGCTTAACAAGTAAGAGCGCGCACCTTACGCCTAAAAAAAGTGCACGCATATAACACAGCTGTTCGCGGCCGTCTGACAGTTTCGACCGTCGTATTACTCTCAGTTTAATCACTAAAATATTGGTTATTATTTTATTGAAGAGATTAAATAATACAGATTTTTTTCATATGTATAATTTAAATAAACAATACTTAAATTCCTTATTATTTGCGCCAGAAAAAAAACTAACGAAATAACGTACTAACACGAACTTGGGGCCCTTTACCTTACTTTGATTCATTTGATTGATTTCTGGTGCACCAGGGCGACTGCACTGTAATTATAACTGATACTTATAAATAAGTACCTATAGCAAAACATTAAGTCGTCCGTCTTTCAGTCATGTTTGAGTCAACGACTCACAATAGGTACGTCTTTATATCAAATTGATTTTTAAGTGGATGGTATAGAAAACAAAGACTACCGACCAGTGAACCTAGCTGCAGTAAGTATCATATTTAGGTACGTATTTCTTTGGGCGCATAAAACGCACTACTAATGAATATAAAAGTTAAATGAAACTGGATGCCATTCCCACGTATACCGCAGGTAATTAATATACAAGCCAGTGAAATTAGTAACATTGTTAGTAGCAGGTGCAGTGAAATTTATTGGCTTTTACCAGATTCGTTGTAACAATTTTTAGCACACCAAAGTAGCGCTGTATTTTGTTACTTATTTTTGAACCTATATTTTATGCAGTAGGACACAAGGTTGTTAATACAAATATATTAATGGGTATTTACAGACCGCTACAGTAAATAGGACGACAATGCAGAGCCTGAGGATAGACCGGTATATCAATTTCAAGAGATGCACACTACTCCAGAATTTACGAGTATTAATGACTCGTTAATTATTAATAACGAGCGAAAAATACGATAATTATATTAATTACGCTGTATTTTGTTCATCATTAATAAGTATTTTTTCATCATACTTGCTCGTAAAAGATTTTATTTCCTGCAGGTGTTCCAAAAGACCTGTATTGTTCCCGCGGGAGTTATGGATTCTTATAAATCCCAAGGGAGTTTTGGTTAGTTACTTCTACTCGTCGATTTTAATTGTGGAATTAAGTCTTCGAATACCAAACTTAGCCATATACTTTTCACTATGTGCTCCCGCGCGACTTAACTATTATATTCATTATAGGTCAGCCATGCGCATGTGATACCCTTGAAATAGGTAGCAATATCCATGCCTAAGGTAAAATCAATTATTGATGCATCCCGAATCATTCGAATTGAACCGTCACATCAACTAGGTGCGTCAAAAATGTTTCCCTACTAAATTATTTTTTTGAGATTCCTTAGTCGATACAAGTTTTTAAAAGGTAGAAAACAACACAGTAATGCATTTTCATACGACTTCCCGTCTGCTAAAATATGCTACAAGAATGTTTTTTTTCTCTTGGTTTGTTCTTCATTATGAAACTTTCCGCGCTTACTATTTTTGCTACAATAAGGTGAATATTTCCGAGTAGGGTTTGCAATCCGGATGTGAAATGTATGAAATTATCCGGATCTGGCTCCGCGGATATTCCCATACATTTCGGATCCGTCGTGCAAACCCTATTTCCGAGCATATAGGAAAACACTTGTTTAACCACTGTGCACTTGTTTACATATTTTGTTTCGTGGCTGAAACTTAACAGGCGATTAGCGTAAAATGACAGTAACAATAATTCAATGTCGATAAAAATAAGTACATAATATTTGAGAACCTACCTAGTCACCTAGGCCTAGGTAATAAATACAATACATTACAAGTCTTACAACAGTTTATCAATATCAGCATCATCCAAAATCAAAAGGTCAGAATGGCAGTTCTTACGATCTTCACTGCAGTAGACTGTGATATCATATTCTTAGATCGTTCCAGAAAAAAATCGTGATACGGCGAGACGGATATATCCCCTACATGGGCCATCGCGTCTCCCCCGACGCCTAGATTACCTTGAACCGTATTTTGAAACGAATATTCATTACTAATATTTTTCTAGTGCAACGTAAGCATCTGTTTGTCGTGGTCGCTCACATGTGTTTGCGCTCTAGAGTGAGCTAGAGCACGAAAGCAATATGTTTTTGATATCGTTTGGATAAGTCGAGTACACATTTGAGAATAAAGCCTCAACGGGAGCTCTTACTGTTCGTACATTTAACGGGAGCACCATTTAAAACTTTTCCACAATGATCGTTAACGCTAACGGTAACTAACGACCAATTAAGTTGTGTGACAGGAAAATCTCTTAATTGAAATATAATAACACTTGTAATTGCTGTTCCAGACGAGGTCGATGGTATTTTGTTAACTGATTCTTTTACTTAGATATCTTTCTAGCGCTAAATTAAAATGGAGAGCTTATAACATGTATCAGAGATAGCTGAGCTTATAATGCATTTTTAGCATATAACATTGGGCATCAAAACAGTCCGCGAAAGTGTATAAAGCATAGAAGTGTGTTTTGAATGTTTCATAAACAATTTAAAAAAATGTAGGATGAGCAATCACTAGAGATGAGTAAGGTAGTAGCGGTGTGAGATTGCGCTCCCATTGATGCGTGCTTTTCCGTTGGCCTTGCTATTGGTGGATTTTTCTTCGCACGTCAGCGGTTTTTTCAGCTCTGGTGGATGCTAACTCGTATGGCATACGAGTTTAGCTCTATATATATCAATACTTCATTATTTTTTGGAATATTCCGCCTCTATACGAACGATATTTTAAGGTATAAATTACATAATACCGAGTTTGCCAATGCTTAACATATTATTGCTATTTAGAAATATCTGCAATTTAACCTGCAGTTACCATTATCAATTTATGGCAATAACGTTTACACAATCAATCTCAGCGTAGAACAAAACTTTTGTTTACGCCGAATAAATAAACTGACGTCGATTCAATTACCCACGTTATCAGGACAAGCCAGCAGCGCCGATTGAATAACAATGTTTGCATTGATTGCCGGATGTAAGGAGACGAGCCAAATGGTTTTCCTCTTTTATATAGGGAGACAGCAAATTGTTCTTGACATTTTGTTAAGTCTGTCTTGCGAAGGTAGATGTGCGGAAAATTAAGAAATTAAAGATAACTCACGTGATTCGTAGTAAGCAAAGAGTTATTGAGCCATAATGGATGTATAAGAACATAACATGGCCCCTAGTGTAACAGCTGAAATAGGTGGCGATTTATTGTGATCACTGAAATTAAAAACCAAAGTAATCCTATAATGGGTACCTACATAAACCCGGCTGTCAAATTTGTAGCGCTAATTCATTCAGACGGGTGTCGTTACGCCCTTCCGTTGACTGCGACCTTGGTCCGGTCCGATGTCTACCCGATCGTATGGAAGGTGGTCCACCGTACGTCCGTTAATGACGCAGCTATAAGTGAGAGCGAGAAAGAGATATTTTGACCGGACCAAGGCTTTACCGGGCAAGGTTACAGCTTGTAGGTAAGAATTATTGTACAGTTTGTCGTTTGTGCCCAAATAAAGATTAAAACGCGTATACAATTTTTTTCACTTCATTGCAATTGATTAAGTAAGTTGAAGAAATGTATAGGTACATTACATATAAATGAATTCAACTGTACAATTGAACTTGTTTTCTAGTGTAGATGAACTTAGCGCGGCAAAATTAGCAACCTACTCGAAAATAGGCTGCGTGGAATCGAGATTGAATGCGCCCATAACAGGGAGGATGCTGACAAAGGACTGTGTAAGTACATTATACATATATTTAAAAGTAAATTGTGTTGAACGTGAATCAAGGAAATTGGAACGTTGTACCTGACCTCTTTAAAAAAGTGAAAAGTAAATGCCTATTTCGGTGATTCTTAAGATACACCACGCACAACAGTTATTCCTATCGCTTACCACAGACAAACCGGTTATAGAGATTATAATAATCCTATAAATCGAATATATGTTCCTAAATTATGTATATCAATAGATAAATGTAACATCTATATAAACATATCGTCGCCAACTAACCATTGTACAAGCTTTGCTTAGTTTGGGGCTGGATTGATCTGTGTAAAATTATATCTATTTTCGTTGTATTATTTAGATAATTATCTAATATAGTAATTTTATAAGGGTTCCGTAGTCAACTAGGAATCCTTATAGTTTTGCCACGTCCGTTTGCTCCGTGAAATAATTACACAGTGAAACTTGCAATTAATTACATTCACATAAATGTGACACCGTTGTTCCATTGTTTAAATTAAAGAGGAGGAGGAAGAAAACAGGACAAAAGAAAACATTTTCCAGCCGCTGCATACATCAAGCACTAGGTAGGTACTCTTGTGGACGTGGGGCTCCCGCGGCATAAAGACACTAAATATGATGATACTTAACATACAATAGACCACTCCGCCTTAAGTTGGATGAGGTTCATTGTTGTACTCGGTTCATTCTTCTTCGTTTCGCGGTTTTTTTGGTTAGAACTTTGTGCGTTACTGTAATAAGTAATGTAAGATATTATACCATTTATTGGTCCAACAAGAACGCAAAATTAGAGTCCCGAGCAGGCGAAATATTCTATAGCAGAATCCCTTTTTAACAAGCTTTTATTAGGTCGACCTGTATGTAACTATGTAGTGGAATCTAAGGTAACTAATTTAACCATCTTCTAAGGATCGTAGCGTCATGAAAATTGGCAGCCGTATGTAGTTCTGATGACAATACAATAATATGGTACTGTCGAACTGATCTGATGATGGAGACAGGAGGTGGCCATAGGAACTCTCGACCTGTATGCAGGGCCGGATTAAGCATGTCGGGGCCCCTAGGCAGTGCAATGCTCGGGGCCCCCTTACAGTAAATTCTACATACACAATGTTCAGTTGTTCAGTACAAGGATGTGAGTTTGCGATTTTAATTTCAACCTTCAGGTGTCAGTTGAGGCATTCGAACATGCCGAGCGATGTCGTTTTTGCTCTTATTGCGTGGACATACAGCTTTTTTCTATCAGTTTTGGCCGATTCCTTTTTGCGTCAAGTGTGGGGTGAGCCCTTTTTTTTCTCAATAGGTAGTTAAATATTTTGCCAGGCTGAACAGCGATTGTCCGACCATAAGACCATACGCCGAGCCACATGATTAAAATTAACCTAATAATTTAGACTTTCCATTTTTAAATGACACTTCATTCACCAGTCAAGGTAGCATGTAGGTACAGAGTCAACCTGAAAAGCAGCAAAAAACGCGAGCGCAGCGAGCGCGAAATTTTTTGTGAAAGCGTGTTAAAAAGGCCGGGCCGGGCCTAAAAATTCGAAGTTCCCCAGTGAGGTGTGCTTTCATGCGAGGTCAAAGCCGTGTTTCAGGATAAGCTCAGCTAGAGCACAGACGCCAACCAATGTCCATTGTATTAAAAAGCGAGGCCGCAGGCCGAGCTTGGCGCAGCGAGGCCAAAGGCTAAGCTGAAGAAGAGGAAATTTGGAAGACAAACTATTAAAAAGCGAGGCCAAAGGCTAAGCTGAAGAAGAGGAAATTTGGAAGACAAACCAAAAATTAAGGTAAAAAGTGAGGCTGAAGGCCGAGGTCAGCAATCTCCACTTTACACTGACTTTCCATTGATGAGGTTTTAGGCCCTCGAGAGCCTGAAATTCGAGCTCGACATTACAGACTTTAAAAGCTATAAAATAACATAATTTAGGTTCGTAATCATCTGTGTCTGAGAAACTGATATTGGACATTAGGTATGAGTAGGTACCTAGGTACCTACCATAATTTTTTTTATGAATTTTGGCTATTTGGAACAAATATTTTTTTTACGAGCTCGGGGCCGCCGGGGCCCCCTAGCCGAGGCGGGGCCCATAGGCAGTTGCCTACTCTGCCTTAGGGTTAATCCGGCCCTGCCTGTATGTAACTATGTAATGGAATCTAAGGTAACTAATTTAACCATCTTCCAAGGATCGTAGCGTCATGAAAATTGGCAGCTGTATGTAGTTCTGATGACAATACAATAATATGGTACTGTCGAACTGATCTGATGATGGAGACAGGAGGTGGCCATAGGAACTCTTGTGATGAAACAACGCAACCTATTTGTGTTAGGGGTTTTTAGAATTGTCTCGATGAGTATTAGTTGTCTGTCGTAAGAAAAGTACAGTCAGCGATAAAAGCTTGTACCAAAAATGAAATTTTTGCCAAAAAGTTATTTAATTTAGAATCACAATTTCAGCGCCGTTTTCTAGAAACAAATATTGTACAAAAGTGTTAATTCAGATTGAAGAACATTGCTGTTTCAGCGTATTGCTACTCCATTCGTGACAGCAGGAACCGTTTAATGTCAATTTCTTTGATAAATTAATTTGTTGATGTTGCCGCCATCCTCCGTCGCCCATTTAATCAAGGAGAATGACAGTGACATCGCTCGTTTCTAGGGATTGCAGAACCGGTACTGTTTACCGGGATTTTCGGTACCGGGCAAAAATGGAACCGGGATTTCCCGGTATTTTCGGTACTTTCGGGACTGCCTTCAAAAATTAGTTTTCACATCAATTTTCAGTAAAAAAAAGCGGCCAAGTGCGAGTCGGACTCGCCCATGAAGGGTTCCGTATTTAGGCGATTTATGACGTATTAAAAAGAAACTACTTACTAGATCTCGTTCAAACCAATTTTCAGTGGAAGTTTACATGGTAATGTACATCGTATATTTTTTTTAGTTTTATCATTCTCTTATTTTAGAAGTTACAGGGGGGGGGGGGACACACATTTTACCACTTTGGAAGTGTCTCTCGCGCAAACTATTCAGTTTAGAAAAAAATGATATTAGAAACCTCAATATCATTTTGGAAGACCTATCCATAGATACCCCACACGTATGGGTTTGATGAAAAAAAAATTTTTGAGTTTCAGTTCGAAGTATGGGGAACCCCAAAAAATTAGTTTTTTTTTCTATTTTTGTGTGAAAATCTTAATGCAGTTCACAGAATATATCTACTTACCAAGTTTCAACAGTATAGTTCTTATAGTTTCGGAGAAAAGTGGCTGTGACATATGGACGGACAGACAGACGGACAGACGGACAGACAGACAGACAGACAGATAGATATGACGAATCTGTAAGGGTTCCGTTTTTTGCCATTTGGCTACGGAACCCTAAAAAGCGTAAAACGACCACGAATCTTTCTTAAAACAATAAAAAAGTAGCACACTTCTTTTGTACCATGATATTTTTACTATCTTTGTTGATTGGCAAAAACTGAATTGTGGCTCAGTAATATCATCATTTTTTTTAAATATGTAAGACGTTTTGTGAAAAAGGATAAAAAAAATTGATAATTTTCGCATGCGTTCAAAATGGGCTGTGGACCTTCGAACATATAATAACAGAACTATCAATACGACAAATCCAGAAATTATTCAGCCAGAATTATTAATTCATTTCAAATATCATTATCATATGTGAGTTTCTTATACCGTGTTTGAATTTGAATTAAAAGTAGTATTTTATTAATTACAAAATTGTCTCTATTTTTGCTTCTAGTTAGTATACAAACATGAAATAACTAATTGTTCGTATAAAATTATTTATCGTACAAACATTTATGCCCTTAAAGTATCAAATTACGCAATTTTATATTGTCGGCATTGTCAAACCCATTGACTTTTTTTTAAATTTATTTTAATGTAGTGGTCAGCCGTAAAAGTATTACCATCAGCCTTAGATTGATAAAATATATTTATTTTCTTTATAAAACATGGTATTTCATGCTAAGTAACAGAAAGCAGTCAAATATTGTACCGGAAATTTTAGTCCCGAAAATCCCGGGAGTACCGGGACTTTAATTTTGAAATCCCGGTTCTTTGCTTGGCTCTAAATCCCGGGAATTCCCGGTACTTTCGGTACCGGTATTTCCCGGGGGCAAACCCTACTCGTTTCCTGCTGCTACTGCAGTGCTGTACGTCAAAGCTTTTACAACCGGAATATGAACCTTAACCTTTTGGCCGCCGGACCTAGTCCGCAAAGACGCTCACTCACACGCCAGAGTAAATTTTAAGTAAACAACTAATAAAAAGTTTAGGGATTGCAAATAGTGATATCGATATTTACAATTTATGGTAAAAATCTTCTCAATTTGGCTTTGTTCTTACCCAACTTTAATTTATTTCGAAAATGCCAAAAATTTACATATTTTTTACACACGACAATGTTAAAAATAAAGGTCTTTATCATTAAAAACAACCACTAAACAATATCGATTCATGACGTAATATCACTGCACTAGGCTGTACGAGAAGTCTTTTATACATGCCAACGGCGCGCATGGACTGGCCGCAGTGCAGACCGACAAGGACTGTTTCCGCGCGGATTAAGTAATAATAGTCTCTACGTCAACGGCGTAAGCGCTCGTCGGTACGTAAACTTCATAAGCGTAACGTTAGAGCCGCGCATAGTGTGTCGATAATATAAATGTACCGGAACTGCATTGGGGAAAATTACACGTGGGTTGAATTGTCAATGAGTGAAGAACAAGAATATTTATTCAGTCATTTATTAATGTAATAGTTTGAAAAACAATTTAATAGTAGCATACGTAGCTTTACTTTATATCCTAACTCCTTATCAACGAACAATTCGGAGTTTTTTTACTTTCCATTCTAACTTCTTATCAAAAAATAATCAGCTGTCCTTTTTCGGTTTGGTTCCTGTGTTTTTCGGTTCGAGTGAACAAAGAAAATTTTAAGGGTTATAAACCGTCACATAATAAACGCTCGGCGCGCGGCGCGTCCTTTGTTCCTACGTGTGATTTAAAACAGTGTGGTATTTTTATACACTTGAACACGTGTGCGTGACTAAAAATATGCATGTGAAAATTGTAATCATCTTTAATTTAAAATGACTCACTGCAGGGGTATCACTCCCCACTACACTATCATGTCAAAATTAATCATTTGTTCTGCAATTAGACCACAAGGACAGATTTACTTGTCTGACTCTAATATCTACAGCTGAAGAATCTCCCTGAACTTCAGCTATAGTTATGCCTGTCTCTCTCTCGTTTTACGTAATCTAGTTACTAGTTACCACCAATTGGCATTTAACAAGTGTTCAAATGCTTAAATAAAACGAGATTTACGATTTGATATTTATTTTGAATATTCTCATATCGAGTTAACATTCGCATCCCTAGCAGTCTTGTATACAAGACAACGGCGACGAGGAACATGAAAAACGTTGAAAACTGGAGCAAATTTTTTGATAGCCTTATTATAAAAGAATGGATTTACATATAATGGCTGCTTTAAATGCATTTTTTTAAACAAAGACCTAAAACATTAAAAAGAGTGTAAAAAAATTACAATTGATATTTTTTTCACATTTACCGAGCGGTTGAATTTGTGTCTTGTATACAAGACAGCGGCGCCAGTGTACCGTTCTATCGTTGTCTTGTATACATGCCAACGGCGCTCAAAGGGTTAACTCTGCCGGAATAGGATTTGCCAGTTTTACGTTAAACATAGTAAACGGGCGTTGCGTAATCTTCTTTATATCCCATAATACTTGGCTTGCAACCTCCTATTTCTCGTCCTTTGCTCCAAATTACTATTACTAATTATACGCAACCTTAACCTTTTGGACGCCAATGACCGATATATCCGCACGGTAGATTCAACGCCAAAGACCGATTAATCGGTCACAGACTACAGAGCAACATCAACCTACGTGCATATACATCAAGTTCAACTTCAGTTTTGACACTTCAATGATGTGGCGTCAGAGTGACAGCTTTTGTGTTTGACACGGCGTGGAAAAGGTTATCTCCCGGGAATACTCCAAAAAAGTTGTAATTTTGAAAAGAAGAAGATAAATTGTTGAGGTCTTGAACGAATTCGATAGTCGTATCATCTATAATTTAAACTTGACCCACGGAGAAGATAAAGGTTGAAATAAAATATTGGAAATCCCGCTTTAGTATGTCTGTTCGTAGTGTTCGTACCTAGTTACAATGCCAATGTTTCAGACAAGCTCAGACAGAGAGAACTATAAGATTTAATTGTATTAAAACTTGCGAAGAGCCCACCTGTCAATTCGTGTTAGTCGTTTTGTGCGAAAGTTTATTTTCTTTTGAAATAAATTTGAAGTTGCTTTGCCAGATTGATACTGAAATTAATTTGTTAACTTGATTTGAAGCATCTGGTTGGCCATTATCACGCCATTATCTTATACCTTTAAACGAGGAATTCTTATACATATAGGTATATATGTATATTTCGGGAATCTCAGAAACGGCTCTAACGATTTTGATGAAATTTGCTATATGGGGGTTTTTGAGGACGAAAAATCGATCTTTCTCGGTTTTGTCTTTGTAAAAACGCGTATTTTTGAGTTTTTTATAAATGTTTTCCCAGATATTTTTATAATTATGAGACTGGTTTATCTACTCATATGATCCATTCTAATGATCCTGTAATTAAATTCACTCACCTGATGCTATGCTAATGTGTCTATGTAGCCACTTACCTGCACAACCAGTAGGTACGGGTGTAGACGCGATGGAGCGGTGAACTGCATAATGATCCGCAAATCCTCTCAAATTAGGATAATCGGACGTGTTGTTGGTAGACGGAATTATACGAACAAAGGTATTGGTTAACTATAAACACGTACATGTAGTTACGAGTGCGATGGTGTTTGAAAATTATTCATTTCTGTTTCCTTGTAGGCATCAAAGATAGATCACAATACAACTACTTAAATGGTAAAAAAATAGTTTTTGTTAAACAAGTTAAAAGTGCCTTAGAGATTTTTCACTAGAATTCATTATTTTAACTTTATATCCATTCACGGTGATTATTTTTATAGAGGCAGATTCTGATTCAACAATTTGTTACGGGTTTACTCTTGTTTTGATACGCACTTAACGATCGCTAACGCTAATTGGTGAGCGCGAAATGCAATTAGATTAGAGCAGTGTCAATAGTCATCTCACGTTCGGAAATATGTTAAATAAAAAACTGCCTCTTAAGATTCTTGGAATAAATGTACGGTGTATGTAAAACTATACCATTCCTAACTACTAGTGTAAGTACATATATGTAGAATGAAATAATTAGAAAATAATGTTATCAGCCTGGAGGAACGAAAGGCGAATAGAACATTGAAGGCACGTTTTTAATGTTCGTACACTTTTAATGTCATACGTTCATACTCTGAACTCTGGGTCTTTTCATTCCATTTCCAAGCAGCCCCGGCCACGATCTTGATTGTGCTACTGTAAATAGCCATGTCTCAGTTTCGTCTTAATCCGTCTTGGCTGAAATATTACCTACAACTTGATATTTGGTGGTTCTCGTTTTCGAGCAAACCTCTGTTATACCCACAGAACAACCTCTTTAATATGTTCTGTGGTTATACCTAACCTTTATCTTCGTCAATTGGCTTGTTTCTTTCTGATTTGTAAGGAGTGGCCAATTACTATATACTAGCCAATAACTATTACCAATTTCGGATTACTCCAGCAGTTTCTATAACAGCAACATACATTTCTATAACTACAGATTTTTACAAAAATACAGGAGTTACAAAGTTATAGCAATAAGTGCCACATTCACGCGTATAAATGTGAGTTTTTAATTTCGCTTAAGACTCTCGAGTCGATTGCTCTCGCAATGAGTGGCTGTTTCTTTAATAACTTGGATGCGAATAACGACTACGTATAGTACCTACACGTATAGTGCGGTGCAGGGTGTCAGGCGAGAAAGCCTTTCTGTGTCACAGTCGCTGCGCCGAGAGCGCCTCGTCCTATATTTTCAATGGAACGGTTTGCATTGAGTTACGCTCTAAATTATCCCATGTTTGTTAATTAATTGAGATTTCTAGTGTTAAAACTAGCATTAAATATGAAAAGCAGGGTATGCAACAAATTCAAACTTAAAATAATAAACGGCGAAACCAGAATATTAACCGTTCGGCAATCTTTGCGTTTCTATGAATCATTAGTATCAAATATAGGTATACATATTCCGGTTCCTTTTATTATTAGATGAGCTGCAAGCAATAACACTAATAACATAATCAATAACAGATTTTAGAACTCAATTACAGTTGTAACTTAGTCGAGAGATAGATTTTTCAACGACAAAGTGTGGAAGTATCAACATAAATATTTTTGTTTTGAAATTATTCGAAAGTATATGACGTTAATTATACTTACAGCACCTCCACACCTCATTCACTCAGACGTCAAATCCAGTGCAGAGTTTGCTTGGTCGCACTTTACTATTCCTGTCGATTAAGCTAGAACTGTACCTATTTATTAGGATTTTAAATGTAATATGTCCAGATATTGTGCGGACGGGACGCTGCAAAAACCTAAGTCAAAAATAGTTACTGTTAAATGACTATACTTACTGCTAACATGGAAAAAATATACTAATCCGGTTTTAACAATTTATGGCGTTATTCATAAACGGCTGCTGTGCTAACTTAATCAGTTGATGATCCTCGTTTGTCCCTAACCTGTCCGTTATGCCATAGAGAAGGACAAACGACGACCATCAACTGATTAACTTAGCAGACGTTTATGAATAACGCCGTTATTGTATAGGTCCTAAATACATAAATGAATAAAACCGTTTGTTTGTTATACATTTATATTAAGTATTTGCGATAAATTATTTTATTACATATATTATCATGAATCGCTAAGATCATGTTGAGCTTACTTTTTTTCTCAATTCCTAAATCAGCCAAGCTTACCAGAAATCCAGTCCACTTACAAAACACTCCTCCAGAAGATTATCGAATTTATAATGCGTGCACAAAACGCATGTCATAGATACAATGCACCACAATGTATGTAAATTGACAATTACATTTTCGAAACTGTATACTTACCACTCTAGTCGTAAAATCAAGTTGCTATTATTTCGATACTATAAGGTAGGTATCACAAACTTCTGTTACAGGAATGCAATAGCAACTAATATGAATGTCAAACAGGAGAGAAATAAATACTGCTGTGGACGCTAACGCTACGGCTTACGTAGGCGAACAACGTTTGTTCCATCCTCGCCGCGCCGCGGCGCGGCGCGGCGCGGCGAGGATGGAACAAACCGTTGATACGTATAGGTGTGTCCTACTCGTACGTGAGCGATTTAGACGCGAAGCGGCGCGGCGCGCGCGCGTTGTTCGCCTACGTAAGACGTAGCGTAAGTGTAAGGCCTGAGGGCCTACCGCGAACCACGTTCGACGTGTTACCTCCCTGTCACACTTACGTACGAATTTACAAGTGCGACAGAGAGGCAACACGTCGAACGTGGTTCGCGGTAGGCGCTCTGAGTGGACGCTTAAGTTGGGCGTGCAGCGGGGCGGGGCGTGCGGCGTGCATGCCATGAACGCAAACGAATGCAAATAAACAAATGCAAACGTATAGGAGCGGCCTTAGTGCACGCTGCTCAAATCACTTGTGAGCTCGACGCCACGCTGCAGGCTCAGGCCTTACACTAAGGTGTAGAGAGTTAGTAAGAGAGCACGTAGCAAGCATATATTTTGTACCGTTTGTACCTGTTTAAACGGCAACAATAATGAATACGATTGAAGAAATCACTCTTCAAACATTGAAAATACTTGCAGTGATTTAGCTGTGATCTTGGCTTGCACTTGATCTCGTATTGGCAAGTTAGTGAGACAATACAATACAAGCTTTAATTGAAGATGTGAAAAGTCTTGGGGTTTTAGGAAGCCTAAAATGAAGTAAAGTATTAAGTATGTTGAACTATGGTCTAGGTACATTACCATTACAACAAAAATCACATTTATAAACATTGAGACAAAAGACAATACATTTATTGTTAAGATCGAATAACAAAGACGAACGTATGATTTCATCAAATAGCACAAGTAGTATTCTGCCTAATTCTGTACACTCATTTAATTTATCCACTGGAATAAATGCATATCTACAATCGTCTAATTCTTATGAATGTTGACTATTCAGTCGGGTTTCTTATGTCTATACGAGTAAAATCTAAGTGTTTACTTTAATTTTATACAATGTTGATGGATTCTCGTTATTATGAACAGCATTCTATTCATTTTAGCCATAGTCTATGATACCTAGTGTTTCATGTAAAATATTCAATATGCATGAAAATGTTGAAAATTGATTTTGTCCGGGTTCTAATACTTACCTACTTTTTTTATAAGTTTGGCACAAAGTATAATGATTTCTAAATGATAACTATTCAGGTGCTATATACATATTTACCTGCCTATATTCGCATATTGCGAGTTGAGTACCTTATGAGACGATATTATTCTTTGTGGGTATCGGAATGGTGAAACTTCTCAATCTAACATTTCTAAGTACTTGATGATAGCATACCTACTCGTAGATATGAACTAAAATTATTCAAACTAATAACTGATAGCGTTATTATTATTTTTTTTATTAAAAATAAGTTGTTCTGGCATTGTAGATAAAGTTTATATGCAACGACACATAATAACGTCTTAAAATTCTGGGGTCGGTTGTTACAAAACTCGACTATGCCTGTTTTTTTCTGTCCTCGAATAGAATAGAATCTCATTTAATCAAGTAGGATTTTACAAGCTCTTGAGAATCTCCTTCTTAATGTTAAGAATCCTTGTTATGTGACTTGGATAAAATAGATAGACACAATACTCATAACTTATTATAAACTGCTTACCCGCTTCGTCATAAATCTTAAGTTAGGTACCGCTTTTTAAATAAATGTTAAGTGTAAGCCAATTTATTCTACGTTCAATTCTTACTAAATAAAAATAAGAATGTGAATAACAACACAATTTTTAAAATTCAATGGCACAAAAACAACAATAAAACAAAAGTACGAAAACAATAAATTCTAATCACACCATACAGAAGTATTTTTATTAGCTGAGTTTAAGCATATTATTAAATACCTACTGGATATAGGTTTGCTTTCTGGGAACGTTTTTAGGCTTAGATATGACTATAGCGCTAGACATTAAGTTGTACAACCTCATGAAATGAGCTCATTTTTGTTGTATATTATGTCATCAGGTCAGACCGTCATACCAGGCAATATTAGCGATAGGGAGCGTGTTGCAAAAAATACACTTGTATTATTACCTATGTCCATTTATACAGATAATTAATTTCGTTGCGTTTTTTTATTCAATTGTGAATTTTCATTTTTCTGGTATGCGTTCGAATAAACTCAAAATGCGTTATGTTAAATTAGTTAGAGATATAAGTATTTAAAAATTTTCAGATATCTTTATTACGTGTTATATACAAATATCAAAAATGTGGAAATCATAAAATATCACTAAAAAAATCAATATCACTAAAAGGGATTAAAGATGAAATAATGCTCTTGAATTAAGTATACATGGCTAGATGGGGTAGCCAAGGTATACGTTTTAACACGTTTACGGCCATTGAAGGCAAACGAAAAGTTATTTTTACGGATTTGGGTGTCCTTCAATTTATTTAAAAGGAATGAAAGTAAATAAACAATACTGCAAGATAACGTATCTTATTCCTCATGGGATTACGATTGAAGGTTTTTATTGCTTTGATGTGAATTTGTTCCCATTCCGCACGATAGTTTAAAATAGTTTGCGTAAAGTTTGTTTCGAATTGTAAGCAAAGCAGTTAGGAATATTTTTATTTGAACCATCGGGAATATCGGGATGTAGTGTAAATTCAATATACGCGATATAATCCGTTTTAATAGTTTTATTTCTTGAACCATCCGTTGAAAACCAATTCGTAAACACAACTACAATGCTTACAGTTACTTAGTATTTTTCTATTATGAATGTTTATTTAATTAAATCGTTAAGCTATTTAACTGGCAGGCGCTATCCCAAAGCTAATTTTGTAACAATCATTATTTTAATTTGGATGGATCCAGAAAGCTAAAAAATATTATTTTGAACAAGCGTTTAATTTACTTGCAGGTAACCATTATGAATGGTTTTACAAAAACCTTTAGGTACTAAGGTAAAAATGCCAATAAAATGTATCCAAATTCTACATTTAGATGTACATGTCGTTGTCTCTCATTGTTGTTTCTTATCCTATTGTGAAGAGTTTAGAACTGTTTGTATCCAATTGACGCACAAGTAGCAAAAGACTCTGGTCCTAACTCTTGTCCCCGAGCGGCTAACGATGTACCGCGTATTGAAAACTCAACAAACCAAGCCGGACACTACGGACTCCAAAGCAATCATTGGTAGGTTACCTCAAATAGAGGAAAGCGTAATTTAAAATCCTATTGTTAATTACGTCCCTCTCAAAGTCTATAGAACGGTAAAGGCACGGTCATGATGTGTATGCACTTATGGGATTACTTGTCCTAACAGACAGAGAGAAGAAATTTCTTCTAAATGGTTCAAAACTCGTTCTATTCTACAAGTCAAGTCGAGAAAAGCGTTTCAAGGCACATACTTTTAGAAACAACAGTAAAGTATTACAAAGGGAGACGCAGTCGCACCACTTGTGAGTTGAGTGTTGCGTCAGGTGAAGTCCAGGAAATTAGAGGGACCGCTAGAAGCGTTGCCTACTGGGAAACATCTGATAATACAGTGAGCTTCTACTTCGCTACATAATCCCGAGCGCTCACCTGCGCATAGGAAAATCGTCTCGTATTATTACAATAAGATACTTTACATTGATGTACATACATACTTGTATTAATAATTAAATAAATCTCTTACCCCAAGCTCTTGCAGTTCATTAAAATGACACCTTGTCGCCGTTTAAAGTTCTGAGAAGACTTTCCACGTCTAGTTTATTATCGTACCTACCTACAACGCGCTTACAAAAGTCTATTACAACAATTAGTCTTTTCTAATCACTTATTCGTTATCGCACACTCCGCCATTAGCTATAGTCGAGATGAGATTGCCGTTAGTTTTTTCATGTATGCGGCAAGAGGGCCGCAATGGCACGGGTCAAAAAACCGGTGGTTCGGTCCTTCTGTCGCAGGGGAGTCGGAGGCAGGCGCCGCGGCAGAAGTGGCGCGCGGCGTGGAACAAGGCGGGCGCCCGCGCGGGCGGCGGCGGCAGCACGGGAGACAGCGAGCCCGAGCCCGACGGGCTGTCGCGGTCGCCCGCGGCCGACGGCGGGCGCTACACGTGCGTGCACGCGCCCGCCGCCACGGGTCAGCCGCCCGCCAGGATGTCCTCCGGCTCCGGCGACCAGCAGTTGTCCGACAGCCAGCACCCCACCACAACCGTCACAAACCCGATCAGTAGGGCCAGCACTATGTACACTTCCGCGTTCCCTGTATACGATACGTATAATAATTAGCTTTTTTAGAAATAGGTACTGAATTCTAACCATTTCACTCAATAACTTTCATATAATGTGACGCCTTGCTATAGAGTGGAATTTCTATTGATAATTGATTCGGAGTTCGGACAACAGAGTTGGGTACCTTTCTTAGTAAGTGTACCCGTGCCCTTGATTGAAATTTAAAAAATATTGGTTTGAGGATACAAGTTCACAATCTATCAGCAAGCTGCTATAGTCATTATGTATGTCTTACCAAGTTGTTTCCGGATACCGAGTGGTTGCCGACTGCGCCAGAGTGAGTTGATGAGCGTGGGGTCTCCACGAGTGCGCCAGTCGCGATATCCACGCCCTCTGGAATACTGACTGAATCTGCGTACAAAATACGAACACGTTGGCATGCATCAACACTCGACTGCTCCTCGACATGTACTCATGCGAGCGTGCACAGCGCGCGAACACCTCGCCGCAGATCGAACAGTGGCGACTAGGTGTGAGGCCGACGTTCGCCCGCTGTGCTCCTCGTAATGAGACAGCAAAACTGCCAAAGGTGCCGTTGATCATAAATTTGGCGTAAAGCCAAAACTTTCAATGCCAAGCTGCTCATACAAATTTGAGGATATTACGTAATTACAGCAAAAAAGCGAAATTGAATTGTTGCCATGTTCCATCCATAGGACATTTACTGCGGTCGTGCGGGATTCGCCTAGTAAAAAGGTGCATGCGAATGCAATCATAAACTACCGTGACATAATAGTAAAACATTAATATTATTGTAATATTATAAACTGTAAAGCAAATTGAATTTATTTCTGCTAAACAATAAGACACAAATAAAATGCTATCAAAGCTCGGTCAGTCGACGACGCGATTTCGTTCGCTCGTTGTTGTAAAATGTCTACTGTATTTTTTAGATATCTCATGATATCATTATGTTATACAAAACAATTCAATTTCGCAACTTCGTCTTGTTCTATTTTACTAAATAAGAGATTTAATTTATTCATTTAGAACTTCAATTGAACATAATTTACATAATAAGAGTTTCCATTTTAAAATAACGATAGTATACAATAACATCCCGATTAAAAGAGTAACATTTGACATACATACGTTATAATATTACACTAACATTATGTTCCCAATACGAATACTACTGGTGAATCAAACGTGCAAATAAAATACCAAAAATATTGTATTGTCATGCAGCGGAAGTCTACATCAATCTGCATCCATCGGCAACAATCGATGGTTCGCTCGTTATCGATTTCTGCGTATGGTTCCTATACATATAGGTTGGTACAAATAAAACTTGCTGAACGTAGATAGGTAATTAGGTTGTAGATATACTACGGTCTACTTACATTGTCTCGTCGCACCCATTTCGTAGCAGATAATGAAATATTACATTACGTGACATTAAATTTGGTAATGTGACATTGAAAAAATAAACAGTTCAGAAAGAAATAGTGGAATATAAGAAAAATTGTGGGATCCGAAAAGAGCCGGTACATTGCGTACACAAGAGTGACAGCGGGGGGGGGGGGGCAGATAACGGGGACTATACCCACCGGATACCGCTGGCACGGTCGGTCACCGCCTCACCTAACAACACTACTCCAATTGCTAACTAAACTTCCTGCATTTAAGAATACCCTCCGATGCAGGGCAGCTCGGGTACATAATTTACGTTAACGGCTACCGCAGAGCAACGCCAGGAATGCAATTTTAATATTGTACATGTGAACCGTGATTAGAATTCCACAGAGTACGTGGGCGATTATTGGTGTAATCAATAGCGCTATGGATACCGAATTAATTAATATCAAATAAGCTAAGCATAATTAAAATGAACTCAACGCTTACTACTCAATTTACTATGTTTTAGGATTTATCTAATTATATAAATATTGTGCGCTTATGTATAAAGAAATTATTACCTACATGTACTTATTTAATCGTTGTCGTAATTATAATAATACATTATGCATTGGTGCTTTGTATTAATTATTATATAATATATTATATAATTGTATAATTAAAACGTGTATTGTATATAAAAGTACGCCATAGTGGCATATTTTCATAAAAAAAATTAAAAAAGAATTACTTATTTTCAGGTGGCGTCTCATTCTGTGGCCCTAACCACCGGTAGTTTGTGCCCTGTCCCGCTGACGGCGGCACCCTAGGTTAAGGTTTTGATGGTATTGTAATTATTAATACAATTTTCTTTCTAATTTACCTACAAAAATATAAATAACTTACATTAAATTTAAGATATTATAATAAATAATAATTTATTACATTCAAACCGTACTTTATTTTGCACAGTAGTCAATTAAACTGTATAAACCACAAAAAAGAAGTAAAATAAACTTTTGCCCTGAAAGTTCTCCTAGTTTCGAGACAGCACAGGCATGCTACGTGCTACGACGTGTGGTCTACGGCGTAGCACTTTGCACTTACACCGATGTATGAAACTTTCCTATACCTATATTCTCCAACAGTGAAAAAGCAATGAAGATGAGGCGGTATTCAACTATTCGAGCAATAAATTACCCTCATAAAGACAGCTTTCGGAATAATAATTTTATTTTTATAATGAGCACCATTAGGGCTCATTTAGACGACGCGCGAACTCGTATAAGATTTTAGTTACATTGCGGACCGTTGAGGTGACATCAATTCAGCCGACCGATCAAATGACGAAATGTAATGAAACTCGCATGCGAGTTTTCGCACCGTCTAAATGAGCCCTTATGCATATGCATGAGCATGAGGTTTTGTACTATTACATATGTGTACCTATATTTCATTATATTATGAAGATACATAATATAATGAAATATACACACAGAACTCAGATCGACTGAAAATTTTGCATATTCAATTGCTTTTCTTGTAGATGTAGTGTAATTATGTGTCATGATTACCATGTAGGGGTTGCCCACCGTTGACCGCAGAGCAGATTCATGAAACGTAACAAATATAAGAGCCTCGGTAGAGAGTACCATTTTGTACCATTTGGAGTTGAAACTCTAGGTCCATGGGGTCCCAGCGCGCATAAGTTGTTCGCAGAAATCGCGAAGCGTCTGGTTGACGTAACTGGTGACCGAAGAGCTGGCGGCTACCTCGCACAACGTATCAGCATTGCGATACAGCGAGGAAATGTCGCCAGCATCCTTGGTACAATGCCTCAAGGGCCTATTTTAGATTTAAGCTAGTTTTTAATTTCTTTTAGTAATACACTGTATATATCTTGTTTGTAAATAAATGATTATTCCTATGATCTATTGAAACATGATATGAACAGTTCCCTTGGATCTCCTCCGGCAATGATTGCAGTAATTCACATTTACTTACATCCACTTCATTGCGTGCGGTTTAAGCAGAACTTTGATATCGACGAAATAAAACCACGACTCAACACATTCAGTGCCGAAAACCCGACTATCGGGTATTGATATGATTTCGTTCCCAGGCCGGACGACCCGATAGTCGGGATCGTGGTAGGTACTACAGCTTTGTACGAAATTTTTGTG
This sequence comes from Cydia amplana, assembly GCF_948474715.1. Classification (NCBI taxonomy): domain Eukaryota; kingdom Metazoa; phylum Arthropoda; class Insecta; order Lepidoptera; family Tortricidae; genus Cydia; species Cydia amplana. Next base: position 7,874,108 of record NC_086077.1, on the reverse strand, counting down.
GTCCGGCGCGGGTGTCTT